>NC_058023.1:18229397-18537238 GCF_019176455.1 Solea senegalensis
GTAAGAATCAAATAATTAAGTAAAATGGGAGAAATTAACTTATCGGAGAAAATGAACACTTGAACACACCTTAGTGTGAAATTAACAAAAAAAAAACATGTTTGGAGAAATTTTCTTGATGTGTTCTATGATTTTGCCTCACTTTGACCAGCACGATCCACCCCCACCCACCGCTGTATACACTGCTCTGTGCTGGGCACTGTTAACACTGAGCGTATGCATAAGTGGAGCTGTTCATCTCCAATCATGTCACTGCCAAACTATCAGAACATCACAAACCACATATTAGAATTTTGAATGTTAACAAAAAGATAACATTATTATTATTATTATTTTTTTAAACATTGTTTTTAAATTTCAGCTTCAGCCACTTTACAAAAACGGCACCTCATATGTGTGTGTGTGTGTGCGCGCGTGTGTGGTTCCACCTGCCAGGTGTCAGTGCTGCTTAATAATTCAGCCGGGAGTCTCGTCTGCCATCGTGGAAACAGACCGTAATGCAGCAGTGCTCTCACTGAAACCTGACACTCAGATGATTGCGAGCTGTTGACAGTCCTCTGGAAACATCATTGTCATTCCTCTCTCCACTTTTTCGGCCTAATTTTCTTCTCTTACTCCTCCATCATACTTCCATCATCCCCTGCTCCTATCATGAATGCTTTTATATGAACATGAACATAGAACTTGCCTATTCTCTGTGTAAGAGATGGACTGCCGGAGCAAGGATGCAGCCGGTACATGATGATGATGCAAATTTAATCAGTGAAAGCTGACACATTGACTGTGACCTGTCTAGGATGTACCTGCCCACTTCATGACCCTCAAAAGAAGTGGTAGAGAATGAGTGTATGAATATGAATAAATGTATTGTATCAGAACACTGATAAAGATAATGTGGAGATGATATGAAAACCAAAAGGTCCCTGATGACAGTGTGGTGATTGACTTGTGTTTGCTCTCCCTGCAGTTGTGTATGCCTAAAGGACTGTCCTTCCGGACACAGGCTAGTCAGCGTGATCCTCAGTTTCACTCTTTTATCATCACTAAGGAGGACGGCTCTCGAACTTATGGCTTTGTCCACTCCTTCTATGAGGAGGTGACCAGCCCGCAGATCTGCTCTGCCATGCATACCCTATACCAGTTGCACAATGCAAGGCATACCTCATCCAACCCTCCTCCATCTTCCTCCTCCTCTTCCTCCTCTAGCATGGACTCTCTGGCCAGCAGTTTAGATGAGGTTGACCCCCCCATTTCCTCATCTGCCTCATCTTCATCTCATGCTACGATTGGCTACGACTCATCGCGAGATACCCTCTACGTATCCAAAGCTTTGTGTCTGATCAGCCCCATGCCATTCATGCATGCTTGTCGCCACTTCCTGTCGCAGCTTCACAGGGCCATCACAGCAGCCACTACCCCTCCACTACCGCTGGAGAGCTATATTCACAACATTCTGTTTGAGGTACCACTGCCCGCCCCGGGACGCACACTCAAGTTCTATGGTGTTTATGAGCCGATCGTCTGTCAGAGGCCTGGATTACTGGAGCTACCATTGGCTGACTTCCCCCTCACAGAAACCTTCAGTCTGCTGGGACTGGAAAACCTTGTCCAGGTGTTCACCTGCACCCTGCTGGAGATGCAGATCCTCCTCTACTCACAGGGTAAGTCCACATACACAGAATATGTGTGTCTCTGATGAATCCAAATATTATGACAAAACTATGCGTATTGTAGTAGTTTGAACAATGGTTATCAATAGCAGGGGACCCCGAGGGTTCAATGAAGAGGTCCCAGGGGTTCCCAGAGAAAAATACATTGAAATATGTATATAAATTTCATAAAAATTAAAAACAAGAAAGATAATATACTTAAGGGTTAGAAGGATCAAAGATAGATACGTCATCATAATATCAAATAAAACAATGACTGCACACAGTCATGATAGGCCCTCAAGTCCCACGCAAGTCGCGGAGCAGTTCCCTGACCTCAGTCTCGCAAAACCTTTCGACAACTTTCCGCCTCAAGTTTTGTGAAAATATTCAGTTCATAATAGGGTCACAGAGACACAGACAAACATTCAAGCTCACACTCACTTTAGAGTGTCCAATACGCTTAATCCCCATAGTGCATGTGATTGGACAGAGAACATGGATAGTACATGTAGCATGGTCCTTTTTTTAACTGTGTCTTGAACCCATTTTTCCTGAAATCCTATAGAAAACGATTGCTCATAGTTGTGGTGTTACTGAGCCACAATGCCTCCCTTCCATATGAAACCCAATAAAAAAAATGATTCATCACATCCGATGACTGATAAATTTGTTTGGAATCATGAGAACAAACAAGTTTGGTTAAACTGGAATTTTAAGGTAGTTTTCCTGCCATTTTAACTTCAACTTTGTCAGAGTGCTGAGGCCTTTTGACGTAGAGAAAATCCTTTAATAAATTTAAGTCGCTCTGTGATGTAGTGTTGATGGATCAGTAAATTTTTGCTGAATGAGCCGAATGAGCTCCTAGGGTGGCCATTTCCACAACACCAAAAAGGAGGACACTTTGCAGCATTTAGTGAGGAAAAAAAAATCGCAACATACAACTCTAGTGTACGCCCCACGACAATACAATTTTGTTTGATAACAATGGTATCATGATACAGTGATTTGAGATACTCTGTTCATCACAAGACAATTTATCTATGATATATCATGATGTATGTGTTACAGAAGAGGAAAAAATATTCCTGAGAAGGCGAAAAGTATTTGTTCATAGTATTTGTACTTATTCAATACATCTGTCTTGCAAAGTGCAGTGCCACAAAGCAGGATGTTTATGGCCTTAAATGTGCAAATTAAATTTACATAAAAATAAATAAATACATGAAAAAAATATACATTCCAGTTCTTAATAAGCATATAGAACTTTTTTTTATGTAAACAACAAAAGACAGTAAGAAGAAAAACTTTTGCTTTACTTTACTTTTGCTGACTCACGCGTGCTCTTTTGACCATTCGGTAAAGAAAATTACTTTGGTAGAAGATAAAGTCACCTTTCACAAGTAGTAAAAATATTAAAGTACCTGACATTTACTGTACTTAAGTATCAAAAGTAATGTTCTGATATAAAATGTACTTAAGTATAAGAAGTAAAAGTATTTAAACGAAGTGAACAATTACTGTGGCTTCTTAACAATAAAAGCATAATAATAGGTACAGACGAACAACTTCAAACAATATTAACAATATTAACAATTAATCTTCTGTCATGAATGGTGACAAGCTCTCTCTCTCTTTTAACCTCCCTGTGTCTGCTTAATTGAGGCTTTATTTCTCAAAAATGATAGGATAGAAATACTTTATTCATCCCCGAGGGGAAATTGTTTGGACCCAGCAGCAGTACAATACAAAAAATATATTTTAAACATAAAAAGTAAAATGTACAACAGTGAAACAATATGGTAGTGGAGATACAGTAAAATTGTTTGATAGGTGAGGGAGTCAGCATGCTCCTGGGGTCAACTGTGTCAAGCACTGTCAGAACTGATGGGCCAATGTGTTGTTATAGTACAGTAAAAATCAATGCACTTGAATTAGTAACGTCTTATTTTGAAAAATAGAAGTGATCTCGCTCGGTATCAAACTAGTACTGACATTCACCACTCTTGTATATTGGGGTAACTCTAGCAATCTTCCATGATGATGGCACTATTCCCTGTCTTATAGATTGATTTATCATATGTGTAATTGGTTTTGCAAGTGCCTCTTTGTGAAGCTTCACAAGGTGATTTGTCAGACCAAATGTGTCTCTTGCTTTTGTTATTATTTTAATGACCTTAGGGACAGAGATTTCTGTCTCTATGCACACTGTGTATGTGTGTGTGTGGAAAAAGCATGGAATGGTGTTGTGTTTGTGCCAGATTTTCATGCTTTTAAAAAAAACAAAAAACAGTAACAGAGTAAGTTCGTAGTCTTTACACTTCAAACTTTAATAAGCAGCTATTATAGTAACTTAAGTGATATAATTTAAATGATTGTCTGACTTCAATTCACAGAGCTGTGGCGGTGTAAACAAATGACACTTGATACACTGAATTTATTCATTATTTTATTTAATATTCATTTATTTATTTAACAGAAATATTGACATGTATATTATGCAAAGAAATAATAAAGAAAAAAAGGTTAATCAACACTCACTATTATAAGTTTGGTGGAACCATGAGTGGATTTTCTTTTTCAATTTTTTAGGGTCCCAGCCTGTGCTTCCCTTTAGGTTTTTCTCCTCTACTCTCATCTCTCCTGCACCATCACTTTGCTCTCCTGCTCCTTCACTCCCCCTGCTGTATTCTGCTCTCCTTCACTTTGTTCCACTGCTTCTCCCTGTCTAATGTTACTTGTCTTATACAATTAAAACATTAACGTTAGATAATTTACACTCACATCACATCTGATTATTTGTGTGAACAGTAAATGTAAAAGTATTTTTTCTTCGTCTTCTTCTTCATTTATGAGTCAGTAAAAAGGCTAATGATACCTGACTAGCGTCATCTTCATCACATGTCGTATTTGAACAAGCTCATCTGAAATTGCAGTCAGCAGATTCATCATGGCGTGTAGATATTGGCTTAATGCTATCAATTAGTTTACTCACGTTAGCGATACTGAGTTGGCACCAAGCCCAATTAACTTAAGCTGCCGATATGTTAAGTAAAGTTAGCTGGCCATCAATATTTTGCAAATTAATATTTAAAATCTATTATGAGTTATCTTTAGATAATAACTTTTCTCTGGTAAGTCGCTTTAGGAATGGCGTGCCGCCACTCTGAAATGAATGTAGAGGAAACACTGCATTACTGCAATACACTACAATACAGAAGTGCTGGGAGCAGTAGGTCTACTTCTCCCATCGTATACACCTACTGCATTCTGAACCAACGAAGAACATCACAACATTGGCTTCTCCACTGATTGTTATGTAATGTTATTACATGGCTTCTTACAAAGATAACAAAATAATCATTGCAGCCCTATTTACAACTCAAGATCTTAGATCAAGTGGAATATAGTGAACCTCTGCTGACACAAGGATACGGGAAATAAACTCAGGCCTAAAGCTGGAATTGTTTTCTAAAAGACTTGGCATCCTGATAGCCATCAAAAAATAAAGTCTTGAAACAAAAATATAAATTTGATGACTTTCCCCCTCACAATATTGAAATAATCCAATCCAAAATGGCGTACTAGTCATTCACAGACATGCCTGACTGCATGTGATACAGGTGATTTAGATATGATGCAGTCTGTATCAATGGAGTTTTATTCCTTTATTTTCTGGAGATTATGCAGGCTTTTCACTCTGGGAAACATAATAACATCTGATGACTCTTAAACTCAATATGAATGTATTGTTAATGTATTTTCGGGACCAGGAGAAGCTATTCACAGAGACACACACACAGAGGAAAATTCTTGAGCGAATGTCTGTACATTATATATCTGACATATATCATCGGTTAAATGATATATGCTAATTTGTTAGATCATCGATCTTAGGGCATTGGAAGTTATGCTGTGTTCCAGTGCACCTCCAAAAGGGTGGACAACTGAGCGTCCAGCTGGAGGTTGTGCTGGGTGCCAGACAGGGTATTTGAAATCTGGACTGTCTGGCCTAAATCCGGGGCATATGACTACTAGACTATTTAGACCGTCACGTCATTCTTCCTTGAATGTGAGTTCAGGTAAGTGCTGATAGAGAACACAGGTTTCACAGACAGACATTAAGGAAGACAAATGTCCAAGGCTTACGAAATGTTATGCACACCAATGCGTCCAAAATTTAGTTGTACTGTCTCCCTTGACCCACCTGTTGGTCCTGACCCTGTCTTTCTGAGTGACTCATAATTGTCTCTCACTCTCAGACTACCAACGGTTGATGACGGTGGCAGAAGGCATCACCACTCTGCTGTTTCCCTTCCAGTGGCAGCACGTCTATGTTCCCATCCTGCCCGCCTCTCTCCTCCACTTCCTGGATGCTCCTGTTCCCTACTTAATGGGCCTGCAGTCAGCAGAGGGCACTGATCCCTCCAAACTGGAGCTTCCTCAGGAGGTACGTAGCCAACCACAGTGTTGGTAGCTATTTAATGTTTAAGCAAGTTGAAGTGTCCACTTTAAGAAAGAACCAGAGAAGCAAGTTAAAAAAAGTTATTTTCTATTGCATCTTTTCTGTAGCACTTTTTACCCTGACCTAAATGAACAGTAACGTAACATAGATTAACAACATTAATGAACCCATAAGAAGATAGAAGGTTAATAAGAGGTTTGAGGTGCTTTATTTTCATCGCTGTTGTCATCTCAGCAAAAACTACTGAGTCTGTTCACTTCAAGTGTCCAGTTATTCTCATGATCTGCCACTCTCTTTCTGCTTGCTAAATAATCGATCCGTTTGTGTTTAAACTCTGGAGAAAGTCCACTTGCTTAAATGTTAATGCTTTCGCATAAAGTCCTCTAGCATAGATTCTAGATTGGCATCGGCATGCCCAGAAGTACAGCTGAAGATTTGCTCTGTAACAGCCACAATGTAGTTATTCTGCAGTGTGTTTTTCCTTGTCCATCTTTATTCAACGGTGAAAACACACACAGCTTCTTGAAGCAGCAGTCACAATGAGGAGCGAAGCAGCAGCTGCATATTAAACTAGCCATGTATTTCCTCTGTGACGAGCAGCTGATTGGCCGAAACAAATTAACGAAAGCACTGGAATGTGATATCATCATTCACGGCGATCAAACAACCGTAATTCAAATATAAAGTTTATGGTTTTAAGACCCACAATACTGTGATTTGAAGCAGAGCGAGACTGAACATACGCGCTCAGCTTAATCTCACTAGTTGACATTATAGTATATTATCAGAAATCATGGGCTATAACCGATGCACGTGATGCAAAACCTCTGATTAGTCGATTTTCAGTTGACATTTCAGGGCTTCAGTCGACTAAGAATTTCTTTGGTTGATTACAGCCCTAGCCATGCCTCCTTAATCACCATGATGCTGCAGTGCCGGTACTCTTATTTAGGAGAGATATTACATTTCTCATAATAATGGATGAAGCATCTCCTCCTTGCACAGCGATAGGCTCCAGCACGACACCCCCGTCGCCTCCTCCTCAGCTCATGGGGACATCGGGTTGCTCCTCCCGCAGACTCCCCAGACACGGCTGAAAAGTCTAAAAAAAATACAGTAACAGGGCTACAACAAGCATGGTGTACATGGTGCTCATGGTGCCCATAGTTAAAATAAAGAAAACACACTAAAAAAGTAGGAAACAACGTAGAAAAAGGTAGAGTTTTAAACTCTGTCTTTTTCTCCGTTTCTGTGTTATTTATGGCCTTTAGGAAGGCTTTACAAAAGTTCAACTCCATTAATTAAAAATATACAATATAAAGATCTATAAATGACTATGTTTATGTCTCGAGGTGTCCTGTGAACCATTACCAGAAGACAGTGTAATTTCAATTAATCACAAAAAAACATCCTTAGTTCTTGCAGTTCCAGAAATGTGTGTATAATTCAAGCTTTTTTTAAGACTATGAAGGACTGGATGAGCTGTACATGCCCCCTGCATTGTCACCCTCAGTTAAAACATAGCTTACATTGGGGGCACAATGAAAAGTAGTAAAACTCATAACTGACCATTCTGACACGCAATGTTTGAACCGCAATGTTTCCTCCACCAGCCATGTTTCTCCCACGGTTCATGTTCAACTGTTGTCATGGTAGCGTGAGTGTGCCGGGGTCGACACTCCCCCTGGAAGAAGTGGATGTGTGTTTGCCTGTGTCTCATTTGCATGTAAAGGGACCAGGCACAAAACCGAGTGTTCTGAAAAGGGCTGTTTTGGCAGGGTTATTGAACTGCTATGGTTCTTTATCCTTATGGTATTTTGACCAAAGCATGTCACTGACATGTTCATTAGGACACCAGGGAACTATTTTAACTTGGAGAAATAGGGTATAACATGGGACCTTTAAGATCTCTTAGATCTCTTAGTTAAAACTGAACAACAGATTTTTATTTCTCTATGGGCTTTCATTTAGCAAATGAGCAGTTAACTTCAAGTTTATGCCAGAAAATGCTTCGTTATTGCTAGAAGAAGCTTTGATTATAGATATAGATATCATATAATTGAGCTGACATAAATATTTTAAGGTGAGCCTTTTTTGTAAATTTACTAAGAGCTATATTTCCACTGAAAGTGAGCATCCATGTCTCAGACTGGTTTTTGGTGCTGGCAGTATGCCAAGGCCATGCAAAACCAAGTCAGCACTGATGACATGTCAGTACTGCACGCAACTACTACTTAAAACCTGAACTACACCTTTTGTAGGAGATTGTAGCAATCATTAGTTATATCATCTCACTGGCTTCCTGTTCATTTTAGAATTGATTTGTCTATTGTCTTGTTTAACTTTTATTAATCTGGTCTGTGGAAACACTTTGTAAACTCTGTTTTGAAAAATGTGCTCTATAAATAAAATGATTATTATATTCCTAAAATATGAATGTCTTTCACTCTCCTAGGCCAACTTATGTTTTGTGGACATTGACAACCACTACATCGAGCTTCCAGAAGACTTCCCCCTCTTCCCCAACAAGACTGAGTTCATCCAGGAACTCCGCGAGGTCCTGCTGAGCTTTGGCGTTTCTCTGGACACAGGGGCGCCTCCACAAACTTGCAGCAACCCTGGTGACAATCCATCCATGTCAGGCAGGGAACGTACAACTGTCGGCCTTCAGCAGCTGGAGGATGACGTGCTCAACAGCAACCTGGCAGGGGAGGAACAGAATATGCTGGAGCTGTTGCAGGGAAATGCCACACTGGAGAGATTGCAGGCATTGACCAAATGCACTGGGGTGACATTGGCCCATGTGGGCGCTCTTAGGGCGGGTATCAAAGCTCACGAGACAGACAGACAAGGGGTACGTACTGAAGTTGAAGAGGAGGAACTAAATAATGCAAAGCTGAATGTCCAGCTGAGGGAAGTGTTTGCTAACCGCTTCACCACCATGTTTGCGGATTATGAAGCCTTTGTCATTCAGAGTGCACCAGACCTGGAGTCCTGGCTCACCAACAGGGAGCAGATGCACAACTTTGACAAGGTAATGAAATTAAACACAGACAAAATATTTGATGACTCTTGGTCATTAGTCATACACAATAATGTCTTTGTTATCTAGGCTTATAACTGTGTGTGTCTTAATGTGCTGATGTTTGGAGGATTTTAGATGATACTAGGATTGTAGAATTTTCCATAATTTTCCATCTGGGCCTTTCATTATGGAGTTTTAATGTTCTCCGTGGGTTTTCTACACATACTCTGGTTTCAACAAATAATCATATATAAACATTGATTTTTAGTTGGCTGTATAGGCTGCTACCTCCTTGACTTTAACGCTAGCGCCCTTTTGAACCTTGCTGTGAGAGTGAGTATAAAAATATAATGTTAAAGTGGCTGGACCTCTATCCAAGAACGTGATGGCCAATCAGTATTCAGATTTGCGCTCCCTAATTTAGGAGTGTATTTTCAAACGATAAAATACAATATTTTTGAATGATTAAATCGATATTTTATTTTCTTCTTAAAATTTGTTCTTTGCTTCATGAAAAGTGTTGTTTGAAAATATTGACACAAATCTAATTTGGTACTGAGCTGTGTGACCTCCCCATGTGGAGGTTTTGCAAATGGAAATTCACAGACTTCACTTGCAACCAGGCTCCAATTGCAGCATATCAGCTGTCAATCATATTGGTGTCGACTCATGTTATCATTATTTTCCTCAAAAGTAGAACATCGTAAGACAGGACAGGTTAAAAAATAATATACTAAATAAATTAATTAATTGAGAACTAGTAGCTCAAGAGTTATCTCTGCAACCAGCAGAGTCACCCCCTTGTGGATATTCATTGTGGGCATAATCACTCAGACTATGTACACTATTTTGTATATGGCTTATGGTCTTTATACACTATAGCCTTGTGATGTAAAAAAATGTAATAAGTCAACTTCAGGACAAGATCAGGATAACAAAGGGACTGCCTCCTGTATTCAGCTAGATAGAGTATTACCAGTCTCATAATCATATTTTGGTATCATCGGTAAAACAAGAGATGTATACTCATTGTTGTCACACCATTACATCTATCTATGAAAGGATGAAGGTAAAGGATGTGTTGTCATTATACAACTGAAATTGCACAACAAAATTGTGTGGTCAGATGGACGTTGATCAGATGCTGAGTGCGCCGCCACATTTATACATAATTGAATGCAAGGAAAACCACACAGACATGGAGAGAACATGCAAACTCCACACAGAAAAGCCCCAAACCAGGAATTGAACCCAGCACCTTCTTGCTGTGAGGCAACAATGCTAACCACTAACCCATCCATTTCCCTCATCTCGGATCAGTCATTTGAAATGTTCTTATTCATTTCTGTATTTCTGTATGTATCCTCCTGTTCCAGGCCTCGTTCCTGTCGGACCAGCCTGAGCCATACCTCCCCTTCCTCTCCCATTTCATTGAAACGCAGATGTTCGCCACCTTCATTGACAACAAGATCATGTCTCAGTGGGAGGAGAAGGAGCCGCTGCTACGAGTCTTTGACGCTCGCATTGACAAGACCAGACTATATAATGTGCGCACTCCCAGCCTGCGAACCTCCACCTACCAGAGGTGCTCCATCCTCCACGAGTCTGGTGAGCTCAATGTCTCAGACCAGTTCACTCACTCATTGTCTACTGCTTTATCCGCCACGTTAGGATCGAACACCAGCTCACAAAGGGGGAAAGTTAGGGCACACACTCTCACATTCACAAGTACAATTTAGCAATTTTTTTTGCTGTGAGGCAACAATACTAGCCATCATGTGTGGTTTATTTCACCGTAAGTAGGATTAAAATCATAAGAAAAGTTGAGAAGAGCCAGTAAGGTATTGGTTATACAGTAACTGATCAGCATGTGCATTCAGCCTTCAAAGCCTATCGGTGAATTATTAGCTGTGGTCAGACAGAAATGCTCAGTGCAGTGCAATTGAAAACATACACACAAACTATACATCCAGCTCTCTGCCTCCCCCTCCTCTGTTTCTCCTTCCACTTATTTATCATGTGGGATTACTCTTCATCATAGAAAACTCTCTCGTTCTCTCTCTCGTTCTCTCTCACACACACTCACACACCTATAATGTGTCACTGAGAGTGTTAGGTCATGACTTTTTTCCCTCCATCACTGCTGCTTGGTCTTGTCTTTGTTGATTGGTGCTGAATTAGCAGTGTGAGGTAGGAGGTCAGACTCAGGCCTGAGTCAGACTGTCTCTCTTTGTCACACTTAAATGTTTCAGATGATCAAACAAATTTAAATGTCTGTCAAAGACAACACAAGTAAACACAATGCGGTTTTTATTATTAAGGGAGGGAAAAAATCTAATCTCGCTGTGGAGGAATTTTGGCCCACTCATCTTTGCAGAATTTTTGTAATTCAGCCGCATTAGAGGGTTTTCGAGCATGAACTCCCTTTTTAAGGTCATGCCACAGCATCTCAATAGGATTCAGGTCAGGACTTTGACTGGGCCACTCCAAAGTATTCATTTTGTTTTTCTTTAGCCATTCAGAATTCAGAAAGGCTTCAGCCTGAGGTCACGAACAGATGGCCGCACATTCTCATTCAGGATTTTTTGGTAGACAGCAGAATTCATGGTTCCATTTATCACAGCAAGTCTTCCAGGTCCTGAAGCAGCAAAACAGCCCCACACCATCACACTACCACCACCATATAGTTGGTATGATGTTCTTTTTCTGAAATGTGGTGTTACTTTTACACCAGATGTAATGGGACACACACCTTCCAAAAAGTTCAACTTTTGTCTCGTCAGTCCACAGAGTATTTTCCCAAAAGTCTTGGGGATCATCAAGATGTTTTTGGCAAAATTGAGACAAGCCTTCATGTTCTTTTTGCCCAACAGTGGTTTTCATCTTGGAACTCTGCCATGCAGTCTCTTTCTTATGGTGGAGTCATGAACATTGACCTTAACTGAGGCAAGTGAGGCCTGCAGTTCTTTAAATGTTGTTCTGGGTTCTTTTGTGACCTCTTAGATGAGTCGTCGCTGCGTTATTGGGGTAATTCTTGTTGGGCTCCTGGGAAGGTTGCCCACTGTTCCATGTTTTCTCCATTTGTGAATAATGGCCCTCACTGTGGTTCTCTGGAGTTCCAAAGCTTTACAAAGGTCTTTGTAACATTTTCCAGACCGATAGATGTCAATTACTTTGTTTCTCATTTGTTCCTGAATTTCTTTAGATCGCAGCATGATGTCTGCCCTTGTCTGACAGGTTCTATTTAAGTGGTATATACTGTATATCTATTTATGTACATATATATATATATATATATATATATATATATATACATACAGTATGTACACTGCCTGGCCAAAAAAAAGTCACCACCTAAAAAAAAAGGGTCACATCGTTGGACCGCCTTTAGCTTTGATTACGGCACTCATTCACTGTGGCATTGTTTCCATAAGCTACTGCAATGTCACAAGATTTATTTCCGTCCAGTGTTGCATTCATTTTTCACCAAGATCTTGTATTGATGATGGGAGAGTCGGGCCACTGCGCAAAGCCTTCTCCAGCACATCACAAAGATTCTCAATGGAGTTAAGGTCTGGACTCTGTGGTGGCCAATCCATGTGTGAAAATGATGTCTCATGCTCCCTGAACCGCTCTTTCACAATTTGAGCCTGATGAATCCTGGCATTGTCAAATGCATTGATGGAATAATCTGGGCATTCATTATATTCAGGTAGTCAGCTGACCTCATTCTTTGGGCACATAATGTTGCTGAACCTAGACCTGACCAACTGCAGCAACCCCTTACCTATTTGCTTAGTTAAATCCAGGTGGCGACTTTTGGACTTTTGTTTTGACCAGGCAGTGTATACATATATATATATATATACATATATATATGTATATATATATATATAAATATATACATATATTGTATATAAATACATATATATATATATATATATATATATATATATATATATATATATATATATATATATATATATATATATATATATATATATATATATATTTAGAAAAAAAACTGGCTGGTCAAAACCTTTTCAACCCCTCAGTGCTGATCCAAATCCAAAACCTGCAAAGCTCTCTGTGGTTGCAACCTGACACCTGCTCTTATATTCAAGTCAGACCTGGACTTGTTAAAGATCCTGTAAAGCAAATTCAGCATCTGTTGTCTTCACACATTGTATGTGTGAGAACATGTGGTGAAAAATGACATGCATATAGTAAATATATAAGTATGTGTATTGTTGACATGCACAGCGTTGTCTAAATCTCTGGAAATAGAAGCATTAGAAGCTTCACTCCTGCTTCTGTAGTAAACGCTGCATGTGTCTGCTTGTCCCCTCGCTGTCCACTGTCTCATTTTGCGCATCTGTGACTTTCATGTCTGTTCGTTATTCTTTTTTTGGAGAGTAACAAAATGGAAATATGGCACATTTACGTGGATTACTTGTGTGTGTCACAAGTAATCAGAATGAAAGCCTAATCAGAATACAAATATGTAATGTAAATGTAAATGTATGTAATGCCAATCTGAAAAATCTGTTTCACTCCAAACGAGAGGGCTGATAGATGCTGCTTGTCATTCAGATCGATGTTCATGTAAACATTGGATCTTATCATGACTACCTGGTTTGGTGCTATATATTATATATACCTATATTATCCACATAAACGTGACATGTTTTGTTACGGCTGTTCATTCCAAAAAAATAATAATGAACAAACACAAATGTTACAGACATAGAAGTAAAAGTGAAGCGCCTTCTTCTGCTTCTACTTCTGGAGAATTAGACAATATTGCGCATGTCAAAATAGTCCATTCTGACTGAATGTTTGATGCATGTAAATTCCAATCGGAATCTTTTAGAAATGAAAAATGTTTGTATGCAAACATTCCCCCACCATCTCAATTCATGAAGTTGAATTTGTCATGTTTTAAAGCCTTTTTTTTTATCACTCAAATTTGGTAAAGTGAATGTAATTCTACTGTAGAGGTCTCAAACAAAAAGCTGCAGGCATTCCAGTCGATATCAAGTTATAATATTTTGTTTTTTTCTAAAATATAGCTTCATTTTACATCATAAATACGTTTTTATGATGAACTACATATTGTCCCTTATCAAAACACATGTTATTTTGAAATTCTGGGAAATATTGTCATAAATATTGTTATTGCAATATCATGATGGAATATTATTACATCATTTTAAGCTCATATCACTCACTCCTACTGAGCAGTGGCTTTTTCCCAAAAAGATGCACTTTTCAACCCCCTCCCCATAAGACTAGATACTTGGTGGCCCCCAGATCATTTAAATTTGAGGTCCCTGTTCTCATAGGTTCTTCATATGTGAACGCATACACAGTCACCCAATTTTATAAGAAGATTGTTTGTATCTGTCTCATTATCTGACTGCTTGTATTTTTTTTACCTGGTCACACTTTGAACTAAGGTTTAAGATGTTCAGCTCTATTGACTGTGGATTAGAAAGTGCAGTTTTGTGTCATATGTATTTGTTTTGTAGTACATCCTACAATGGGAGTACAGCTTGACTCTGTCTCCCCCTACAGCTCAGGCCATTGAGCAGCGGCTAATGAAGATTGACCATATGGCCATTCACCCACACCTGCTGGACATGAAGATCGGTCAGGGCAAATATGAGCAGGGCTTCTTCCCCAAACTCCAGGCTGATGTCCTAAACTCAGGGCTGACCAACAAGTGAGTCCACCTTGCTTTAGTCATTAAAATGTTGTTCATAATTTAGCCTTCTTAATTTTTTGATAACTCTGTCAATGTTTGTGCATATGTCATGAAATGTGTCAAGATTGTTTATTTTGTATCTATGTTATGTGTTATCTTGTTATGTCCAGCTCAGCTCCAGCAGTAAGGCTAAAATATGCTGTGTATGAGCAAAAGTTACGTTTAGTCTGTTTTGTGCAAAAAATGCTCAATTGAAACCCATTCAAACTGCACTTTTTGAATCTGGTCTTTAGCCTTGGAAATGATCATTTTTACTACTCTCCACTAAGTGGTGTCATTTTGGCCATATATGGCATGGAGAAAAAACATGTTATTTCAACTAGATGGCACTGTCACTTTCCCCCCTTACCTCTCCCTTAAACTTTAATCCCGACAGGTCTGTGTTTGTGCGCATGTGTGTAAGTGTGTGTGTGTGTTTATGCACAAACGTATGACAGAGCAAAGGGTTAGTAGTTCTCAAGTGCCACTGTTTTCATTCACTCGGTTTCATGTGTAGTTGTTGTGCAGATATTCAAAGCCCCACCAAAGATTACTTTGTATAAACGCACACCACACACTTCACTTCACAGAGGTCCACACACACAAGCATGCACTACCATCTTCAATTACATCAAAGATGCAATTGTCCCAGAAGCAAATATCACAGACATAAAAAAAAAATTAAAATGCTAGAAGAGCTGAGTTAGTCTCGTCCTTTAGTTTGAAACGTCAATGCCTCTTGCCTGTGTATTATATCATTGTGATTTGTCACACTGAAGCACTTTTTTGGCCTAAGTATTCATGTGTTCACAATTTAGGTTTGACTCGTTTTTACATGGTTTGATGATTCAAAAAAATATATATTTTATTTTTATATAGTGGGTAGGATTTGCTTGCCAGTCCCACAACAAGCAGTACTCACAGTGGCAAGAACCTTCAGTTTATAATTTTTAATGTGTTATGTACATTAAATTTATACGATAATGGGGGAAAAAATCAAAAGAAGCACAGTTTTCAGTTGATGCTGCTAAAATAAATGTTGGGTTGCATAATTGATTTTGTATTTCATCTCAACTTTTCCATATAATATATTATTTTCTTTTTCACTCCTGTGTTGCCTAGATGTGGTTACATTGCAATTTAAAAATGATAATTGTGACAATGAAAATTACATTTTAATTTAACAGTGCATTTGTATTTAAAAGAGCATGTGAGCAACTGCTATTATTCTGAACAACAAACCAACCTGATGTGCTTGAATAATGTATGAATGACACAACTTTGTGCATGAGGTATTGACTGTGATGCTAATTATTTAGAAACCTGAAAGTTAGCATATCATCATCATCATTCAGCTCATTCTGCAACAAACTGATCCACCCACACTACACCACAGAGCCACTTAAATGTATTTTATTTGATTTGATATTAGAAATATGTATCTATCTTTGATCCTCCTAACTCTCTAGTATACTTTCTTGTTGTTCATATTTATTCAAGTGCTTTTTGTAACAGAAGAATTTCCCTCTGGGGATGAATACAGTAAATTCTCATTCTTAAGGCAAATAACAGTTACAGTACAAATAACAATAGTTACAGTAAAGACTGAGTAGTATAATTACAGTAAAATACTGAAACATTGATAACAATAGAACAGCTGTAAAATTAACAGTAGATTACAGGTAACCCAGGGGGGGTTGTACGTATGATATTTTATTTCATTTGACCCTGAATGATTTGTAACTGGCCTGTCCACAATCCACCTGTTGGAGTAGCAGTGGCAGACGGCTAGTTCCATCAGCAGTCATGCATGCTAGTCTCCAACCATGTTAGGAACGGTGAATACACTGCTTGGACCCAAATGCACGAGACAGGAGGCATGATGAATGATTTCAAGAGTCTTTATTTTCCTCTTGAAATAGCAGGCAAAATCAAAATTGCTTCTTAACAGAAGGAAAAACTAAACTTGATGAAAACAAAATCATTTCTTTAACAGAAGGAGAAAAAACAAGACTTGACTTGGCACTTGAGCTATGGCGAAACAAACCTCATAAATTCAGATCTCTAACTTAAACACACACACACACACACACAAACACAGATTAATTAGTTGTCACATGACATGTTTGATCTGCAGGTGGTCTCACAGGACAGCGACAGCTCAGCAAAGGAAAGAGCGCCACAGACAACAAACAAAGCACCTGAACCTGGAGAAGGACCTGAAGGAGGTAAAACAAATAAATACAATCCTATAAATCAGTCCACTCCCCTCCTCTGTTCTTCAGCTTTACGTATATGTTCTCTCTCATTCTCATGTTTATGTTTGTCAGTGTTATGTAACTAAATAGTCTTTGCATTTAGCTTTTGATTTGTTTTCAATCTTTAAGTTTTCTTCAAGTGCATGCTGTCTTCTCTGCTTTTTTTTTCTTTTTCCATTTCCTCCTGTGTCTGTCCTCTCCTGTCTGTCTGTGTGTCCCTTGCCGGTTGGGCCCGTCTCCCAGCAGGTGGACGGCTGTGTGGTCCTGCAAAACTCCATGGCATTTTGGGAGTGGGACAATGCTTCCCCTATGCCTATCAAACTGCCTAAAAAATCTGCCTCTGCATCCTGTCTGGTATGTGAAGGGACAGTCTGTGTTGTGGACTCCTTCTCACAGACAACACCAACCCCCACCCCAACCATTCCCATATTAACCTTGTTAACTGCACTGGCTTTCAAATGTTATCTGTAGTCATAAAGCTGTCAGCAGAGATCAACCAAACTTTCACTAGGTGTGGGAAACAAAACTGTAAACAATAAACACTCAACAGAAGTCTTGCCCCCACCTTTATATAGGCTAAAGCCGTGTTTCCATAAAAACAAAATGGTTCAATTCAGAACGGCAAGGCAGCTTTATTTGTAGTACAATTCATACAAATCAACATGTTCACATAAAAAAAAATCACATTTGGAAACAGTGAAATGTACTATTTGAGCAAAACCCAACATAAATAAAACAGAGTACAGTGTAATAAATGAATAAAAGAAAACAAGAAATTGGACTAAAATGGAACATAAAGTAGCATAAAATAATAATTTACTCACTGAATAAAATTTAAAAATGCTTTGAAAGAGTTAAGCGTAAGCATTTGAGAAACACAGTGTTTTCAACCTGGATTTAAATAGGTCTATTCACATTTGGTGCTCATTTCAGTTCCACTGGAAGTTTGACTAGGAGGCAGTATGAAGACTTTAAAACTGGAATAATGTGCTCTGATCTTTTTGTTCTGGTTAAAACTGCAGCATTCTGAATAAGTTGGAGCTGTTTAATGCTTTTTGGGGAGTCAGAAGACTGTAACAATAGTTAAGCCTACTGCAGATAAAAGCATGAATGTGCTTCTCCTGGTCTGTTTGGGACATAAAACCTTTGACTCTAGATATATGTTAGCTGATATGATATATATATATATATATATATATATATGATAGCTGTTCTGGTTATTTATTTGATATGCCTACTGAAAGCCTGATCTTAGTACACCAAGATTATTGACTTATTGGTTTGTCCTCTCTTTATTGCCACAAACAATTACCTCTGTTTTATTTACTTACTCTAAGCAATGACATAATGGCTCTGTTGGACTGAAATCAACTCCTCCAAGAAGGGCCTGAATATTCTAGGACTTTTCCATTGAGTCCTGACACCTTGCCTTCGACTTTCTGAGAGCAATCATGTTTCTAATTTGAGTGATCTTCAAGTCAGCATTCTTGAGCAGATGAGCCTACAAAGTGCTTCATGGGTCTGATAAACTGTGTTCAAAAGATATCCAGTGAGCAGGTGGACCAATCACAGGAAACTATTTATTTATAACATTGTCAAACACAACAACAAATCAAATAATCAAATACAGAATTGTATTTGATTACTCCTTTGAATACATTGGACATATTCTGAATAAATGTCTTTTGTCTGGCCCAACACTGGGTCCCTCTTTCTTGGGAGTACTACTCCATCCCGATTCCACCAACACACCATTGCCCACTGTGGAGATATTAAAGCTATGCTATGCCTTCTGGATGAGGACAAACCTTTGCTGCGTTTCATAAGGAGAAGGATGCAGTTAGTTCAGGAGCCCAGTGTGTATGAATGGCAAGTAAACCTGCAATTTCTGCAAGGAATTTATTGTTATTCCTTTAGATTAGGGCCGCTTTGTAAATTGGCAAACTCGCCTGAACGTGTTTAGCATAAAAAAATGTAACAATTTGTACTAGACACATCAAAGGCAAAAAGTTATTGAAAGGGTTTTGCAGATTCAAAAGGGCATCCACGGCAACCATCAGAAGTTTGGTGTATTATGACGCCATGAAACAGGAAGTGCCCTGTGGCCATACATCGACCAATCTGCTCGAAACACACTGGAAACAGGTCTTTTGAAACCAGAACAGCCCTGTAACTTGCTTCATTTATGAACAAACTTGTCTTAGCTCGTTTATCGTACCAAAATAAATATCATCCAGCCATCAGGCACAGCCCACTCTCCGCCTACTAAATAAAGGTACTGTTCTCAGGGCTTTACCATTCCAAACCGCACTGTACTGTACCAAACTGAACCATACAGCATATGTCGTCGTTAGATAATACAGCCAATGTTTACAAGATTTCCTTCAACTCTATACACTATATTGTTATAATTATCATTAAAGTTCACCTACTGAACAGATGTTCCCTAACCCCCTTTACTTTAACCGGCACCTGAAATGTTTAACAAGAACCTTAAATGAACCTCCCTCCTGTCAGTGTTCCATTTTCACACCTTATTTAAATTACAAGCTGTTGTCATAGTAACAATACTGTTCTGAATTGTTACAAAATTATAATTAATATTATTTTGTGATACAGTACTAATGTATAATGATATAAAGAGTTACGATCAAAAGTAGGGATTGTGTCCAGTTTCACACACATTAAGTTAGTCAGATCAAACCGTATTTCGTATGCATTAACTGAAACAATTACTCAATGAATTGATTACAAATTTCATCGTCAGCAATTTTGACTAATTGGTTTGAGTGTTTTTTCAAAGAATTCAGATGTTTCTATAATTTTTCAGTTTCTTAAATGTGAATATTTTCCGTTTTTTTCCGCTTAATATACAAAGAAATCATTTTGGTTTGTGGACAAAACATTAAGAACATCATAATTTCCAGGTTTGAAAAACACTGATCAACATTTTCGGACATTTTGTGGACCAAATGATTAATCCACAAAATAACAGATTCATCGATTATGAAAAAAAACGTTAGTTGCTCCCCTAATTCAAGTTGCTTATAATGCAATCAAATTCTCTGATGAGTGCAGACGTTACTGAGTCATTCTTACCATTAGAGTTGCCACCTCCCTAACATCTTGTGTTTGATGTTCAGAAGTACATGCAGGAGGCTCGCAGCCTGGGGAAAAGCCTGCGACAACCCAAACTCTCTGATCTGTCACCAGCAGTCATTGCACAGACCAACTGGAAGTTTGTGGAAGGTCTGCTGAAAGAGTGTCGTATGAAGGTGACACATACAAACACAGCAAAGTTCCACCACAAGATTCAGTGTTTTTATTTTATTCTATTTAGTTTTTCTTGATCTGTCAATCCATGTGTGTGTGTGTGTGTGTTCAGACGAAGCGTATGCTGGTGGAGAAGATGGGCCGTGAGGCGGTGGAGCTGGGCCATGGTGATGCCAACATCACTGGGCTGGAGGAGAACACTCTGATAGCCAGCCTGTGTGATCTGCTGGAGAGGATCTGGAGCCATGGGCTGCAGGTCAAACAGGTCAGCACACACACACACACACACACACACTTCATGTTAAGCATTCTTAGGACTTGTTTAGACCACAGCCCAAATTGGATTTGTAAGCATATCTGATTAGAATCTGATCTTCCTGACCAACTGTTCACATTATATATTGCAAGTGATCAGGTCATTGTCTAGTCTAGTCTTCCACATGATTTCTATAGTTACAGGGCACACCCTGTTGTGGAGAAAATAATTGACAATGCCGACAGATGTGAAGTGTTACAGCCTAAGTGAGTGACATGTTACAATTTATATGTACACAGCATTGGAGCAACAGCCCAATAGCCTCTGACAGACAGAGATGTTGAACCTGTATTATACTGTTCCAAACATTGGTCGACCAGAATAATCATTAACCGGCAAGATTCCAAAGTCATCATTAAGAAACAATTCCCTATATTCAGATTAATTCCCAATAAGATAATTTGCTCTCTCATCATCCTCCTCCTCCTCTTCCTCACATATACTTCACACACTGGTATAGTGGCAATTAAGACCCTGGTATATACAGTAGAGCAGTATTTTTGTTACCACAGTTTAATAACCCGGGTTCTATCCAACAATTAAAAAGCCTTCTTGTAACAACATATTTTTTAAAATAATATGTTATTTTACGTAGTTACAAAATATTCACCCTACTAGCTGGTTGATCTGACATTTGTCGCGTGTGTGTCGCGTGTGTGCGCTACTACGCTCACTTGTAAAATGAATTATTCAAAAGCTCATTATAAATGAAATTGTTATAAATTGTGTTCTTATTAAAGGTTAAGGTGATGTTCTAATGTATTTCACAAAATGTTCAGATCATCTTCGCTGATTGTTCAGATCCTTTCACACTGCGCTGCACAGGTTGAAATATGCGGCTCGCTTCGTGCATGGCACATCTGTCGGCTATTACAGCTTTTCTCAGTCGCTTTGGTGCTTTTCTCACATCACTATTAACATTTGCACAGCAGTTAGTGAATTTCTCAAAACAATTAGTGCAAACTGCAAAACTTCAGTGTCATCAAAGTGAGAAGCCTTGACACCATCGTTTTGAACAAGAGAGTCAAATGGCTTTGTCATGTTTTCATTATGACAGTTTATTCTCTCTGTGTTTTCCAATGCAAAAAACTCAGTGGCAGCACTATACACTACTTGTACAGCCATTTGAAAACTACAGTAAGGTTACACATTGCTGTAGTTAGGGGAGTAAGTGAGTACAAGACACTGAATACGTAAGTTTCACGTTTTTACTGTATATGCTCTTTGCAATTCTCCAGCATTGTGCAAAAGAAAAATACACTACAGTCACTTATTTAGAACAAACATAAGAAACACCCTTTTGGTAGAGCTGTGCACAAATGCGAGGTTGTCATTCAATCCTGTGTGGTGCAGAGTAATGTACAGTAAACATGAGATGTTTGATTACTATCCAATACTATACATACCTGTTCTCTCTGCGAAATATTTGAATGATTGAATTCACAGTGGTTCATGGTCCACAACTGTAGCCCTTATTTCATTAGGAATCCGCCTATGTATTTGTCCCCTTCCCCTTCCTCCCCGCATTCTCACCCCTCTTCCACGATGCTGACCTTCCTATTCTGTGTCACAGAATTGTAGAAATGGTAGACACTATGTCCTGCTCGGTTCATATATGCTTGCCAAGTGAGGGCTCATGGGATTCATCCCTGAGTGACTGTGAACAAGTGGCTTGTCCTCATGAGTGAAAGCTGAAGTTCACCTGAGAGCAATTGTTCAATTTAGGAGACATTTCCAGGAAAAAATTATAAAGAAAGGTATAAAATTAGCTTGACAGAATTTGATAACAAGTTCAACAACTTTGTATGTAATGACTCAAGCAATGAAATGAAGACTATTAGCTTTATTGGGAACGACTATTCAGCATCTATAAGTGTAGTTCATTTTGACTGACATGACATAAGCAAATGATAATGTTACAAAACAGCAGAGAATTGTATGAAAGCAACTGATACATGTTCTGTTCTGAGGAAGGAGAAAATGCTACTATGATGTGCACAAATGACTAAATGTTGGGGAGGTTGAACTAATAGTTCTGAGAATTTTCATTCTGATCTGAGAAAAGCACCAAAGCGACTGAGAAAAACTGTAATTAATTAAGGGTTGATTTTAAGGTTTTGTATATCTGTAGTTTAGAACAGTGTTAAAAATGTTACTTATAACATTCTTTCTCAGACCGAAGAGGCGGAGCTTATCACCGACAACAACGTCGCTACCCAAACTATAAATACGTCATATCTTAATACATAAACCACATTCAAATGATCTTAGAACTGCATTCCGGGACACAGAAAAATATTTGTTTCAGGTTTATATTTGTTTTCTCTGCTGGTATGTTCCGGCGAAATGCATTCTGGGATACATGGCTTTCTCCAGGCATGCTACTTCTGACCATAGATATATATAAAGGGTAGATGCCTCGTCCACGCTGACCAGTAGCACATGGACTTTTTAAATAACCATAACTTGCTCAATATTCTACCGATTTTCAAACGGTTTGATTTGTTATAAACGTCAGTGATGTAGTTATTATGACACTACATATTTCTGAATAATTATAACCATGGGCTTTAAATATCATTAAACAGAACAGAAAGGTGCAATGAATATACACACACACACACACAAGGTATTTATGTTAAATCAAAATATGGGCTACTAAAACTCAGGATACAGAATGGCATAAGATATATGTATACTTTTATAATAGGAATATTACAAATATAATCCAATAATTTGTATTACTTGAACTAAATATCAAGGCTTGTTGAGACCACATTTACTCATCAGGAGTAAATTCATATCGTGGATATTGAGGTTAAGAGATCAGTATCTGGTACTTATTTAAATAAAAACGTTTTGTGTGTGATTATTGTGACTGTGGTTTTTTGATGTGAACCTCTCTGACCTCACAGGGGAAATCAGCACTGTGGTCCCACCTTCTGCACTACCAGGCCCGAGAGGAGAAACTGGAACAGCAGCAGACCGATTCACAATGTAAGTAGTTAATGCCTTACCTTAACCTAATCACAATTCAATTCACAAATCACAACTGAAAGCCCGAAACTTAAAATGTTCCTCAGAAATGAATGAGGTTCTGCTGGTCATGCCAGAAAAGGTAACTGTTGGGGGACAACGTTATTGGCAATAATTTGATTGATAAAAATAAGTAAATAATTCTGATTAATAATTGTTTATTAATTATAATGAATTACATTTTAGAACAATTAATTAAATGTTAATTTTACTAAATTTGGGCACCACCCTGAAACGGTGAAAGGGGAAAAACAATCAACTTATGCCTGTGGAATCAGTCTATACAGTATACATGCACAAAAGACACAGAGCATTCCCATAGGTGAATAAGAGTATTCACTTCAGGGGATTATTTAATCAAATTACACAATATCAAGGCAACTGTGTGTGTGTGTGTGTGTGTGAGTGAATGAATGAATGGGTGTGTGTGTAAATGAGTGGGTGTGGGTGAGCATGGGAAACAGAAAGTAAACAAAGACAAAACAAGGAAGTGATGGAAGGAAAGGACGTGACACAGTTAGTAACTGGGGCACTCCAGAACCAAAATGACGGATGCATGCACTGTAGCGTGACTGTAGGCCCACGTGTTTGACACAAGATGGCGTCTGTGAGTAAGATCTCACACAAGAATAAATGAGAGAGAGAGAGGGAAAGTTATGAATGGTGAGTGTGCAAGGAGGGAAGTTCAAAGCACATCATGTAGTGTGAATGAATGAAGGATCATGTACAGAGTGAGCCAATGCCATGTTAAACCACACAGGCTGACGCAGGTGAAGCCGAGTCAGTGTGTGAATTTAAAGTTTACACAGCCACTGTCACAGGGGAGTCAGTTGAAAGAGGAAATAGCTGAAGTGAAGCATATTTATGCATTCAGCCAGTGAGGAATGGTATCCAGCCAATGAGACGGGAGGAATCTGCCTTGTCAGTACTTCACACATACTGTAGGTGTGAAGAGCATTGGTCGCTGGGAGCAGGGGTTCTTAGGCCACATCTACACAGAAATGAAAATGATCTTTTTCCTTGCCGTTTTCCAAAATATCCCCGTAAAGACGGCATTGTTTCAGGAAATATCTCCGTCCACATGGAACCCCCTGAAACGACTCTACGCGTAAACAGAAGATGTTGTATTATTAGATATAATAAAAGAAACAGAGACAGAATGAACTGAGCCAGGGGAAAGAAAGGGAAATAATGTTGCAATAAAGAAATATAGTGCACAGGTCCACAGTGAACTCTCAAAGCTTGAAACCAGCACTGGTACCAATCATTTTTCAGGAGCTTTGCCAGCCAACATGGCGCTGTGAGCAAACTGAGTTCGGAGCTCTATAGTGTTAACTCACTGCAAAGACTCCTGATCACATGACAGTGTGCCATGTTGTGTGTACTGGACAGTAGATCCTGAAAATTGTATAGTTTTAACTTGGTTTTACCCTCAATCTTAGCGCATTTTTTCCATCACTCACATCTTTTATAATCAATCACAGAGCTGTCAGGAGCAATGTGGGGTTAAGTGTCTTGCCCAAGGACACATGGGCATGTAGACTTGCCGAACTGAAATCGAACCCACATCCTTCAAGTTGAAAGACGACTTGCTCTGCCACTCTACCCCCGTAAAATAGTTACGACCCCTCTCTCTGTAATTTCTCCAACTCAATCTAATCGCATCCTATCAGTTTTCTGATTGTTCCACTTGCTTATTTTCTTTATTTCTCCTCAACAGTGTCACATGTTCCTGAGAGGAGGAGGTCTGAGTGTTCCACCATGATGCCTTCACTCGGTGTGTCTCTTACACAGGACATGAGGTACAAGTTTTTGTTTGTGTTCATGTGTGCACTCCACTGTATGTAACTATGTGAACACGTTTTTGTCTGTTTTGTTAATGTACACCTCTGAATTCACTACACTACATTTCATTTCACCACTCATGTGGGAAAGAACGAGCAATATAATATATAGTACACAGCAACTTGCAGTCCACAATATCTAATGTAATACTTTACACACACGGATGGATGACTAAGTAGGATTCACAAAAATGAAAAAACAAAATTACATTTAATTATTACTTAGAGCACTTTACAATAAGGGCACAATAATTAACCTTCAGTTTCATACAATCAGGTGATTGTTCACCTGATTGTTCAAAAAAAAAATGTATATATATATATATATATATATACACATAGTATATTCATTTTTATCTTTAATTTATGAATGAAGGGATGCATGTTTTACACTTTACAATAAGGGTCACTGGAGTATTAATGAAGGTAAAGTATGCTTAGGTAATTCTTTATATTAACTTTACAGACACAAAAACCTTTATTAAATGTTAACTAAAGGAAGACATTCATTCATTTAGCAGACGCTTTGGATAAAAGCGTCTGCTAAATGACATGTAATGTAATGTAATGTAATGACATAACATCAGCTTCATTCTTTGAGTGGAATAGTAAAGTAAAGCATGTAAATGGGAGTGGGAACAATGGAAACTAAATATTTGTTGTCCATTACTCACTTTCCGAAAGTTAGAATGTTACTAGGGTGTATTTTCATATCTGTCTTGTGTCTCCTCAGGCACATCCAGAGCATGTCCAAGATCAAAACAGACGTGGGCAGAGCAAGAGCCTGGATCCGCTTGTCCCTGGAGAAGAAGCTGCTCTCTCAGCACTTCAAACAGCTGCTGTCCCGACAAGCCTTAACCAAGTGAGCGGCGCCTTTTGATCAACCAAGCTCATACACAATGCACTGCTAATTATTATAATTATTATTAAATGCCTAGAAGTGTTAGTCACTTTATTACCACAGGCCATTCAAATCATGCCATATATCACACATCCCACACACATCAATCCCACTTCTAAGACTGCAAGAACCCAAACCATGATGAAAAACCATTGCTGTTCTATGTTCTTGCACGGACACACCGTTTTTTTTTTCTCAGCCAAATCACACTATTTGCTAGTCTGCATCATGCCCGCCTT
Source organism: Solea senegalensis (assembly GCF_019176455.1). Taxonomy (NCBI): domain Eukaryota; kingdom Metazoa; phylum Chordata; class Actinopteri; order Pleuronectiformes; family Soleidae; genus Solea; species Solea senegalensis. The sequence continues at coordinate 18,256,150 of NC_058023.1, forward strand.
AGAGAAGCCGTGAGAGACCAATCGTTGCGAACTTTGAGCAGTGTTATAGATTTCTCATTCCTAAGTCTGGTTATGTTTCACCAGAACTTTGCCTGAAGTGCAACAAGACTTTAGCTTGTGTTAGCTTTCTTGCTTAGCTTATAGACTGTCAAAGATAGACTAATATTTCTGTTGAAGCAACTTATAATTCCTTTTTTTTTTCATTTTAGTTTATAGGTACAAAGGGTAGTGGTAAATACCTCAATTGTGATTGAACTTTTTTCTTGGTGCAATATGCATTATCTCTACCATAGTGCATAATGCAATGTTTTGATGAATCAATTACACAAATGAAATATTTAAATGTGATGTTAAGAACAAATAAATTGGCAGATGATGTAATGGAAGATAAGGATTGGACCTCCATTGCAGAGCATGATGAAGGAAACTCTTGATAGTAGCAGTGAGGAAGATAAAAGTATTGACCAGAGGATTGAAGAGGAGGAAGAGGGTTAAAAACAGCAACACAGGCTAAAGGAACAAATAAATCTGCTAGGAAAAAAGTGACAAGGAAGGACTCAACTTTCAAAACAACCTCAGCATGTCTGAAGCTGTAAACAGACATACAATTTGGAAACTCAGGCCATGGTTATGAGAACAATGACTTTGTGTATCTCCTGAAGAATATGCAGTTGATGAGATTATAATAATAATAATAATATATTTTATTTATAAGCACCTTTTCAACACTCATGGACACTCTCAAAACAAACAAACAACAATACAAAAAACAGTAAACAGGACAAATGGAGTGCGATTACAGAGTAGTCTGTTTTAAACAGGTGGGTTTTGAGTCTGGATTTAAAGAGGGGAAGAGATTCAGAGTTGCGTATGTCTGGTGGGAGTGAAATCCAGAGATGGGGAGCAGAGCAGCTGAAAGCTTTATATCTGTATCTGAAACCAAGCTATGTTACCAATTTGGCAATATGTGCTTCAAATGAGACCTTACAGTCAATAAGAAAACCTGTCTTAGTCTGACTAAAATCTGCCTTTTGACATGCATGTAAACGGCTGATGAGACATTAATCAGTTACTCATGTGTTCCTGTATTTGAATATGACCAGACCTGTATGTGTTTTGCACGTAGGAAGCTCTACAAGCGCTACGCCTTCCTGCGATGTGAGGAGGAGAAGGAGCAGTTCCTCTTTCACCTGCTCTCTCTCAATGCTGTTGACTACTTTTGCTTCACCAGTGTCTTCACCACCATCAGTGAGTTCTCCCCCAGCTGCTGTTACATGCAGGAGAATTAAATTGAACCTCACATAGAAAAATAAAAAGGTTTGATACATTCATTTGAAGATTCAGGCCGTTTACAATCAATGAGAAAGAAAGTTCTCTACATTGAGTCACAGTTTAAGTCGGCTTTTAAAACAAACAAAATATGAGCTGAATCACAAACCTTTCAGCTGTTTTTGGATTGACTGAGTCATAAGGAGTCTGGTCTGCTCTGGTCATGCAGGAAGTACTGAACAATTCTGTGAAAGAATCGTTTTCAGTATGAACAGCACTAATATAAGTATTTGATTAAGTCATTACAGTCCTTTTTTTCATTTTTCCATATAGTGAATGTCTGTTCTGCCACTGACATGTTTGTCCCTGCAGTGATCCCGTACCGAGTTGTCATCATCCCCATCAAGAAGCTGAGCAATGCCATGACCACCTCTAACCCATGGGTGTGTGTGTCAGGGGAGCTGAGGGACTCTGGGATCATGCAGATCCCCAAGAATGTCCTGGAAATGACATTTGATGTGAGTAGTGTCACTGGGTTGTGGTGTGCTGACGTCGCTAACAACATTAATATCGGAAGCACAAATGAGCCCATAAAACTCACAGGTTATGTGCAGAATCGAACAGTATCACCCCAATTTTCAAGTGTAGAGTGTAAACAAAAGTCTGGTGAACTCCAGCTGTTTTCAATTCCACATCAGCATTAGTCTGGACGTCAGATCTGAAGACAGTGACATCACATATGCACTGATGTGGATGGTGCAGGGCTGGGTCGAACTAAACCAAGACATCCATGGTCACCTGGTCGAAGTCTCTGATATTGAGGCGTCCTCACTCCAGTGTTGAGTCCTCTGCACAGTCCTTGCTTGTAGCTCGGGAATTAAGGTTTAGGTCTTCTCTTCCTTCAGGACATACACACTGTAGAAACGAGAAACAATCTTGTAAATCGTTAAAACGGTAAATGTACAAATATATTTTTTGTGTTGTATTTGAAAAGACTTAACATAACTTTACTCTCTCTCTCTCTCTCTCTCTCTCCCCTCTCTCCCTCTGTGTGTGTGTGTGTGTGTGTGTGTGTGTGTGTGTGTGTGTGTGTGTGTGTTCAGTGTCAGAACATGGGGAAGCTGACCACAGTGCAGCTGGGTCATGATAACGCTGGTCTCCTAGCTAAATGGTTGGTGGACTGCGTCATGGTGCGTAATGAGATCACTGCACACACATACAGGTGAGTGATGGTGACGGCTGTGGTTCAGTGGGAAGGCCTGGCTGACATTCAATCAGACTTCTCTTGTCTACATGCCATAAATTGTCAGAAAATGTTGGAAAATGATTGTCAATTAATCCAATAGTTGATAAAAATAAAACTAATCTAATAATAATAAACTCATTTTCTTTTTATAGTAGAACATCTTATAGTTTGCACATCTAGAGAATTACATTTTTGCCCATTCTTCTTTGCAAAATAGTTCAAGCTCAGTCAGATCGGATGGAGACGTTTGTGAACAGCAGTTTTTAAGTCTTGCCACAGATTCTCAATTGGGTTTAGGTTTTGGGCTTTGTATGGTTTTGTTCAAATTCATTCCATTCTTAGGCTGTATGTTTAGGGTTAGACTCAAACAGGTTTTCTTTTAGGATTACCCTGTATTTGGCTCCATCCATCTTCCCATCAATTCCTCGTTCCTGCTGAAGAAAAGCATCATGTTTCACAGTAGGGATTTGTGCTCAGGGTGATGTGCAGTGTTATATTTCCTCCATATACAGAGTTTTGCATTAAGGCCAAAAAATTTAATTTTGCTCTCATGATCTGACCAGAGCACCTTCTTCCACATGTTTGCTCTGTATCATACATGACTTCCGGCGTGAGTGGACGCTGGCGTGTATGTCGTCGCTTCTCACTCCAAGTTTAATTTAATGTTCTACCATTTGTGTCAATGCTGTTGCGACTGTCATTCTTACTTGGATTGTGGCTACTGTTGTGTGGTGCATTGGTTGTGCGCTGACCTGTTTGCCTTCACGACATCTGGTGATCCAGACCTCGGAGATTTATGTGACTTTGGGGAAGTTTTGGGGAATGGGTTCTGCGTGTCGTCATCACTGCAAACACCATGTGTGCACTAGAAGGCTCCACCACTCCTCCAGGCTATCTTTACCTACAGAAACCTGGCACTGGTGGTGGTGGTGGGGGACTGGCTGTCATCCACCGTGCCACATCCTGATTAAAGGGGTCTCCATGCCTATTACCACCACATTTGAGAGTGTGGTGTTCACACTGGCTGGCAGTTCTCAGTTTCACACAGTCCTCATACTGCCCACCCAAAGCTCCTGGCACATTTTTGTCTGAACTATCTGAGCTCCTTACACCTGTCTGTGCTATACCCACAATCCACACTCTTGCTGGGGGACTTTAACATTCATGTTGACACCGGCAGCTGCAAATTTGCACCTGAGATTTTGTCACTGCTGGATTGCTTCAACTTTGTGCAGAATGTACAAGGTCCCACCCACAGCAAGAGTCACACACTAGACCTGGTTTGCTTAACTGACTTCCCTCTCACCAACCTTCAGCACATGGACCTAGCCGTTTCTGACCATTATGCTATCACCTTTTATGTTCCTGCTCACGTGCCTAGGCAGCACCCCAGGTGAACCATTACATTCAGGGATTTTAAGGCTGTCAGTACACTGGCCTTGTCCAGTCTGATTGCTGACCACTTGGACTCAGATTCCTCCATTTCCTGGCCCGATGACATGGTCGCCAGCTACAATGTGGCCTTATCCTGCAGCCTGGACTCTGTTGCCCCTCTGAAAGTCTGGACTGTTTCATTCACCCATCCCGTATCTTGATTTACCACTGAACTTCGCTTCATGAAAGCCGCTGTCCGATGGCTAGAGAGGCTTTACAGAAAAACTGGTCCACCGTGGCAAACTGTGTCAGCTCCTAGAAGGATGCTCTCTCCCTGGCTAGGACTGAATACTACTCGACTGTTGTCAGGTCTCAGCAAAACCACCCCAGGGCATTATTCTCCACCATCACCAGACTGCTTTCCCCCGTACTGGGCCCCACCCCTCTGCTGACTCTGATATGACTTACTTTAAGTTCCATTTTTTTGTTCAGGCTATTTCCCTTTCTTTCCCAAATCGAGTAGATACCACCTATATTGCTGAGTTGGTCACCAAGGCTAAGGCCTCCACATGCTTTCTTGACCCTATGCCCACTGCTTTGGTCAAAGCCTGCCTTCCCTCTGTCTGCTGTCACATTCAGGACATGGTTAATACATCTCTCCAACTTGGTACTGTACCCATCAGCCTGAAAATTGCCTCTGTCACCCCCATCCTGAAATAACCTTAATAACTATAGGCCAATTTCCAACCTCCCATTTCTCAGCAAGATCATCGAAAGAGTAATTGCTGCCCAGCTCCATCATCACATGTCCACCAATGAGCTCTATGAAACATTCCAATCTGCCTACAGGACCAACCATAGTACTGAAACTGCCTTGGTCAAGATCACAAATGATCTTATGATGGCTGCTAACTCTGGTTGCATCAGCATGCTGTTCTTGCTGGATCTCGCCGCAGCCTTCGACACTGTTTCCCACCGCACTGCTCTGTCCTGGTTCCACTCCTACCTCTCTGACAGGAAACTGTTTCTCACCAGTCATGGTTCATGCTCCCACCCTGCCCCAGTCAGCCATGGTGTGCCACAAGCTTCTGTCCTTGGCCCTCTCCTCTTCTCCATATACATTCTCCCGCTTAGACAGATCATTCGCTACCATGGTCTAAACATCCACTGCTATGCTGATGATACTCAACTCTATCTCAGCACATCTCCATCCACTCAGCTCCTCCACAATTACTTATCAATTGTTATCAAATGAAATTTTGGTTGACCTCTAACCTGCTCCTACTAACACTCGGAAGACAAAATTGATTGTGGTTGCTCCAGCGTCTCTCCTAAATAAGGTTGGAGATCTGGTCCTCTCTGTTGATGACATCACCACTTCACTGTCCACAGAGGTTCGCAACCTAGGTGTCATTATGGACTCAACTCTTTTAACGCACACATCAAATCTGTCACAAAATCTGCTTTTTTCCGTCTAAAAAATATCTCCCGACTCTGTCCACCGCTCCCTGATTTGCTGAGACCCTCATCCATGCCTTCATTACATCTTGCTTGGACTACTGCAATGCTGTCCTGTTTGGGGTCCCCAAGAATAGGCTGGATAGGCTCCAACACGTCCAGAACTCGCTGCCATTGTTCTCACTCGGATCAAACCTTGGCAACACATCATCCATATGCTGAAACAACTGCACTGGCTCCCAGTTAAGTTCTGGATCACCTTCAAGCATCTCCTCCTTTGCTTCAAGTATCTCCATTCACTTGCTCCACATTATCTGTCCGACCTTCTCCATGTGCACTGTCCCTACCGGAACCTGCAGTCTGCTGACCAAGGTCTCATCTTCATTCCCCACACCTGCAGGCAAAGCTTTTGGCAACAGGGCTTTCGCTGCTCCAACCCTCTGGAACTCACTCCCATTCATTTAAATCGCACTTGTTCCTACAAGCTTATGCAACCTCATTGTTTGTTTATTAGTGTTTGTGTTTTTGATCTGTCTTTTTCTTTTTTCTGCTGTACAGCGATCTGGGGTTTTGTGAAAGGCGCTTTATAAATCTAAGTTATTATTGTGACGACCAGCAGCTCTTTTTTTTGTTTGTGGCTGTTTGTCACAGCAAGATGTCAAGCTTTGTATGAGAATAGACTGGGAGCATAGTAGAGAAAGTCAGCCACAAACCGAGGAGGCAGAAAAGAGCTGCTGGATATTTTGGTACTATTCCTAATAGAAACACAAAAAATACCGTACCATACTGTACAAAAAACAAACTTGATCTCTTTAATAAAGGGCTTTAATGAAAAGTATTTCATTGTTTATCACTTTAACCTCAATATGTGGGGTCACAGTTGGGCTGGAGCAAGCAAACACAGGGCAAAAGGCAAGGTGCACTCTGGACAGAGTGCTGTACAGAGACAAACAACCATTCACTCTCACTTCTAGTCACTATTCCACAGTGTGGCCCACTTTTATGAAAACATTAAGGGATAAAATGTAAACTAAGCATTTATTTATTCATTTATTTAGTTATTATTGAGCAATAGTGCTTTTGTTGGAACTGCTGTGTGATGATGTGAAGCAACATGTCACCCATCTGATATATTATGGAGCACTGGTGCCTTTGCATTAGGGGCACAGCCCCACCAGAGGGTGCTGCTGTGCAGGGGAGTATTATAAGCCTTTATACGTTTTCCTGTGTTAAAAATGTAGTTGAGCCACCATGGTACATTCAACTTTGTCCCCAATGAAATGTGCGCAGTTTTCATTTGATGAACACAATTTCGAGTCGTGCATTGTGTTTTTATTGTGACGTTGTTTCAATCTTGATAATTTGATATTGTGAGATTTTGAACACTGCCATTTGGTGGCGCTATTGATATGATAATATATGTCATCAGATTGCCATTGTTTGTGTGATGGCATTACTCAGCTGAAATTTTGTGGCAAAGATGCTGTGGTCCCCTCTCTCACTTGTACTGTGTTTTTGTTGTGAGAGTATGAGAGTAATATTATGGTATTTCTGGATTGCATTATAATATTTTCCTGCATGGCCCCACCAGATTTCCCACTGTTATTGAGACTTTGGAGTTCTGTGGTACAGTGTTATAACACTGGTCTTCAGCATTGATTTAATTTTTGCATGAGAATATAAGAAAAAAAAGCACTCATTATTCTGTGTTCCCTTCAGGTTCCCCTGTGGTCGATGGCTTGGTAAAGGTGTTGGTGATGGCAGCCTGGAGAGGGTTCTGATTGGTGAGCTGCTTGTGCCCTGTGGAGACGAGGACTGTGGGAAAAGCTGCCGTACACCGCCAATGCAGGGTTCACCTTCACAAACCAGACGCACCAGCATCACATCACTTTCTGGACGAGCATACAGTAAGTATTTGTCAGAGCGAGACACTGGTCAGTTCAGAGGAAGACGGGAAGAACCTCTCAACAGTACACCACACACTTTCAGTTTTAAACTCACACACCTCATTGTTTCTTTACTTTCTCTCCTTTAAGTAAAAAATGACTCTCCAGTTCAGATAGAACTGATGAACAACGTTAACTGAAACACAACACAGTTTGTCTGATGGAGGCCAAAATAAAACATTTTAATTTGGGCTGACACAACAAAATGTTTAATGTTAATTGTTAATTGATCATAATTAATCATCAACTTTTTTGATGATTTTGATTATGGGTTTGGTTGTTTTATATAGTGTTCAAAACAAGCAGCCCTTAATTTTTCAGCTTCTTAAATGTAAATATTTATGGTTTATTTGCCCATATAACAAAGAAATTATACAATGTATTAATTTTGGTTTGTGGACAAAACAAGGTTTTTAGGAAACACAGAACAACATGTGTCTACATTTTATAACATTTTAAGGACCAAAACGATTAATGTAGAAGTTTATTGACAGATTATTAAAACATGAAAACAATCATGAGTTGTAATTTGAATGTATTGTGCATATAATATTATAATACAAAAGTAAAGTAGAATGATCTTCTTTTTTGAAAAGACTTTTTGATTTTCAGTCAATTTATAGTTTAGATGAATTATATATATATGTATTGTCAGACTTTGAGGTGTAAGTATCCTTTGTGCTAGTTCTGTTTTCAGTTAAATCTAGCAGCTCTACACGAGAGAGCTGCCAGTTGACAGTGATAATTAGGGATGCAAATTTTTGCCTATTTACATAATATTGGTATTGGTTTTTTTTTGCCGATAATGAAAACCCCGAAGTAATACCGAGATTTCCAAATGTGCGATTAAATGCTTGGTATATATTGTGTCAAGTTTGAGTCGCAGTATACAATAGTAGAAGTGTGTAGAAGAAATTCAATTGAAGTGTCTTTTATTTTGACACTGACAGAGTTGATCAGGACACCATAGTCAGTGAAAACCCAGATTGTCATTAACTACATGAACACTTAACTCATGGTGCAAAACACAAAAGTTGTAGTAATCTAGTTAAACATGTATAACAACAGTACAACAATGATGACTGCACCATGCCTGCACAAACATTACATTTAGTTAATTTACAACACATGTATGCTTAACAAACTCAATATGTGCATGAAAGCTCCGCCCACCTACCCTCCCAACCATGGATGTATTATAAAAACTGGATAGAGCACCGCCCCTTTGGCTCTGTTCATTCCTATGGCGTTGCTAACCCAGCAATTACGCCGAAAAAGTTTCTGACTTCCTGGTTTATTTCTGGGTTGTGTGGCCCATGAAGTATGCGCAGTAGTGTCATTCCCATAATGGCTCTCGGCTATGTGAACGAGCCGCCTGTGTTCTCTACTTGCTCGGCACATGCACGACCAGCCATAGGCATGATGGGAGTGACACAGCAACAGCAGTTAATATAAAATATTTTGATACGTGTTATTTTTACAATGCTATTTAGTATTTAGCATTTTTTTATATGTAATATGTAACAACAGGTCAACACATTTTAAATATTTCTACTATGTTATTGTCCAAAAATGTTGCTTTCACATAATATAAAGCTCCTTATTATCATTATTATTTATTATGATTATTATTATTATTATTATTATCGTCATTATATTAATATCATTCTTACATTGATATTATTACGCCACATGGACAATATCAGCGTATCGAATATCGGTAAATATCGGACATCCCCAGTTTAGTATCTTCATTCAAAGAAACGAAATCTACACTGGTAATCAGTTATCCCTTCTTTACTGAACACAGGGAGCATGATACAGTTAAAGTTATGCGTGCCCTTCCTGATTTATTTCTGGGACCCACAGGAACTGTAGCACAACATACCCAACAACAATCAGCCTTTCAATGAGCCCTGAACACAAAACACACGTAACCTTACACATATTACAGTGATTAGCTGCGATACCACACCCAGTGATAATGATGAGTTATTAGATACATGACATGAATGTCCCTTGTTTTCTTTTTGCAGAACCAACTTCAGCTCAAATCCATGAGGCGATTGGAGAGGCAATGAACAACATTATCAAACACTTCCACAAACCAGAGAAAGAGGTTAGTGACTAAATAAATGGGTGATAAATGATAAATTGATAAATGGGTTGTGAATACTGTATTTGAGTGTGTTGAGTTAATTATGTGTAATTATGTGTTTCTGGTCTCCCAAAACGTTGTTTCCGTATGGACGCAAAAACCAATGAGATAAAAATAACAATACGTATTCACTTACACTTGTTTCCATGTGGATGATTGAAAACTTCTTATGTCAAAATGTTAGACTAACCCTAAGCCAAGCAGCCTATATAGTCCACAACTGTTCGCTCTGGCTCGTACAAGTGCCTGTTGTACACAAAAACATCAATCTTCCTGTCAATCATCTGCAGGCTTTGAGCATCACTGACCATCAAGACACATTCACTGACTTCCAGGAAATCTCAGTGACAATACAAACCTCACTCTTAGTCCTCTTAAGGTGATACAGATAATAATATTGTTTCTCCTGACTGTTTTGCAGAGGGGCAGTCTGACTGTGCTGCTGTGTGGGGAGAACAGCCTAGTCGCAGCTCTGGAACAGTTTTTCCACCAGGGCTTCAAGTCTGCACGCCTTTTCCAGAAGACCGTGTTTTTATGGGACTTTGTGGGTGAGTGTGGAGCTGCTGCACCATCTGCTGCTATAAAAGTAAAAGTTTAATGGCTTATTTGGCTGGAAAACCACAGTGTAAAGTAAAGCTGGGAAATATATCAATATATCTATATCATGACATGATACAAGATATTGTCATAGGATGATGAGGTATCTGTGATGACTTTACCTGATTTTAAAGACTGTTTCATTGATAATCATCATATTATTATCCATCCATCTTCTACCTTCACATGAGGGTTGGGATGCTGCGCTAGTCTCAGCTGACATTGGGCAAACAGCATAGTACACGCTGGGCAGATCGCTAGTCCATCACAGGGCCACATAACCATCCACTCTCACAGTCAATCAACCTAAAAAGGCCCTTGTTCCGAACGGGTTGCGAACCCAGGTCTTATTGCTGCAAAGGCAAGAGTGCTAACCACTACACCAATTGTGTGGCCTCATCTTATTATGTTGAATACCAGTGAAGGGAGGAACGGCATTAAAAGTAAACTGCGTTACTTTTTTCAGTAACAAGTAATATAATTAATTACTGTTTCAATCATGATAACGCCATAACGCTGTTTTCAAAGAGTTGTGGAGGTGGGGTCCAAATTCTTAGAGCATTTAAGATGTACTTGAAAGTAACACAATAGTAACTTCCCTAGTAACTAGTTACTTTCATAACTTTAAATTCAGTAATTAATTCAGTCAATTCAGTACAGGAGAAGCAGTGTGGTTTTCGTCCTGGTCTCAGAACAGTGGACCAGCTCTACACTCCCAGCATGGTCCTGGGAGTATTGCTCTGGGAGTATGGGGTACTAGAACCCTTGATAAGGACATACTGAACATCTGAGTCCTCTCACACCTTTGTAATGTGCTCTCCTCTCTGCACAGAGAAGACTGTTGCCTACATGGAGTCAGCTGACCAGATGGGAGATCTTCAGGAGACTGCTGCACCCCTGGGGATGAGCTGTCAGTCACTGTGTCACTACATCAACACCATCAACTCTGCTCCCAGGAACATCGGCAAGGATGGAAAGTTCCAGCTGTTGCTCTGCCTCGGGGTCAGGTCAGTGTCATATCACACCCTGGACGAAATGATGAAGATTATTGTTATTGTCATGTTATTCATTTTTGAAATGCTCCTGGTCTCCATCTTCTCCTCTTTCCTCTCAAAATGTGATGTTTTGTTTGTAATCTGCTGAACTTGAGTAGAGTCGCTAGAACTATATAGTGGAAAAGCACCATTATAGTTGGTTGACAGGATATCTACTTTGTGGTCAAAGTACATGTCCTGTGTTTGCCCTGCAGAGACCGTCTGCTGCCCCAGTGGCTCCCCCTGCTGCTGGATTGCCCAGTAGTCCTGCTGATGTATGAGGAGACAGCCCTTCTTAGAGACCGCGTTGCTGTCATTGGGCTTGTCGCAGTCCTGGAAACTCTTCATGATTTCCCCATTACGCTGGATTCCTCACTAACCAAAGGTATTGACCTTTAACCCCAGAAAGGACTGGACAGCTGCACATTTCCCTCAACTTCCTCACGATCAATGACAACTCAGTAATGCTCTCTGGCTCTTTGCTGCATTCCATTTACGTTGGAATTTGGAACCGGTAGTAACCGAGTTTTCAGCGTCAAAAAAAAAACATGGACTCAAATGTATCTCAGTGTGCAGCACAAACAGCATAGCAACATGTCTATGGTTAAAAATTAAACAAAATTTAAATTGTTTGTGTAAAGTTGATTTACTGTGAAACAAATATGACTGAAATGCTATTAATGCCTGGGCGGTAAAGTATTGTGTCACTTCCTGTTTCCACTGGGGTCACACTGTATTTCTACTGCTCTGTACTGTCTCTGCTATTATTTATTTACTGTTACGATCAATACACTGAACAAACACACTTGTAAGTCAATTCATACTTTCACCCTCTGTTGGCGACACTTTTGCTTAACTCTCTGTCACATACATTCACTTACGGTGGTTTTTCTAGCTTAACATGTTAGCTTAGCAGTGTTAGCTTCTCTCTCTCTCTACCTCCTTTTCCTGCGCTCTCTTGTGTTGTGTGCCACATGTTTAACTACTTCTCTGCCTCCCCATAGGAAAAATGTGTTGCTCATCTGTTGTTCAAGCTCATCTCTTGAGATCAGTTTGAGCTTCTATTTGTATTATTCTGTGATCATTTGTTTCTGAGTTACAAGAGATAAGCTAAAAAGAGACAAGACTTTGACATTGAGTTGAGATAAACATTTGAGCAATATTTGAGTTGGATAAACAGAGGATATCTCATAATTGTATCCCCTGATCTCAATTATGTCTTGGTTATTTTGAAGGAGAATTAAAGAGAATTACATGAGATGAACCTGAGACTTTTATGAGACAAATCTGAGAAGTAAGAGCCCTAAAATCTTATCAATGTCACTTCCATGTCTTGATTATTTCTCTTAAATGTCTGACTGTATGCTATGTGAGAATGATATCTGAGCCATATTTGAGAAATATGAGAACTAATTGAGAATGTAATTTAAAGATTAATCATCTTTATTAACTGTAAAAACAATACTCAATATTGAAAAGTTTAACACTTATTTGGGTAACACCAGTGGTGTATCAGTACACCATTAGTATTTGGTAGTAGTAGTATTAAAACATAATACAAAAATATAAAATGTAAAGAAGATACATAAATAAAAATAAATGAAATACAAAAATAAAAATTCAGTCATCATCTACTCACCCTGTTGCTGTTAAGAAGTCAGGTGTAGAAGTCAGCTCTGCAGGTCCTTCATTTTCTGGGTGGGAACCCATACCCTCTTTTGTACCGGTATTTTCTTTTTGTCCATTCTGATCATTAAGTATAATATAAATAGACACTGTTTTAACCTAATTCACTTCATATCTTTGGGGGCAAGAGTTGGATCAAAATAAGCAATAACCAATGTAAGTTATTTTTGTAATTGATTAGTAGTTTGATAAGCTGTAAAACCACCAAGATTAAAATTATTTTAAGACTGTGTTACCCTCCCTATTCTTGGGCGAGCTTTTGCAGAAAAGAGCAGATCTGCAAGCTCACAACATAACGACTAGTAACACGATGTGCTGTGAACATGTACATCTGAACTCTCTGAGAAAAGACAAAGAAACAGCTCTTAATATAGATCATTTGATCTTGTTCATTGCCTAATTGCACCGATCAAACACAAATGGGGAAAATAAAAATAATCGTGAAGGGAGCAGATACGTTTTTGGGTATAAAATCATGTGCTGGGAAGACGTCAATAAAAAATTTAAATGGAAGGGAAACTTGGAAACTTAGGGGACAAAACAACAAATTGATTTTCATACAATTGAATGCCATGCCATGAGTTTAATTGCTAATGGCCAGGAGTTTAAAAGATTCATTGACAAGTATTCAGACAAACCAGATATCATATGCATACAAGAGACCTGAATTAGAATTTGTAATTTGAGGTTATGATGGTATCCGTAAAGACAGAGGTTGAGGCAGTGGAGTGTGTAATATTTGTGAAACAAGGTATACAATTAGGAAAAGGAAGTGAGTTGGAATTTATAGTAATTAAAATATGGACAAGAACAGGAAACATGAGAGTAGTCAATTTTTACAATCCAAGAAACCTTCAAAAGAATTTAATGTGGACATTGAGGGTAAAATTATGTGTTGTGGTCATGCGCATTACATTGTGGGGTAGTAAAAATAATGATAATGGTTTAGTAATTGAAGAACCTAATTGTCCAGCATACCAGCATGTGGTATGTCAGTCATAAGTATTTATGCTGTGCATGCAATACAACTGTGTTTCTTTTATTTTGAAAAGCCTGACATATGGATGCACCTATCTGGGTCTGTCTGCACAGCGACAGGTGATGCTAGCCAGCTACCCCTGGCCCCCTAAAAATGTCGGCTCACATAAAAAAAAAAGAAAGAAAAAAAAAGAAAAGTTAATTCCGAATGCCACGCATCAACAAGACATAGACTGCTAAATATTTCTTTACAGAAATCAAAGGTAAAGCCACTGTCGTGGTTGTGTCAGACAATATATTCACTGCACTACACTGCAGTAGTATAGTATAATAGTATTCATTATATAGTGTAGTAATTTGATATTTTAAATAGAGAAAATAATTGCCCACCCCTGGTCTAAATGATGGAAGAAGCACAAGAATTAATATTAGATCAGGCACAGAGTCAGAGTTAGATCTTACACTGGTGTCAGATTCTCTAGCAGGTGTTCATGAGAAGTGATCAGAGAAACAACTAAAGGAATGACCAGAGAAACAAATATAAGAAGTGACCATGACTGGTGGTTGAATTTGTGGTCAGAGGAATGTGATAGTTATAGAAATAAAGTTGTAAAGAAACCATAACTTTCAAAATCTTATTAATTATAAAAGGATGCAAGCAACTGTGAGAAGAACCATAAAAAATGCAAAGAAAGAACATTGGAGATCATTTTATAATTTAATCGGAAGGGAAAATCTGGAAAATGAAAAAAAAAAACGCCTGAATTGATTCCAGACTATCAAGGATGTTTTAAAAATAAAGTGTGTCATCAAAAGAGGGACTCTTGATGGGAGAATGAACCACTGCCACGAGTGACAATGGGCCACATGATGCAGCCTCCACCTTAAACAAGATAGGCGGGAGGAGGTATGTGTCAAAATGTAGCCAAAATTTAATAATTCTGAGATTAGCTGCCCAGTAATAAAACCTCAAAAAAAAAAAAAATGGGTACACACTGAAATAACACATGAAACACATGAAAGAAGTTGATCCTTGCAGTAATTGTGACCAAAGCCCGTACTAGCAGCTGGGTAGCCTGTTGAGTTATGTACGGTCGGATTCTTCTTATACTGAATAGTGCAAAGCGACCTGACCGGGCGACAGAGGCAACATGATCTTTACAGATCATGTTGTTTCGGAGGAACTGGTCATCAATCATGACACCCAAGTTTCTTGCTATCTTGGAAGGAGCCAGAGATAGGGAGTCGATATTAATTCAGATGTTATGATGTATTGTTGGCTTGGCTGGGAAGACCAACAGTTCAGTTTCAGATTCAGCCTATGCAGATATGTAAGAGAGACAATCAGAAATTTGTCCTGAGACCGTGTGGTCATCAGGTCGGAAAGACAGATACAGCTGGGTGTTTGCCCTATACGTTGAGCCATTGGCTAGTGCAAAAGCAGGTGATCGATCTTCGTGATGCTGCCTATGCCCAAAAACTCTGTTGGGCATAGGTGATAGTAGGTAACACAAGCCCACCACGGTGAACACATACAATACAAGAACAACAGGATGGGAACACCTCTCCATGTTTGAGCCCTGCCCAAACATGTTCCATGTGAAAAAAAGATGCAGCCATTTCCAATGGATCATTTCTTCTTGTAGCTTGTTGTTTAATATAGTCAACAAAAACTTCAAAGGGAGGGAAGGAGATATTGTGCTTTCACCGCGAGTCCTCTACCTGGAAGGTTCACATGGATGACCCTGATCCGTTTAGCATGCTCAGCCGAAGCTTTGTGGTTGGTCATTGAATTGGATCAAGCCTGTGGTGACCAGCTCACAGCGAGCAAAATATCTGACAAGGTCAGTCATGATAGGTTGATCATGGTGCGGGGTATGGAGATGCATACCCCCACCTTGCCTATTTGTTGAGTAGAGATGCTTATTTGCAGTGTGCTGTGGCTCCTGAGCTGTTACCATTTGGTTTGGGTCACACTCTGTGTGACTGTCTGATCTCATCTTGAGAAGGTTGATGCAGTGGTGTTGCAAACTGTATTTTATTTTGCTCTTTGGCCTGTTCAGCGATATATATATATATATATATATATATATATATATATATATATATTCTTTGGTCCGATCTGTAGGGTCGAGGGAAGCTGCAAATGGTAGGTTGAGGTGAAGTTTTTTTACATTTAAATTATTACGTTATTGGCCGTTATTACATTATTGGTTGCTACAGTGTGAAACTGAGAACATACAAACATAACATAATCATACAAATTGCTCACTATAACTCCATTGTAAATATGTTGTATTTTTTATTGTGAATTAAATTACTCCTTTTTAGACCCTTTTAACTCACTCATGTTTACATATGTGTTGTGTATTTTTTGTTGTTAAACTATCACTCCACAGCTAGTTATCAACAGCATTCTTATTTTTAACATGTTATCGATCTTTAACTACACTGTAAACTCCTACTGACTGTACATGTAGCATATGTTATAAATGAAATCAATAGAGACTAACTTGGTAGCCATATTACATCATGAAATCAACTGAGAATTGCTTATAAGCATTTTCCCTCAAACTTCACAAACAACCTTTTGTAATGACAAAATAATGAACTGAAATTGTACCTAAGGATATACAATGATAATACACACCGACGATGCTCTGTATAACATAAGATGTGAACACATGTTTCCTCCAGATCTTGGCTTCCTGTTGCCACTTTATATGGCTCTTAAAGAGACCATTGTCCCCTAGTGGTAGTGTTATGAACTTACTCCTAGAACTAGTTAAATTAACTAATGGCATATTTCCACCGGCTCTACTCGCCTCGCCTGCATCTCCACTACAAAAAAAGTACCTACTTAACGTGGGCGGAGTCATCACTGCATGGCTGAGTGAAACTGCGGTGACTTTGTTTTATATGCCACACACGCAGTGACTAGTGACTTTGCATCAGACTTCTGTAGCATCTGCGCTACTGTCAGTGAACCATATGATATTCAATTCAGTTCAATTCAATTTTATTTGTATAGCACCAAATCAAACATTATCTCAAGGCACTGTACATAGACAACATCAAGGAGAGCAGAGAACCCCAACAGTTCACACAATGAGCAAGCACTAGGCATCAGCGGAGAGAAAAATCTCCCTCTTAACAGGAAGAAATCTCTGACAGAACCAGGCTCAGAGATGTGCAGTCATCTGCCTCGACCGGTTGGGGTGAAAGGAAAATGAGGGACAGAAAGTGGGGAGAGAAAGGACAAGAGGGAGATGAGGTACAGACAGAAGAGAGAGGAAGAGACCAGGAGCAGATACACACCACAATGTTTTTTAAATATTATGACAAAGCAGGAATTAGTTATTTATTTGTCGTTCATTAGCATTTATTTTCAAACTTATTATCAATGTATTAATAAGCTGCTGTGTGGATTCATTGAGGGGAGGAGACTGACATGCTTATAAAACTACTCTTAACACGTTTGTAATATGATCATGAGTCTGCAGGTTTTCTGGCTTTTAAAAAAATATATTTGATCATTATATTAATATAATATCAATGTTATTGTTATTATTCTTATTATTATTATTATCATTATTGTTATTATTATTATCAATAATAATAACAATAATTATAATGGCCCTGAGATGGAGTGGCGAACTGTCCAGGGTGTACCCCGCCTATCGCCCGATGTAGCTGAGATTGGCACAGCACCCCCCGCGACCCTCTGGTGGAGGATAAAGCGGTAGATGATGACTGACTGACTGACAATAATAACAATAATAATAATAATAATAATAATGATGATGATTTTTAGCTTTATATTATGTGAAAGCAACTGTAGAAATATTTAAAATGTGTTGACCTGTTTTTACAGAAAAACTAA
Source organism: Solea senegalensis (assembly GCF_019176455.1). Lineage (NCBI taxonomy): Eukaryota > Metazoa > Chordata > Actinopteri > Pleuronectiformes > Soleidae > Solea > Solea senegalensis. The sequence continues at coordinate 18,273,779 of NC_058023.1, forward strand.
ACTAGACTAAACTTGATGAAAACTTAATCACTTTACAGAAGGAGAAATTAGTGATGGGTAAGGCTTTGGAGCTTGTGGCGCTCTTCCTGAAGCGGAGTGGTTCGAAACACTGTGTCGGAGCTTGTATCACAATCATTGCTTCAAAATGTTTCGAAGCGCTTCATCAAAATGGAGTTGTGAGGAGATTAGGAGAGTGAAAGGAGATTTGGAGATTTGAAAATTCGAAGTTATTGTCATGGCAAGTACAAGCACTATGCGGCATTCTAAAGTTTGGGATCATTGGGATCTAATACCACCAAATAAGATATAATCCAGTTCATGGCCTACATTCTATATTTCCATTATTGAATTGGATTTTTCATTTTTAAATGGGTCTCAAATGTACAATTACTTGTAGGTGCGGTGTTTGCTCTGCACACAAGAGTTGTCTTACAACAACAACACGTCATCCATGCTGAGACACTTGCGTGCCAGGCATGACATGCCGAGCAAAGCAGTGACCCTGTCAACACTGGGACTCTTGACTGTAAGCTAAATATATATGTATATATACTTTAGATATGTATGTGTGTGTTTATATACTGTAGATGTTGTGTATCATGTTTATATAGCAAGCTTTCTCCCACAGTGTCAAGAAACCAGAAGCTGGATGAGGCCCTGGTGGACATGATAGTTAAAGATGGCCAGCCTTTTTCTATCGTTGTTCAAGAGGTGGAAACTAGATGGAACAGCACTTATGCCATGCTCCATAGGCTTTGTGAGCAGCGAGAACCATTAGGGGCATCCCTGGCATCCCTTAGCACTGACATAGTGCCATTCACTGCAGATGAATATGCAGCAGTCAACCAATGCCTGACAGTTTTAAGGCCATTCTATCAGGCAACTGTTGAGCTCTCTGAGGAAAAGAGAGTGTCAGGGTCAAAGGCCATACCTCTTGCAAAAATGTTAAGACACGTCATTTCGGTCGAATGTGCCCAAATGGCTCCTTGTATTGGTGCCACACTGGCATTTAAAAAACAATTTGTGTGAGAAATTCAGTGACCTGGAAAAGGTGACCTCCCTGTCAGTGGCCACCATCTTGGATCCACGGTGCACCGGCCTTATTGATGGGTCGACGGACGTAGTGCCACATGAGACTGCAACAGCATGTACCAGTGCCAGCGGCAGTGAACTACAATTTGTGGGCTTTGCTGGACAAATATGTTCAGTCACAGCACCACACCAGCAGTGCATCTGCCAGTGCTACAGTGGAGATCCAGAGGTATGCATGTTGATTACTGCTGAAACATTAGTTATTTTATTCAGTCGTTCATTGTCTTTCTGTCTGTGTCATAGATATTTAAAAGAGCAAAATCTGGCAAGAGCAGAGGATCCCCTGAAGTACTGGGTGGGATGTATCACGTTATATCCTACGCTGTGGAAACTTGTATGCAAGTATCTGTGTATCCAGCATCATCCGTTGCCTGCGAAAGGATTTCTCCAAAGCTGGTGAGCCAGAAGAGGAGCCGACTGAGGCCTGCCACAGTGGAAAAAGTCAGTCAGTCATCATCTACCGCTTTATCCTCCACCAGAGGGTCGCAGGGGGTGCTGTGCCAATCTCAGCTACATCAAGCGATAGGCGGGGTACACCTCTACTTCTGTGAATAAACATTCCTCCTCAACCATACAAGTCCTCCAATGACAAACTATTATCTGGAAAATTATCAATATCAAATCAGTTCAAATACCATGATCATTTGCAAAGTAGGAAGGATCTTTTACCCTGTTATGGACATTTACTTCAGTTTCTAAATAAAGTTTAACACTTTAATCAAACTCTTAACCAACATTAAACCTTTCATATAATTTAGATTTATTCTTTGGCTTAATCTGGGATGTTTTACAGTATGGGCAACTATGAATGAACAAAACACTTGAATGCCACACCGTCTTTTCGAAACTTTTATTGCTGACATGGGATTGAAACAGTGTCAATGCTTCAGTCGTGCTCTTGGGAGGCTGTTATGGCTTCAGTTGTCCACCAGAAGTCACCTTCACTGAAGCGTTGAATCTTTTTCGACACAATTGTTAGGAAAGCCTCAGTGCTTCATAAGGCCTCACTTGTTCACCACTAAAACACAGCAAATACAGCAAACTAGGAGAGACTAAACTAGACGAAAACAAAATCACTTCTTTACAGAAGGAGAAACTAAATTAGACTAAAACAAAATCACTTCTTTACAGAAGGAGAAAAAACAAAACTTGACTTGGCACTTGAGCTATGGCGGAACAAACTGGATATAGAAGTCATCAGCTACTTTAGTAAGTTTCATATATTTATCCAAAACAAGTCTCTAATTACTAACAATATCACATACAGGACTGGACCCAGATGCAAGATGGTGGTAAGAAAAATCTGAAACCAGTCCTGCCACACCCACTGGCCAGAGTAGTAGGGAGGGGCCGTGAAGCAATGGCGGTCACCTGCCCTCTTGAATACAGCACAGGAAGAGAGCAGCTTCCTCCGCGCTTGGGCCCAGACACGGCGACACCGCCCTACCTCCACCTGCGCAAAGGGGACACAGACATCACGATTAAGAGTTGTAGGCATATTCTACCCAGGGAAGAGCCTTGACCCATGATGCAGGCAACAGGTCCAGGCCCCGATGAGAAGGCAGAACTCTGACCAAAAATGAGAGAAAAACTGGGGGCCACGGTCTGAGACGATGTCCAAGGGCAGCCCATGGGGCTTAAACAGGATCACCTCTGCCGTTTGCACAGCTTGGCCAGGTGAATGAAGTGCAGAATGCAGGTCTTACCCTCCAATGGCAGCAACCCGGTGACAAAATCCAGGGAGATGTGGGACCAGGGTTGGGATGGTACAGGCAGAGGAAGGAGCTTCCCACGAGGCTGGGCATGGGGAAGCTTACATGTTGCAATGATGAACCCCAATTGGTGTGGGTGGACTGATTAGGGGAGAAAATTAGTATGTCATCGAGGTAGACGAAGACGAAGATGTTAAGCATACCGCAGAGGACATCACTCACCAACGACTGGAAGACAACCGGGGCATTGGTGAGCCCCAACAGAGTGTGTGTGCCGATCCGCTTCGCAGAGCCTAGGAAAACAATACAACACTATTTTCTCAGCAGTGGCTGAACTGTTTGTTCTGAAACTTTAGGGTTTCATAAACGAGGTAATGACGCAGATACACACACAAACGCAGCGTTAATTGGAGCTTCCGGTCTATGTAGGCTTTAAGTACGCTGACGACATGGCTTTAGTCGGCCTGCTACAGAAATCGGACCCCTCTGGTGAGGCCTTTTACCTTGCCCACATTAAGACAGCTAGCTTGAAATCAATGTGTCAAAAACAAAGGAGCTAGTTGTTCACATAAAGCAAGAACTGACGATAGAGCCAGTTTCACTTGATGGCCAGCTTGTTGAAACTGTGTAAACCTTTAAATATCTAGGCACAGTCCTTGACAGTCATTTTAGCTTCTCTGAAAACACAGATTTTATCTTCAAGAAATGCTCACAGCGACTCAGTCTGCTTAGAATATTAAGCTGCCTTGGAGTCAACCAGTTAATGATGGGGTTGTGATGATGGAGCCAGGGATGCCCCAGGATGAGACGATGGATGGAATCCTTTAGGACGTGAAGCTGGATGTGCTCATTATGTCCATCGGGAAAAGTCAGGAGAACCAGAACCGTTCAATGGCTGACCCTCTCGATGATGCTGCCACCCAGGGCGTGTGCCTCCAGTGGTGGAGACGGTGGTTGCAGCTAGATCCTAAGTTCCTTGGCTAGTTGTTCCGAGATGAAACTAGCGTCGGCTCCTGAGTTGATGAGGGTGTGCAGATCGCACTGAACATGAGATTGCATGAGTGTGTGTTGAGATGAAGACTCTGAACTCGGGTTGAGAGAGACCTTAGGTGATGATGGTGGAGCTCACCAGTGCTCTCTTAACTGGTGAGCCCTGCTTTTTACTGGGCAGTCCGCCCTCTGATGTCCTTTACCTCCACAGTACAGGCAAAGACCTCCGAACAGGCGGCGATTATGTTCAGATGGGCTGAGATGTGTCTGTTCAACAACAGAAATTTGATATGTCATTTGAAAAACCGTCACCCAGGAGTACACAAACAATGGCAGCTAGCTAACGCTGCTAACGTTAGCCAACAGGCAAAAAAGAAAGCAGCCGCTGTTGGGAGCCCAATACAGCAAGTACACAGCGCAAAGGCCAGGTCAATAACAAACAAGGTAATGGAAATGATTGCTCTTGACGACCAGCCATTTTCTGTAGTGGAGGACCAAGGGTTCCATTGGTTGATAGAGCATATTGAACCCCGCTACAACCTGCCAAGTCGGCGCTACTTTTCCGACGTTTCCCTCCTTGCTTTGCACAAATTCTTGGTCACGCATATCCACAAAAAATTGGACAATGTGACTGACATTAGCTTCACCACGGATATATGGAGTTCGGCTGTAAGTCAGATGAGTATGTTGAGCCTTACTGCTCAGTGGATTGATGACAACTTTGAGGTGCAGAGAGCTGTTATGCTTGCACAAGAGTTTGCAGGATCACATACAGGGGCTGCTATCGCTAGCGCATTTGACTGCATGTTTGCTCAGTGGAAAATTAAAAAAGACAATGTACATGTTGTTCTTCGCAACAATGCACGGAATATGTAGAAGGCAATGGACGAGTGTGGCATTAAAAGCCTATGGCTCATACGCTGCAGCTAGCAGTGCATGGTGGGGTGTTAATTTGTAATTTGCGGCACCTGTGTGTAACTCCTCCAATTTCAGCAATCAATCAATGTAAGAACAAACAAAACTCAACAGTCAGGATATTATCCATTTCCATACAAAATTTTATCATCTTTTTTTTTTTTTTTAAATATATCAATATCGGTAAATATCGGTTATCGGCTATAACAGCAATATTAATATCGGGCATCGGACAAAATTTTCATATCGGTACATCCATAATTTTTACACTATTCCGAAAGTTAGCTTAAGTAGAAATCTGAGTCCATTAGCACAAAGATACTCAAGATGGTGTCTGTAAGGAAGGTCTCATACAAGAATGCATGAGAAAGAGAGCGTGAGAGAGAGAGGAGGTAATGAATGGTGAGTGTGCAAGGAGGGAACTTCAAAGCACAGCATGTACTATGAACAAAGGATCACGTGCAACGTGAGTCGATGGCAGTTTAAACCACAAAGGTTGACGCAGGTAAAACCCAAGTTATCCACTGGATCCAGGAAAAATTAATACTGATCTGTTAGGATGGCACAGAGATGCACACATACTTGCCATGTTTTTATTTTATATTCTATCTCTCCCTCTTTCTCTCTTACTTGTGTGTGTTTGTGCACTCTTTTTCAGTGTCCTCCTGTGTTTTCTGTGTGTTGTATTTCTCTCTCTCTTTTCCTGTGTGTCTCTCTCTCTGTCTTCCCACAGCTCTGAACAGAGCATGATGTCTGATCTTTAATCGATCGACCACCACTTCAGTTGTCAGTAGTTTTTTTTCTTTTGATTCGTATAGTGCTTATTTTTCTTTTTCTTTTGTTTCTTTGTAAACGACGAGATGCCTTTTTTGTGCAAAATTATTACATTACATTACATTACATTACATTACATTACATGTCATTTAGCAGACGCTTTTATCCAAAGCGACTTACAAAAGTGCATTTAAACATTTGGGTACAAAATTTGGAGAGAAACAGGAAAGAAACTGTGTTTAAAGTTTAAAGAAAGCCATTAAAACAGTCTTAGAATTTAAATATATGTTTGTGTTGATTCTACATTCATTCTATGATTTTATTTTTATATGTAAGTAAATATCTGTTATTAGCTTCAGGTTTATTTTTGCGTCTGGAAATTCAGGTGGGGCCATGCAGGAAAATCTTATAATGCAATCCAGAAATACCACATATTACTTGATCTCCAACTTCTGCTCAAGTGGTAAAGTGAATCACACACTAGCATGATGATTCATCATGAAATGAATGAATGAAGCAAGACCTTTGCAGTGCCTGCCTTTGCTTCAAATCAGCCAATAAGAGGTGCTCTGGGGCCCTCTGCTGGGGCCCTCTGCTGGGGCCCCTAATGCAAAGACGCCATTGTCCATTTCAATTTGAATGTCTCAGTTGCTCAGATTTCAAAGTGTGTTCTACGTCACTCACAGCATGACTCAAACGACAGCAACAACAATTAAGTGGACCCGCAGAGACAGAGCGACGGCCGTTCGATGGTACAGTGTCTGATCTGAGTTTGTTTTAAACGGTCTCTGAAGGTAAAACTCCTAGTGTTGTAGCACTCCGGGGGCCAATGGACATAAAATCACGTGATGGGCGTGACTTTAGTAGCAGAATCTCAATGCTGATTGTTTTTCGTGTCATCACTTTTTAAGGCAAAGTTTTTTCCAAAGTTCAACATTTTCAGCTTGAGTGAATCATTGTTGGAAATGTTAGATAATCAAAGTGTTGCAATGTAATACTTTGTTACTGTACTTAAGTAGAATTTTCACATATCTGTACTTTACTTTGATATTTATAATTCTGACAACTTTTACTCCACTACATTTCCTAAATAAAATGTGTACTTTTCCTCCGATACATTTCCCTTAACCCTTTCCCTTAATGCCTGTTTGTTGTCGCTAATTGTTTTTATCTGCTCCAGCTGTTAGCCGATCACCTGTTAGCCGCAGATTTTGGCCCCAAGTGGACTTAAAACATGTAAGTGCCTCGTTGTTTACCGTGTCCGACACTGAGGCTCTGGTCTCTGGGTTTCTAGTCTCCTGTCTCCTAGTTTCGGTTGTACACTCTGGACAATTGGTTTCAGCTGTCAGCTGAGCGGCCAACTTAAACCACAGATAAAGTAGATAAACCAGATTTTGTCTCCAAGTAGAATTAAAACACAGTGTCTAGAAGCTCCACAGACTAAAAAAAGCTTCACAAACTCTAAAAGTTTGAAAAACTTTCCAAAATACAAGCACACACAGGAAGGTTGAGAGAGAGAGAGATTGTCACCATTCATGACAGAAGGTTAATATTAACACTGTTTTAAGTTGTTCACCTGTAGCCTACCTATTATGCTGTTATTGTTAAGAAGCCACAATAAATGTCATATTCAAAATTGTAATTGCTCACTTTGATTAAATACATTTACTTCTAATACTTCAGTACATTTTGTATTAAAAAAGTACTTATGATACTTAAGTACAGTAAATGTCATGTATTTTAAGACTTTTACCAGTAATATTCTAAAAGGTGACTTCTACCAAAGTCATTTTCATGTAAGATACTTGTACTCAAGTATCGCTTTCTTTACTACACTTTACTGCAAGTACTTTACACAAGACTGTACAAGTCCAGTTTTAAATGTGGATTAATAAATAAAATAAATATATGTCGTAAACATCGCTAACATCTTCTGTTTACCGCAGATTTTCATAATTGAGTGTTGAATGATTTTACAAACATACACGAATCATACGGATAAGGGGAGAGAGAGAGAGGGAGAGAGAGCGGGAGGGTGTTTGTGTGTGTGTGTGTGTGAGAGAGAGAGAGAGAGAGAGAGAACCGGATGTGGAGGCTCGTCGTTGTTGCAGGTATATAAGGCTGTGAGAATTCACCGCTGCGGCCTCTGGTGCTCATCGTCCCGGTCAGCGGCAGGGGATCTCGGTCGCTTTGTCTCGGGATATTCGGATGTCCAGCTTGGCTGTCTGTCTCGTGAGAACTTGACACACGTACTTGCCCAGAGGCACGAGGTGGGTCAGCTGTTTGTGTGGCGAATCAACTTTAAAGCACTGAAAATTGCATCAAATTTAGGACAGTGGGATTACGACCTGCCGTATGGTTTTTGTAATTGGAATTAGAAACTTGCGATTTGGTTGTTATTTTTACTCACTTGCATGATTATCAAACACTTTGATTCTTCATCATCATCATCAATCACTCTAGTGTTTGACTGCTCCTCAATTTTAAAGCCCACTCTGTATTATTAATGGTGCTACTCACAGTCTCACCGCATCCCTCGGGGGTTATTGTGAGTGATGGTGAAGGATGCATGTGTGTGTAAAAAGCAGCCTCCTCTTTATGCTCTGCGTGTTTTATGCTGCTGTCGTGATTCATCCACAGAGAGCATGCTGTTCAGCGGCCTGTAGAAATGCTATGTCACGGGGTTGGCAGCTGCCCAGTCTGAGACCAGTTCAACTCCGTCTCTGTTAAGATGTCCAGCAGCAGCCAGAGGCGTTTCACAGACTTGAATCTCAGAATTCTTACTTGTTCTCAGAATCATCAGATGAAACTGTTCCTTCCAGTGGTGGGCATCTTACTTTAAAAAAGTAATTAGTTATAGTTACAAATTACTTTTCCCAAAAAGTAATTTGTAAAAGTAATTAGTTACTCAGAAAAGTAACTGACATTATTTTTTTATGTTCTATAACACTATTACATTCTTTAAAATCCTATATGTTTATAATACCTGAATGAAGAATAAAAACCCTATGGACATTATTTTAGAGCATTTGGTATTTATTTGAACTTTAAATTGAAGGGCAAAATTGACACACAAATGTTAACTTGGGTAAAGAGAAACAAAGGAAGAATGTGGCCTTTCAGTTGTGCAAATCTCTGTATCTGTATACCATTGCACAATAAACAAATAAACAATATTCACACACTTTGCATTCAAATACTAAACAAATACAAACAAATGTAAACTTGGTTAAAAAGAATCGAGGTTGACGTGGACAAACTCCTTTTCCCCGGACATAGTGTGCACGTTGTAATGTTTAATGCTACTGACTTTTATTTTGATACACCGGAAATAGGAAGTACGTCATGACATGCTAGGATGTAAACAAACAAAGTGTGGCTAGCAGAAGCTCCCAAGGAAACTGTGTGTATCTGAATTTATTGACGACATAACAAGTCACAACACACGTTGCATATACATTCTTTCCTTTTACCTCGGTAAGGGAGAAGTAGTGTCGATATTTCCACTTAAAAAACGCTATGCTTCCCTGCCTCGTCGCTATTGTCTTAGAGCGTACAGTGAGACAGCGTGAGCAGGGCACCCGTCCACTCAGCCTATCATCATCATTGCATTTGCAACAGTGTCGTCATCAATCAACTCCACCCCTGCTCTCTCCCGGCAGCTGATGTGTGGCTGTCAGATAGCCCGACACCGCTGCGCTTCATTCAACCGAATTGTAATTAGTAACGCGCTACTTAACATTCTCAGTAAGGGTAACGGCGTTGCAACGATAGGAAAAGTAATTAATTTGATTACTCCGTTACCGTTAGTAACGCCGTTATACTTAAATACCGTTACTCCCTCTACTGAGATGGACTGGTCAGCTATTTTAATTTTTTATTTCAAAAAAATAATAACATGTGGCCCCAACTTTTTCCATAGGTCCCACAAATGGATGGGGGATGTTTTTGGGGGTTGCCAAATAAGTGATGTCTAATTTGTAATATGGGTTAGTGTTAGGGTTCAGGTCTGTAGACATTTGAACAAACTGAGTAAAGCAAGATAACAGCAGGTGGCAGCAAGAGAAGTCCAGCACCAATTGAAAATAATTGTGCCTAAATTTTAATGGTCACAAAGTTGATTGTGTATGAGACATTTTTTCAGGTGTAATTTTAATGAATTATATGATTCCATATCCCTGATGTGTGCTGTAATGTTCATTCTTCTGCTGCTTTGTATGAGAATGTTGTTGACCAAACTGACTTTTCCTGAGTGGAATAATGCAGACCCTTCTTGCTGAATCTCTCGTTGAATGGTATGCAGATGTTTGCATATTTACAAATTCTTGGGGTGGAGGAGATGTCAAGTTATTACGTTAAATTATTATTTGTACATGAGACAGACATTTGCATATTTAATCATGTTCTTCCTCTTTAGCATGTTATATTTCTTTTAAGATTGGACAATGGTGAGAGCAGATTCTTGATGACTTGTTTGTACAGAGACTGGAGTGGTTTTAGCAGAGTGGTTCCAACCTGTGACCATGCTGTTAAACGGCACATAATGAGACACAATCATAGAATTCTTATAGAGTAAATCTTAGCTGCTTCATGTGATTAATTATATCTAAATTGAAAATTAATTTAAGGTTATTTGTGTAAAATCACCAGAATGTAGTTTTTCATTACTCCAGAATGAGCCGTGTATATTTATATCAGGAGTTTCGAACTACAAAGGCTACCATGTTTTTACAGTAGCCCACAATGGACAACCAGGTTTTAATGTGAACAACAAATGCAGAAAATACAGTTGAAATTCATTTGAACCTTGCATAAGAAAGAAATGTTATGTTTGTGCAAATTTGTTATAATTTGTATTGTGGGTTGTAATGATTTGTTGTCTTTTAAAAAGTGGGTCCAAGTATATTTAGTACAGGGATTCTCAAATGATCCAGCTTTGAAACCCACATTTATCCTGGGTTTTAAATTGAAAATCCAGGTTTGAAGTTGTAGGTGTGTATGAGATACTGAGGTGTCCAGTGACTAGCCAGTTTATTAGGTGATGGTCTTCTTCATACCTTGGTTGTAATCTCAGGTTATTTGTGTTACTGTTTGGTGGTTATCCTGCGATATCAACAAGGTATTTTCCCCCCAGAGAACTGATACTTTGCATGTATTTATTTAGCCCAATCTCTGTAAACCTCGGAGATGGTTGTGCTTTAAATTCCCACTAGAACTCCATTTTCTGAAATACCGCTTTCTGAGTCACCAAGTGTTATTTTGCTTTATTTTGATGTGCCGTTTAGACTTGAGCAAGTTGTTTTGATGGTGTTTACATGGTGAAATCAAGCTGTTCATCATGCATCCCTAATATTATGTGTTAGACTTAAACAGGCATTGATTTTTAATGACTAAATCAGTTTTCCTTGTCCTCACTGGCAGGTTTGTTATCAGATAAAGCAAGTAATCCATGTCTCAGGCAATCTCCCAGGTGCAGTCGGGGGAGACTGGGGCATGTATGTGTCGGTACCTCATTCAACCACTCTTGACAAACCTAAAGTGTCCTCTTAGGGTGCATTCACACCAGCCTTTTAATCGAATCCTAGTTCGTCTGCTCGGAAAGCCCGCTTCGTTTGGGTAGGTGTGAATGTGCAACTGAGCTCTGATATGCACAAACAAAAAAGCGAACTGCTCCGCCTAAAGACATAGCTCTCTGGTCGCTTCAAGTGAACCAAATGCAGGAAGTGGACTGCATCGCAGAGCATTGTGGGTAAATGCAACAAAACGTATGTGCGTGTGGAACAATAGCTGGAAGAAATGTCTGAGCCCATTGTTGCAGCGTACTATATGTGTTGTATGTTCACATAAAACCATAGGATTTGATGCAGCTCCATATTTTGCTCTTATGTAGAGGAAACCGAAGTTGTCCTGCATTAACCAACAGATGAGTATGTTTTCTTGTTCACTGCTGTCTTGTCTTCTCCTTCAGTAATTGTTGATGCAGTGCCACCTCAGAGGAGGAGGGGAATATGTTATTCAAAAGGTTCGGTTCACTTCACTAAAGTGCAGTGTGAAAGCGACCTTGAGGGCCCCATGATGCTGTAACACCCCTGCTAGCTGTAGGGCTGCAACGACTAGTCGACTAATAGTTGACAACAAAATAAGCCAGTGCCTAATTTAGTAGTTGACGCGTCGTTAGTGACGTCATTGCGTGTATCTTAGGGTATGCAATGCCTTGCTAAACAATGTTTCACTGTAGACAATTGTAGTAGCTCCCAGTGAGACATCTCACTTTTCCCAAGTCTTTGATGCACTGACAGCACATGTCAGTGCACCACTAATGACTGGGAACAGAATGGGAAGCAACAGAATGGAGGTGGTAGAAGGTTTTTGTTCGAACGTGGGATTGAAAGCTTGCATTTGAACTCTTTTATTACGTGTTGGAACGTGATAAGTGTCAGATTAGGTAACAGCTAGGGCAACCTGCGGCACGATGCTGCTGCACGCTGCGGCTGTCCGCTTCCGTGGTGAAGCAAGCAAGTAACTGTCTCGCGGTGAGATGTGTCATACAAACCTGTGTAAAAACATACCATGCCTGGCACTCCTCCGTTTAAAATAAAGTGTCACACTCGATCCCATTCAAGTTGACTAGTCTGAAATAGTCATTAGTTGCAGCCCTTTTGTGTTTGCAGTATAGCACAGAAGCGGCATGGCTCATTGTCTGTCTCCGTCTAGTGCAGAGCTCATCATGGTGCAGCGGTCTCCTTCCCCTACCCTGGATGTCACTCCCTCACCCGAACACTCACAGGACAGCGGTGAGAGACAGGAAGAGCCAGTGATGGTTGATAATCCCAAGATGGACTCCCCTGGTTGCCTGCAGCTCAGCCTTGACGTCTCCACTGCCTACTATGGCTATGAAACCTACATCGACGATGGCCTCATCTGCCTCAGACACAAAGTCCGGAACTTGGAGAAAAAGAAGGTAAGATGTTTATAAAGCGGTTTATTGGAGAAGTGGATGTGGTATTCTGGTTCTCACAGGGGCACTGATGCGGATGTAAAAGTATAGTGAATAGCCACTGCTGGTTACAGAAAGAAGTCAGGCCGTTTCTCATTATCCACACTTGTGTGTACTTGTCTGTAATTGCGTACTCCCGTACTTGTGAAAACGTCATCAGCCTCAGTCCAAGTTCTGTTCCAATTCTCAAGTCCGTGAACAGCGAGTACAGTTCTCAAACCTGGAAGTGTTCTCGATCTGCCCATTTTACCAAGTATGCATCAGGTGGTGACTTGAGTGTACTTGGGAAAGCCATGTATCCCAGAATGCATTTTGGCAGAACATGGCAGCAGATAATACCATTTTGTCCCAGTGTTTTGTGTTCTAATGTCAAATAGGGAGATGATAAGACATCGATTTTACCTCCTGTAAGTTTCTGTGAGATCTGTGTAATTTTTTTTTTTTTAGAAATCAGATCATAAACCTGGTATGATACCCAGCCCTACCCAAAGGACAGAAACTATTGTAGTAGTTTGAACAATGGTTATCAATAACAGGTCTAGGGACCCCAAGGGTTTATGAAGAGGTTCCAGGGGGTTCCCAGAGACAAAATAAAATGAAATATTAATATAAATTTCATAAAAATGAAATTAAACGGGAAACAAGGTCAGTAAAACAACCTCCACAGAAGGCATATTAGCATTTATCATATGGGGATACACAGGACACAGGGCTATTCTATTTCTATTCAATTCTTGAAATTACAGATAAAAGCCCTTTTATTTTTATTTTTTATAACTCAATAGAAATTATTTATTTATTTAACCTTAAAACTGTTATGTCATCAGCGCATGTTTTTTGAAATAAAGAACTGAGGCATTTATTGCAGCCGGGTCTAGTATATTACGAAACACTGCCACTGGTCATCTGCATTTCTTTTACCCTGGCAGACATTGAGTGATGCGTTAACACTTTTCAGCACCTGTGTGGTGAACAGCGGCATTTGCCTCTTTACACACAGGAGAAGCTCTCTTCTGATTTTATTGAAACCAGGCTCGTTTTCTTGGCTTGTAAGATTTTTGTGCACTCAAGTGAAGTAAAAAAAGTTATCTTTACTGATGTCCCTGCCCTTTCCTGTGTAAGGCTCCACCAAAACCAACACCACACAGTCTCCCAGCCTCTGAACTGGCCTCCGCGTCTCGTCTCTTCCCGGGTATGGTGCACCATTCACCATGTATTTAGTATCACGATCGGCAGTGAGCCAGAACTTGATGCCAAATTTGTCTGGTTTGCTGATGGTGTAATGGACGATGCTGTATCCTGCCTTTTGTTCATCCACAGTAATGTTGACACTGACATTTCAGTGCGTCTTTTTGTTTTTTGTTTTTTTTCAGTGCGTCAACAGATCTCTGACTCTCTCAAATGATGTTAAAACTTAATAAACAAAGTCTTGGTTGGTTTGTTCTGTGAATTTTATTTTTCTACATTAATTTAAAACTTTTTTTTAAGTTTCTTTTTAATCTGCAATGTGTTTTTCCTTGTCCATCGTCATTCAATGGTGAAAACACACTCTTTCTTAAAGCAACAGCGAGGAGCCTCTTCTGTAGTGGCTGCATATTAAGCATCCTCTGACATGCAGAAATGAAAATGAATGCAACGTAAGAAACGTGCTGCAAAAACCAAATGATGCAGATCGGTTTTTTGTAAACGTTATCCAATAAGTGTGTCTCGGTGGAAAGCAGGAAAAACAAGGAAAATACAAGTTGTATATAAAAGTGCTATGCGCATTTTTAACCAAATATTTTAAATTCTGCTGTAAATTTAATGTATAGCTAGCTAATGTGACTTTTGCTTCCACTGCAGCTGAAACTGGAGGATTATAAGAAGAGGCTGAACCAGGGTGAGGCACTAAACAAAGATCAGATGGTAAGACCAGGCTGTGGAGTGGAAACTACATGATTTCACAAATTTTGCGTGTGACAACTGCATTTTCTAATGTTTCTGTTTGCCAGGCTGCCGTGGAAAAGTATGAAGAGGTGTTGCATAATCTGGTCTTTGCTCGGGACCTACACAAAACCCTGGACAACTTGACTCAGAGTGTGAGTGTTTGATTAAATTGATTATTTTGGCATCCGTGTCCTGACTTGAGTCAGAATATATTCATTGCTTCTGTTAAAAAATAAATTCTTTCTCCCATCAAAAAATCCCAAAACGTGGTTATTGCCATATTGTGTTTGGGGGACACCATGGGGGAAATTATTATTTTTTTGTGTAAGATGTATAAACAATATTTGCCCAAGTTTTAAACTGGTTAGTTAAAGGTCAAGGTCTCTGTGACCTTGGATTCATCACTTCTGTGAACAGGGGATTTTTGCTCATTTGGTGCAAATTTTCACTTTAACTTTAATACTTCAGGCTTGAAGTGTGGTTGAATGAGGTACTGTCACAATGTTGGCACTGTCTTCAGCCTTAGATAAATATTAATCAAAGGAAAATATTGCATAGAACAAGGAAATATTGCATTTCTAAAGTTATCTTGTACAGATGTACTAGCATGTCAGAAAGTTTGATTCTGCCCATATGCTCATTGTAGGGAAGAATAAGTGACGGGCATGGGACTCTTTGCTCCATCGACAGCTGTAAAAGGCATGATCCCACAGGCATTGCTCAGGAGATTAACGCATTTATTGTCAAACCATTTTACTGCAATCACTCCTTCATCTGACCTCACAGGCTCCATGTCCCCTCTTCATCAGGTCTTTGTCAGCCATCAAGGGAGCTCCACCAGTGTGTTTTGGTCTTAATGTGGCGATGCACTTGCACACTTAAGGAGGTGCGTTTAGCGGAGGCTGTTTATGGATTTGCATAGTGTTTTCACCATTTTGGCTCCTAGAAGTAGAGTTGGCTCCTGTTCGCTGAGGGCAAAGTTGAAGAACGTGGATACCCCTTGATACAGCAACAGGTTGTGGATTATGCCAGATGAACTTGCTTGGCAGAACAATTGAAAGCCTCACTTGTCTGGCTTGTTGGCGACATTGGCAGAGAGTGCCAGCTCTCATGCCTTTATAGGCTACCATGACTTCACCCACACTGTGCTTGTAAGTGGATGGAATCAGGAGATGCCGCTCACGAAGCATCTCAAACAAAAAATCTGTCTGGACTCATTGCACTGCTGATAATCATTGAAATAATAAACAGCTGCAAGATGAGTGAGGTGAGTGAGGTGAGTGAGTTTCTCCTTGGAACTGAAATGGTGTGACCAGTAGCAGACAAGAAAACGTTCATGGTTCAGTGTTCTTAAAGTTTCTCAACTATTCACACAAGGTGAGATGCAATTCAACAAATGTATTGGGACTAGAAAACAGCTAATCACAGGAAGAAGAGGGTTTAGCGATGGTGAGCTGTTGCTCAGTCTTCAATCTTTCTTGAAGTGAGAGGGCAGAGCTCGATTGGTTCAATTCCTTGCTTCAGGATTGACTTGAAGACAGTTTTTCAGACTGTTGGATACACCTTTTAAGGGAGGTCCTTTTTATAGTAAATACTCCCAGCTTCATCCATTGGCTTATTTGAATGTCCTACCAGAAAAAATATTGGCCTCAATATCCCTCAGTCAAATACTGTTGATGAAGTTCAGCCCAGCACAAGTCGGATAAACAAAGAATATAGATAGATAGATAGATAGATAGATAGATAGATAGATAGATAGATAGATATAAAAAAAAAATCACGAATTAGCTGCTTCAAACAACAGCGTAAACTTTGTTTTGAATTTGGGTCACTTAAGAGGAAATTCCCGCTAGGAGTAAATTAGCATACTGAGTTTTGCTGGCTAGGGCTTTTGTTATTTTGTCAGCCAAACCTGCATATAAAGTAGGCTAGTTACTGTTACTGTTCTAGAAGCTGTGTGTGTGTGTTTTCATCATTGAATGAAGATGGACCAGGAAAGACGCATTGCAGAAGAACTAAATCATGGCTCTGAAGAAGTACTGCCAAAGATTTGCGCTGCAACAAAGATGGATGCTTCCTAAATTCAAAATTCAGATTTCAGTTAGACCCCTTGGGAGACTTGTTCCTGGTTATCTCATGGTTTATCTAGTGCTTTATATTCACTATGGTAAAAACTCCCCGCTGATGATCCACCCTCCCTTCCCCCCTCCCTGCCATGTGCATTTGTTATCAACAGAGTCGGTGAATACAAGCTTTGGAGCTATGTCCATACTGTTCAACATCAATTTTTACAAGCTTCTGTGCTTTCAATTCTTGCCATTTTGGAACAAAAGGCTGTCTGATATTTACTTGTCTGGCCCCGCGCTCGGTCAGACAGTCGTTTCCTTGTCTGTCTATGGTGTGTGTCGGGCTGTGCAGCAATTCTGCATTTTGTGAGGCCTCCTGATTCTGAGGGACATGTCGGCAGCCCTAGTTTTGCAAGGCTGACTCAGCTAACAAGACAATTAACCATCACAATGACTCAGAAGCTGTTAAATTGGCGTAAACATCCTGCATAGATCTCCGGTGCCGGAGTAGTGATCACTTTAAAGTCAATTGGAGCACCTGCTCTGCTAAACTTCCCTGTGATTGGGTAAAGTCTCTTTATGCCTCAGATGTAGTAGTCTCTCTTGGATTGCTTAAATTTACATTATTCACAAAGTTTAATATGGAATGATTAAATGCATCCTGCCCATGGTACCCTGAGGCACCAATAATCATTCCAATTTAGATGAATGAGGAAATAGACCAACCCGTCTCGAATGTTTTGGTTTTTTGCTTGTTTTTTCAAGTGAACAAGCACCAGCACATACTGAAAGAGTCAATAAACCCACGCTCACTGATTTCCAGTGATTTCCAGCCTAAAATTGTAACTGTGCATCATACCAACCATGATTTTTATACTTACAAACACCGGTTTTATTTAATTTCAAGGCTGTATGAAGACAAACCTGTAGTTTTCTCAAACCCACTTGTCATTGAATCCATCAATTTGTGAACCTCATATTTTCCTTCTGCTCGTGCAGCTGTTGAGAGCCCAGAAGAAGGCGTTGAAGAAGGAACTGATGGCGAAGGCAGAGGTGGAGAGGAGACGTCTGAGCACAGTGCTTCAGGTACAGCATCTACTCCACAGCCTGCAGCACGAGCATATCAGGAGAGACCTGCTGGCTGGACACAACCAGGCGCCCCACATCCCTGCCCAGCAGCTGCACAGCCTGAGTCAGCTTGCCACCCTGGTAGAGGTCGAGAGGGACAACCAATTCACGTGAGTGTAATTAAACTGAGAGTAAAGCTCAAACCCATGCATTGTAATTGTTCGGGTTTGCTGGAAAATGGCCAATGGAAGTAGTGCGTTTGGTGGGTAAAATGGCTTACTAAGTCCGCAGTGTGGGACCATTTCAGCTATTTAAAAAATTAGCAGGGTGACCTAGTGGGTATCTGATCTGCAGATCCTGTCGCTGGAAGGTTGCTTCTAGCAACACGTCCAGCATGTTCCAAATATCGCTAAATACAAATGTATATGTAAAACTTTCCAACATACATCATGCGTGTGTGCGCGGTCATGCTAGGTCTTGGGACAGCAGCACGCGCAACGTGCCGGTCAATGTGAGTATCTGCAGGGTAAATGTTACGAGAGGTGGTGGTAACACCACAAAATACAACGCCAACATTGTGGATAAGAAAAGAACCAGACTCGCATAGAGAGCAGCAACGCTTGTTTTCATGAGAAAGAACCTGCAATTGATCATTCTGTTTCAATCGCACCGTGTATACTCCAACATTCGACGTGCATTCGCCCCCCCCTTGGGCTCTCCGATCACATTTCCATCATGCTGGTCCCTGCTTACCAGCCACTGCCTAGACGCAACAGACCTGCACAGAGGACGATCACGGTGTGGCCCAGCGATGCTGACGCCGAGCTGCAGGACTGCTTTGAGTGCACAGACTGGCATGTCTTCAGGGAAGCAGCTGATCGTCAGGGGGACGTTGACCTGGAGCAGTACAAGTCAGCTGTCCTGGGCTACATCAGCAAGTGCGTGGAGGACGTCACAACCACCAGGACAGTGACAACGTACTCGAACCAGAAACCCTGGCTCAACAAAGAGGTCCGGTCTCTGCTCAAGGTTAGGGATGCAGCTTTCAGGTCAGGAGATGCACTGGCTCTCAGGGCAGCCAGGAGGGAGCTGATCGCAGGGGTCAAGAGGGCAAAATCCACCTATACTCAGAAGGTCCAGGATCACTTCTACTCCAATGACCCACGGAGCATGTGGAGGGGCATAAAGTGCATCACGGACTACGACACTAAAGATGCACAGTCCCCCCCAGGACTACTCTCTGCCCGATGCTCTGAACAGCTTCTACGCTCGCTTTGAGAATCCCAGAAGCTCTACCAGCACCAGACTCACCCCAACGCCAGGTGATGCGCCCCTCAGTGTGACCGCGGCAGAGGTGAGGAATATCCTCAGGAGGATCAACCCCCGCAAAGCCGCTGGTCCCGATAACATCCCTGGGTGGGCGCTATAAGGCTGTGCTGACCAGCTGTCGGAGGTGTTCAGACAGCTTCAACACCTCCCTCAGGCAGTCAGTTGTTCCCACCTGTCTGAAGACTGCCACCATCATCCCCATCCCCAAAGGCTCCACAGTGACAGGCCTAAATGACTATCGGCCAGTAGCTCTCACCCCGGAAGTGCTTCGAGAAACTGGTCAGAACGCACATCAAGGACAGCATCGACATCACTGTGGACCCCCACCAATATGCATACAGGGAAAAACAGATCCACAGAGGACGCCATCTCTTCTGTGGTCCACACAGCCTTCACTCACCTGGAGAGCAAAGACTCCTATGTCCACCTGCTCTTCCTCGACTTCACATCTGCTTTCAACACCATCATACCACAGACCCTGATCCATAAACTCTTTTCATTCAGACTGAGCCCCCCCCTCTGCAACTGGGTCCTGGACTTCCTGACAGACAGGCCGCAGTCAGTGAGGATCCACGACATCTCCTCCACCTCCATCACCCTCAGCACTGGCTCCCCCCAGGGCTGCATGCTGAGCCCTCTTCTGTTCACCTTGACTGCTCACCTAAACATCTGAGCTGTCATATTGTGAAGTTTGCTGATGACACAGCAGTGGTTGGACGCATCAGCAACAACGATGAGTCCAGCTACAGGTGGGAAGTGGAACACCTGGAGGGTTGGTGCAGGGTAAACAACCTCTGCATCAACACAAAGAAAACAAAGGAGATGATCGTGGACTTCAGGAGGAGCAGACATCCCCCCCATTCTCCCCTGCACATCGGAGGAACAGCGGTGGAAGTGGTCTCCAGCTTCAGGTACCTGGGCGTGCATCTCAAGGACGACCTCACCTAGAGCAGCAACACTTCCAGCCTGGTCCGGAAGGCACACCAGCACCTATACTTCCTCAGGAGGCTGAGAAGCGCTGGACTAGGAAGGTCAGCCCTTATCACCTTCTACAGATGTGTAGTGGAGAGTGTCATGTGCTCCTGCATCACTGTGTGGCGCGGCAGCTGCTCTGTGGGCAGCAGCCTCCCCAGCATCACGGACATCTTCACCTCCAGTTGCAGGAAAAGGGCCACCTGCATCATGAGAGATCCCACCCACCCAGCACACACACTGTTCACTCCCCTCCCCTCAGGCAGGAGGCTACGGAGCCTCAAGAGCAGGACAACAAGACTGAGGAACAGCTTCTACCCTGGAGCTGTCAGACTCCTGAACTCTCTGTAGCCCTCATAGCCTTGCTGCCCCCACCCCACAGACTGTACTTTGCACATGCCCCCAGTACCGTATGCCACCTTTGCACAAATTTTCTTTTGCACAGCACCTTCCCTCTAGAGGTTTTAAAGTTTTAGTCTTTTTTAATTTATATTTTGTTAAGTTAAACTGTTGGTTCCTCTTCTTACTTTCTTATTCTTCTTATTGCTGGGCCGACCGGGTTCTGGAGAGACTGATTTTCGTTCTGACCGCATGTCTTAATGTGTGTTGGTATGACAATAAAGAAATGAATCTTAAGGTTTACAAATATTTTTTACAAAAAGTTGGATTTCTGTTTGTTTGTGCCTGACTTGGTTAAGCTACTTGTTTGTTCTCAGTGCATTCTGTGACCTTTTTTCAGACAGACATCTCAGCTGGAACTGTGTTGATAGTGGGAAAAATAAAACAAACAAAGAAAGATCACACTCAATCATGGAGACTACAGTGCAAATATCTGACATCTTAGGGTCACCGCTGATGTGACCACCTCGGCACACACTCATTATACAGGTCACTAAAGTGAACCCAAGTGCCCACTAACCTGACATTATAAATAAATCAATATATACTTTAATGTCCCATGAGGAATTTGTCTTGGACTCATACTGTGCATATTAATGCCCTCATAATACACACACTGTCAGTCGAAACCTTCCAGTTGAAGACAGTGGGTAATACTTAGAAACTTCTGGCATTTTTCTATTTTGCTCTACTGGACTTGGTTGGTATTAGGCACGTCGTTTTCCATTACTTCATTGTACCTCAACATTGGAGGTCGCCACAGCACCCGTTTTTGTTTCTTTGTTTGTTTTTTTGCTGATATCTGATGTGGGAAGTGCTTCTTTTGTCTGTGCCCAACTAAAGATGTCATTTAGTTTCCTGTAGTGAACTGAACATAATATCTTGCAAAATCATGTCACAGCAGATGTAGACATCAGGATTTTACTATGTCAGATTTTCAAGAACTTTCAAGGGCCTTGAAAATGTTTTTGTCACAGAGTTAATCAGTCTGAGACGAGGTGGGAAAAAGCTTTAGGGTCACCTGTAAGATGGGAGGACAGCATTGTAGTTGGCTGATAGTTGATGTTTTACTACTATTAGGTGGACAGCTGAGTCCTGTCCAGATGAGCTGGCTCTTCTGTGCTGTGACATGTGTTTATGCATTGGCTGTCAAAGTAGAGGTCAGAACTATCCTCACTACATTGCACTTCATAAACCACATTGCTCTGTTTGTGTGTGGGGATTTTCTCCTTAGGATGAACCACTGTCTGTCTTAAAGTGTTGCCAGGTTTGAAATGTACCGGGATGTGTTTGAAGATCATCCTGAGTTTCTCCAGCAATATATGGAATAACAATTGTCTGTCTATTGCTGTCGTCTTTTTTGTCGGGTGTTCGATGAACAATATGCATTGTTCAACTTAATGAGTATCAGCTTCAGAGGTTAAAAACTGTTTTTTTCCCCACCAGTTAGTCAGAAGTGAAGAAGTAATGATTGAAGAAGACTTTAACCTGGATGACTGGGAACCACAACTGACAATGTACAACAATTTGTTCCTCAAAAAATAAAATATCTCCATCAGATTTCTGACTGCCCCCTAATGCTTGCCTAGAACCTGTGGAGAACTGAGCTTCTTGGCTGATTGTTGACCTCTTCACTGTTTATAGTGTGGTGGAGCAGATTGAGCAGGCAGCTCTGGTGTTCCTGGACCTGCTGGAGGGGAAAGACAAACCAGTGGCTGGATCCACCTGTAAGTATTCTGTATAAAACTGTCAAGACATGCCTGGTCACTGAATATGTATTAAATTTGGAAAAACTTGTCCCCACAAGACAAGTCAAGAATTGGAAGAGCTGTAAAGACCAGGGTTCACACGGGTCCTTGAAATCCTTGAAAGCTTGTGAACTTGATGAAGCAATTCAAGGGCTTTGAAAGAAAAATTACCCCAAGTAGACATGGGTCATTTAAGTGCTTGAATTAAAACCATGTATAATATGTTGTAATAAACACAGCATGTGTGTTTTGTTTTCAATTGGCAACATTGAGCAATATAACCTCCTACAACCACATTACAAAAAACACAGTTATTTAAATTGCTAATTCAAAGGTACGTGACCTTTCCTATTGTATTTAATAACACATGCTATGTTGGTTTTATTTAATCCATTTAAATGTCCATTTAATCTTTTTTCTTAGGACTGTACTAATGTGAAATTGCCAACACTATTGTGTCTCTTTTGACGTTTCAGAATTGAGAATCCTCATTGACCAGGATATAAAATTGATTCAAAATGCACTGGTCAAATTCAGAGGATGTGTGCAGATGGAGCTTTTCATGTTTAGGACCAAGCCTGTATAATGTTGTCGAGAGGTAAATGTGTTTACGTTAGGGCTGGGTCCAAAAAATCGATTATAATCAATCTTCTATTTAATAAAATTATAATCGATTCATAAAACTCATGATCGATCTTTTAATACAAACCTTTTACTGTGGCATGAAGGCTTTACTCAATCTTGCAAGGCTATTTTCAGACTTTACCCAGCAACAACGAATTTGATTCGCAAGCATTTGAGTGAAGTAGCTATCCCAAACCTCTAAATCAGAACTGAATCGTATCGTGAATCAAATTGAGACTTTGTGAATCGGTGGCAATACCCAGCCCTAGTTTACATTACAGGCAAGCAGGTGGTAATAATTAAATATATCTTTGTGGACAAACTTCATTGACTGAACTTAGCATTAATACAGTCTTTCTTTGTAATTCTATTACAGTTAAGTTGTTAAAAGAGGAGCTCACCAGGCTGTTGAACTGCAAGTACTTCAGTTGTCTTCCGCCTCCACCCAACAAGACTCCAGAGCTGTTACTTGACTCAGGCAACCACAGCAGTAGTAAGCCAGCTCTGTTTTGAACTGTCCTCTCAACTTCTCAACATGCTCACTGCTGCTTTCAACACCATCAACCACTTCACTCACACTGGTGTGGCTGGAAGGAAACTGAATCTTCAATATTTCTTTTTCTTGTCAGGTATGGTAAAGTCAAAACCAAATGAAGTTTCTAAGGAGGTAAGACCGATGGTTTTTTCAGTTTATTTTTCCAAAGGTCTATATGGGTTAACTGTAAAGAAGTCAATGCTTCAGAATCCACTGATACTGTTGGTGATATGTCAGTTTTTCAACAGACTCTACCGGACTGACATGGAGTCACCTCCTTCCCAGAACTGGAGGGAGGACTTTCAGGCCACGAGGGAGCAAGAGCCTCCTGACTGCTGGGACATGGAGCTCCCAGATGAACCCAAATCGCCACATAGTGCACTACACAAACCATGGCGAGGGGCTGCAGCTTTTATCCCCAAAGTCCCAGTCAACGCCAGGAAACCGATTGCTCACTGTAAACAGGTGAGATACCCTTTAGCCTCCTGAGTACTTATGGAACTTATCCATTATACAGTTCTAGCACTGCTCAGCTCTACTATACTTGGTTTGGTATCAGGCATGTTTTTCCAGTACATCCTCACCATGGGAGGTGTCTGCACAGCACGCACAGCAATTCGTTTCGGCGTACTTAATCAAATTACTGATGTAAATTAGTTTGTTCAGTACTTACTGCATGACCAGAGCACAGACTCCGTCAGACAGAAATATGGCTGAATGGGCTGTGATTCGGCTCACGATTGCTGGATTTCAGTGCTGCTGCGAAATATACCAGAATCCAGAATGTTATATATTGAGATTTTGGAAATGTCCTTGCTAAATGTTGCAAGCACGCTTGGAACCTCACCAGATCAGGTACCAAAAAAGCACCAGGTACTATCCTGAATGGAAAAGCAAAAATGGGTAGAACTGGTCAGGGGGTCGACGAGGGGTGCAACGGATCAAAAAACTCACGGATTGGATCGTTTCTCGATCTTTTCGCTGAAGTGGGTGCGCACGATCGTAACATGGCTCAAGCACATTCAGCATGTGTTTAAAGCCCCGTTTGATTGTGCAACAAGGGGCTGCTTAAATGCAGCGGTGATAAGCGGTTGTTGAGCAGCCTTCGTTTTCACTCAGTGCAACACCAGGGTGATGTTGCTTCAAATGCGTGGCCATGCTTGATGCGTTTCCACTGTCGTATGGCTTTCTTGTACCACAGTGCCTACACACATCACGGTTTTATCCACTAACCTCTTTCCTTCATCATTATCAATGATGATCCGTTGCACCATTCGGGTCGACTAATAATAATTATTTCTGTTTATTCAGAATAAATGCTAGTAACGTTAAAATTGACAACAATTTCGTACACTTTAAGTACATGTATCTTAATCTATAATAAAATAAAATACTGATTTATCTAAACATAATTCAAGATCTATCCATCAATTTTCTACCGTTTATCCTTGATGAGGTGCGGTGCCAACTGCCAATCTCGGCTGACATAGGGCATGTTTTTGTGGGAGGAAGCCGGAGAATCTGGAGAAAACGTGACCTCCATGCAAAAACTGTCAATTTGTGACCCTGGTTCCAACCGGGGCTCAAACCCAGGTCTTCTTGCTGCAAAGGCAAGAGTGTCAACCACTACGCCAACCATGTGGCCCAAGATAAAAATGTCTTTCATGTAATTCTCTCTGAGCACACTGAACTACAAAATTCAAGTGAGTGTTTACTTCCTTAATGAGACTTGTCGGTGTTGAATGAGCTTATTCTAAGACATAAGTTTTGAAAAGAAGTATTGAACAGTGTTTGTGGAAAGACCGCTCCTTCTCTGCATTTAACACATCAATCAACATTACTTGGTTTCAATACTCAATTTTAGTTGTTTAATAGCTTCATTCATGATTTCTGTTTAACAGGCTGTTATTTGGGACTTATCACACGAAGAGTCCAGTCCAGTCATTTTATCACAGTGTAGGAAGTCCTCATACTCATCGATAACTTGCAGTAAATTTTTAGTTCTACTCCCACGTAACCCAGACGAGCCCACATTGTAAAGGGAAATACACTGAGCCTGTAGAGGCTGAGTATAATTTGTTAACGTTTGCAGTTCAAGTTCAAGTATTTTACTCTGAGGAAGCAATACATGCATATAAGAAATATGTTTTCCTAATGAATAAAATATCAAATCAATATTTTGTTCTGATTATTTGTTTTCTTTATAAGAAGCCATTTTGTAAGCAGTATAACTTCAGTTGAGCAGTTAATGTCTGAATCAAGAAGAAGAGTGCTGTAGGTGTATACAATGGGAGAAGGCCTACTGCCCCCAGCACTTCCTGTAGTGTATTACAGTAATGGAAGTGGTTCCTGAGATACGGTATTTTAATTGAATTTAAAACTTTGCTGTTGATTATGACTAATCGTTACACCCCAGTGCCATTAGAGTTTGTCTTAAATTATGAGACCTGAGATAAAGACAAGCTATTCTTTACTTTTTTTTTTTTTTATTAAATTATAGTGCTCTATCCACAAAAACAAAGCTGATGCTTCAACAGTCTAGCAACCTCCCTCTTGGGCTTGCATTCACTGTTGCCACACCAGAGGGCGCTGCTGTGCAGTGGAGGATTATAAGCTTTTATGTTTTCCTGTGTCAAAAATGTCTTGGAGCACAAGTTAATACTAAATTCAACGTTGTCCCCAATGAAATGTCCGTAGTTTTCATTTGATGAACTCAGTTTCCTCTGTAGACGCATCGTGTAGTTGTATGTGAGTAGTTGGTTGTTTCCGGTGGGTGGGGCCCGGCTGAGATATCTTCCCAGCGCCTGCAGTGTTGTGTGTTGCTGAACTGCTGCGTGTGCATGCGTGTGTACAGCGCACCCTTCAGTTTCAGCTGTGGGGCCAGAAGCTCAGGCACCCAGAGTGCTTTTCATTGGTTGATTTAAAGCAAGGGGGCGGCACTGGTTTCTGCACATGATTGGACCGCAGAGCGTCATTCCTCTTCAAGAAGTGAGCGGTCAGTCTGATTTATTTTTATTCTAACTTGTAATTGATAATGTAGTTGACATATTGTTTGAATTGTAGTGGAATTTCTGTAATGCGTAACTGGAGATACGTGTGTGTGTGTGATGGCTTTGCATATGAGGTGTGCGCCACTCATGCCATGAGTCCTGCATTGTTGTTATTGTTGTCACGTTGTTGTTTTGATCTTGAGTTTTTGATATTTTGAACACTGCCATTTGGTGGTGCTATTGATATGATAATATATGTCATCAGATTGGCATGGTTTGTGTGATGGCATTATTCAGCTACAATGTTGTGTCAAAGGTGCTGTGGTCCCCTCTCTCACTTGCTACTGTGTTGTTGTTGTGAGGGTATGAGAGTAATGTGTGGTATTTCTGGATTGCATTATAAGATTTTCCTGCAGACCAAAATCACCACTGATTGCTCATCTTTGTCATCGCTGTCTTCCTCTACTCGGTGTTTGGTCTGTGTTATGATAACTTTTATTTTCTTTCATTAGTCACCTCAGCTTTCGTCATTCTGTATCTGTAATTGTATGCATTGTAATGTATACTTATTTGAATAAAGCTTTATTAAAAAAAAGTTTGTACACTATGGTTATGATGTATTTCTATAGCAGTGTTACACTGCCACATACAGTCCTGGCATATGTACTGCATATGGCATTGGGGGTTTCATGTGGATGAAGACTTTTCTTGAAATTTTTTCAAAACAACAACGAAAAAGGTGGTTTTGTTCTGTGTACGTGTGGATATGGCCTGAAGTTTGAAACTAGCGTTAATTAGCCATGTTATCTGTAGCAGCGCCTGTGTCTATAGTCGGGATGTGGGCTTTACCCAATGAATGGGTTTGCAAGATGCGTAGCGTGACATCATAGGAACGGATCTTTATTGTCATTATGCAACCGAAATTATGGATTTTTTTTTTTTTATAAAAAACACCTGATTTTATAAAATCAGGTGTCACTTTGTCACCTTTCTCTCTCCACCACTTGGAACGCGATATGAGGATTGTCTCAGTGAGCACCTGCAGTGGGGATTTTCCAAAGCTGGAACTGGTGTTGGATTCACTCCTAGACCCACTCTCCCTCTATAAAATCAGGCATTGGGGGGGAGTTTAGTTACCCATTTAAAGAAGGGATAAAAAGTCTTGCAGAAAGAAAATGGCTTCTGTAATGGAATTGTGGATTTTTGTGTATGTGTAGGAGAGAGAGTGTACACTGTTGTGAAAATTCTTGTTATTCACTGTGAGAGTAGGTAGTCAGGTGATTGTGTGACAGTCGAGTATGTCCCTGTCATTTCATGTTGGCAGAATTAAATGATAGGTCATTTTAATTACATTATGGGGGTTTATATTAAACAACTTTATTTATTAAGGCAGTGAAGAGGATTTCAACAAATAAGGATCAGAATTAACCATTGACCTGAACTCTATAGCCATGTAAAAAATAGATATTTACAAATGTTTGTGTACACTTTGATGTTATTTTTTCATAGCCATTTCATACTAAGTTGTTCAATGATTAATTGATGGTGGTTATCCACAGAGAAAAGAGGGGAAAGCCAAAGGAGAGCAAAATACCAAAATGGTGAGTGCAAACCCATTGATTTAAAGTTTACACAAATTTCTACAGTAAACTGTTCAGTTTATTTGTTTGTTCTTTTTGAGCAGGCAGTTCACATGGACCTGTCTGTGGGGGTTTTTAACTCTCCTTCAGCCCTACCCAAAGACCCCATCCTGAGAAAGCAGCACCTGGAGGATCTCATGACGAAGATCCATGGTTCCTTTAGTTTCATGCAGGTGGAATGTTGTTGCTTGGCAGATGTTTCTTTGTTACCCTGTTAGAATACAAAATTGATTTTCCTAATTTGAATGAGAAAAATGATCACATTTTATCATTGTTTTAAGATATTACAGTTTACTTTTAGCCTTTGCATGAAATCTCAACTGTTCCTGAACTTCCTGAAGTTTTGTATTTTTGTGGCGTGTTCAGTACATGATGGTCTAGTAGTTGTAGATTTACAGAGTCATGCCGACCCCATTGGCAGATTATTTTCATAAAATATCTGTCTTATTTCTATAATGGAGCTCTTTTTGCAGTGTACAGGATGAAACTAAATGGAATATTTACTCTGCCCTGCCAGTAATGACTGTTTGATATTCTAAAATGAGCCTTTCCTATTTAGGATTCACTTCTTGATGGTGAGACCTCCCCCACTAATGCAATTGGACTGAAGAGGCAGCCTTCTGGATCTTGCTCTCCTCTGGGTAGCATGCATTATTTTAATGTTTAGAGTTGTGATATATAGCATTTTAATGTAATTACTTAAACTACTATTTTTTTTTTTTTCCTCCCAAGCAGTGGGGGCAGACTTGACAAGTCCACTTAAGGCCCTGCCCACAACCATGCATGTAAGCATTTTTTTTTTTTCTCGATTTGTGAATCACTTGTGACTGAAATGTTGTTAATTTAGACTAATCATACCTTTATCTTCCTCCCCTACTCAGTCTACCCCACTCCCTGCCAGGGTCAAGGAGCGCAAATCAAGCTTGACCACTGGAGATCAGTGCCTGGAGACATGCAACCTGGAGCTTTCCACAAATGATCTACCTCATGTAAGCTGCACAACGGTTTAAATGCAATATACTGTATGTATAATGCTACAGCTGAGATGCTATTGAATGTGTAACTTCTCTGCAGGAATCACCACAGTTTACTGACACAAAGGCATTTCCCTCACCACCACTGTATTGCACTGAGTCCACAATTTCTTTAGGCCTGGAGGAGAAGAGCCGCCCTCCAGTAAGCAAGTATTCTTAACCATGTTAACGTACAATACACAAACTATTTTAGTAATCACTTTAACTTTCCTGTGTATTGTACAGACACCAATAGCTGAGTCGGGGAAGCAGTCCCCATGTAATGGTGTAGGATCTTGTGCCACAACCTCTTCTCAGGGACAGACTTTCTCTACTCCCCCTACCCGGAGATCACTCACCTCTGCACAATTTCAGAACATCCATTCAGTAAGTGGTAGGCCTTGGATTATGCTTAAAGTCTGCATGTACGCAGAGGTCCTCTATGGTCTGTGTACGCACATGTCTGCTGTAAGACCTGGGGTGAAATGGTCCGGAATATACATAAATTCAATAAAATTGTATATGTATAGCGCCAAATTACAACATACATTATTTCAAGGCACTGTACATAAAAGCAAAACCTTTACAACATTATAGAGAGCAGAGAAACCCAACCATTCACTCAATGAGCAAGCACTAGGCGTCGGTGGAGAGAAAAAAACTCCCTTTTAACAGGAGAAGAAATCAGACTCAAAGATGTGTGGCTAGAAAATATTTTTGCTCAAACACGGAGTCGATATAAAAACCTGCAGGGCCTTTAACTGTGGTCTCCTGTTCACTTGTGAGTTGCTGCACCTGCTCCTACACTAGGGTCTTTGTTTTGCTAGCGAGCTGAGATGGCTTTGTCCCACATTTGTCTTACCTGGATGTTAAAACACACAAAGAAGCTCTGACACTTTGTCTAAAATTCCTAAAGATGAGGAAACAAAGTAGAGAAGTGAGGCTGCCGCTGATGAAGAGGGAGAGAGGAGAGGGTGGAGAACCACTGCTAAACTAGCTCTTGGTATATGTATAATATGTCAAACTACCAAAATGTCGCTTCTTTACATGTTACTGGAGTGATTATGTTAATATTCTGTATTGTGTAATATTGTACTCTGGTCTCCACTTGTGCGGGAAGACTGGTATGGCTGCAGTGGCCATGCCCCACTAATCTCAGAGCAGAGAATTAAGCTGAATTTTACATGATATAAATCCTAATTTAAAAAAAAATATTAAAAATAATGTTTTAAATCACTCAATGTCGTTACTGAAACATTTTTCATGTGGGTGACAAAGTCAGAAGCAATATTTTTTTATCACTTTATTTTCTTTAATTACACTTACATTGGTTCTAAATACATAAGCTGTGGCATAGGTTCTCTTGGTGAATTTGTTGACCATTCCTTTTCCATCGTAGGTTTTCAAGGTGAATACGTCCCAGAATGGTGAACTAAAATACAAACCAGACTCTGCAGTTTTCACTGAGCCCAGGTACATTACTGCCAGCACCCAAACACCAGCCGAGTTTGCTCCCACAGAAGAAGAACCACAGCCCGGTATGTTGAAGACATTTTGTTTTTCCTAGTGTTAAGGTTTTGAGACACTTTGCCTGACTTGTAATGTGCACATCATCTTCTCTCCAGTGGACCAGTCAGACTGTGCAAATGGTGGGCAAATGTTCCTCTCCCCTGGACACTCAGGTGGAAGCATGGGTCGACTTGGTCAGTCTTACTACTCTAGAGGATCTGTGAGAGGTATGGCACGTGGCAGCAAGGGATTGGCACAAATCTTTCGCTCCTCTGGTTGGCACCGAGGTATCTATCCTTAGCTCTCAACTTCCCTCTTGGGTTTTCTTACCACTTTGTATTTCCTTCTTTTATATGTTAGACAGCTCAGTCGCATCATGGGCTAAAATGAATCTTGTTTTTGAGACTTGACATCAATTTGTCTTCTTCAGCAGGAGGATCCTACATTCCTCAGACCCATCTCAGGGACTCTGGTCCTCTCCTCTATACAACTCGAGTAAGTAGATTTATTTTTTTTCCTCTATGTACAGGCTGATATTCTGTCAATGAGTTGACAAAGATGGATACATATTTCTAATATCAAATAAAATGCTAAATCATTAGCGTCACAGTCAATATATACCCAAAACTGTGTCATTCACATTATTCAAGCACATCAGGTTGGTATAATTTGCATTTTAAAACGACAATACTGAGCTAGCTAATAACAAGGTCAGCCACATAACGTTCTGAGATGCACAGTGGATTATTAAAAGATAGCATCTGGTATGAAATAAAAAAAATTTAATCCCTGTATGTGACGTTGAATGAACACTGACATCGCATAGATTAACAAAATTAATGAAAACTCACCCTATAAGAAGATGGGAGGTTAATAAGAGGTCAGGGGGTGCTTTCTTTTCATCACGGGCATCATGTTGTCATCTCAGATGTAACTACCCCTGAAGGGGTCCAATATTGTCATGTCTTGCCACTCTTTTGGCCGCTAAAGAATCCATCAATTTGTTGAACATAAGCTCTGGAGAAAGAGTAGAGAATTCTTCTTTCTTCTTCTGTAGCGTTTCCGTAGCATAGTACAAGTGAGTATACTAAATTTTAAAAACATTTATACTTCATTGTTCCAGTTTAAAACCATATTTACTTCATGTACTGTTTTAAGCTGTATTTACTTATTTTACTGTTTAAAACGTCATTACTGCATTTTAAAACTATATTTGATTTATTTGCTGTTTTTACCTTAAATGTACCCCCTTTTACCCCAAGTCAAGTCAGAGTCTTTAACTTGAGTTAAAACATTTTTTTGTTAAGTCACAAATGATCAAAACTGCAATGACTCGAATCCCCATCTCTTTTATTCAGTATACTTGATGCCTCTGATCCTCTGTGGTCTTTTCTCAGGAGAATGGATACCAACACAGACGTGGAGGAGGAAGGCACAACTCCAGTGGTAAGAACTCAGTAATGCTCTGGGAGGAACTGTTGTAGCAAAGACCTGAGGAGGTTCTTGTCTGAGGGGGCGATACCTGGAAGGGATTGTTGTTAAAATATTGACACGTTCCCTCAAATCAACATGTTTTGATACCATTCAGGAGACTGTGAAAAAAATTAATGATTGGTGTGTCATAAGCAATAATGGTCAGTCAATAACTCATTGTTTTCGTCTCATACATTGAAAAAAACAAAAATGGTTGAAAATCTTTATTCATTTTGGTGTTTGTTACTAGAATAACAATTATGTCAATAGAATGTTTCAAGTAGCTGCAATCCTTAACATGGGCATGACAGTGGGAAATCAAATAACTACATTTTGGGATAAAATGTATAAGTCATAGCTATGGTGTGCAATGGCAATGAGGCGGCAGTAATTGCGGTATTACAGATGCCAACTGCCATGAAATAGGGAAGAACGTCTTCATTTGGGGAGGAGCAAATCTTGTTTGTAGGGATGAAGGGTCTGAATGTAGCTGCATTCTTTGGTTTCCAAACATTTAAAAAAGAAAAGAAAAATGCATCTAAAATTAAATATGTTATGTGAGTGGTTGCAATGTACCAAGATCATCACTCTCCTTTTTTTGTCTTGACTTGCAGCCTGGAGTGATTCATCCCAGGTTAGCAGCCCAGACCGGGATGGAGCCTTCACCATTATGGACTCTGGGCATGGTGATTCGTTGTCAGTTTCCACCTTGGAAGTCCCACTCACTCCCCACAGCCACCATGCTGCTCTGCTGCCTATGCAACTCTACCCAATCACCCAGCCTCTGCGAGTGGCTTTCACTGCCTCCCGCACTGCCAACTTTGCTCCAGGTAATCTGGACCAGCCGATTGTGTTCGACCAGCTACATAGCAACCTGGGGGAGATGTACGACACCCATATTGGCCGCTTCACCTGTCCTGTCAATGGAACCTATGTCTTCATCTTCCACATCCTAAAACTGGCCATCAACGTGCCGCTGTACATCAATCTCATGCGCAATGAGGAGGTGATGGTGTCGGCGTATGCCAATGACGGAGCCCCAGATCACGAGACAGCCAGCAACCATGCGATCCTACCACTTCTCCAAGGTGACCAGGTTTGGCTGCGATTACATCGTGGTGCCATTTATGGCAGCACCTGGAAGTACAGCACTTTCTCAGGCTTCCTACTGTACCAGGACTGAAGTGCTGTCCAACAGTCCTCTCACGACTGTTTGTGAAGACTGTTTGCACTGAATGGCGATCGAACTGACATTTCACTATCCTGGTCAGGCTGCATGCAAGTGTGCTTTTCACCATCAAACCCATACATGACCATACAAGAAGTACATCAGTGGCCTAATGATGCATGTCATTTTCATTAAAAATGGAGGTTGACTTCGGTCTGATGTATTTGATTCCTCATGTGAATGTGTGCCTTATGTTGGTGGTATGGAGTTTGACTGTGACACTAGCTATATTTGTGCCTTTACTTTCTGACTGGATGTTAAATGGAAAAATGTACTAAATCAAAAGCTGACTATTGAGTGAATTCTAACTGATCAGCACTTGAATGTGAAGAAGGAAGATTGTTTTCTGGGTGGTGGGTATGGTGTCAAACACTTAAGGCCAAATTGTACAAACGGATTACTGTGGAGACATGGAAGTGGTCCCTTCATGTGCCTAATGTTCAATAAAAGATGAGCAGTAAGTTTGGTTTATTTGTTTGGCTTTTTCCACTATAAATGTAATGCATTATAGCTGTTCCATACAACCACTCTTGAAACAACCTAAACATTCCATTTTGAGGTTTTTTTTTTTTTAACCTTTTATTTAACCAGGAAAATCTCATTGACATTAAAACATTTTTTTCAAGGGAGTCCTGGTCAAGAAAGGCAGCAGCTAATACGAAACACTTGACAGTTACATTTAAATAGTTATCTCGCCTCGCAATTTAATTTAAAAAAAAAAAGAAAAAGTTGTCCATTCTGCATTGTTGTTGTTTTTGCAATGAACATTTTCTTTTATTGAGATTTAACACAAATGATGCAGACGAGGAGATATACATTTGCTTAATTAGAAAGCCATCAATGCTAGAAATTAAAATGTTAGTAAAAGACAAGGTTTATGACCTATAATGAAGTCATATTCATATTCTGATTCCCCCAGCAGTCTAGGTCTATAGCAGCATAACTAAGAGATGGTTCAGGTGTCCCTGAGCCAGCTTTATCAAAAAGGAAGGTTTTAAGTCTAACTTTAAATACAGAGAGCGTCTGCCTCCCGAACTGTCACTGGGAGCTGGTTCGACAAGAGAGGAGCCTGGTAACATTACATTACATGTCATTTAGCAGATGCTTTCATCCAAAGCGACTTACAAAAGTGCATTTAAACATAAACAAGTATATCAGTTCAATTACTTTTTTTCATCAGATCTTTGAACAGATTTGTCAATGTGCATTAAGTGGGCAATCATTAATATCATCAAAAATAAAATGTTCCGAACGACCAAGATGGTCACATGACCTGCAGAGAGGATGGCTGTGATTTCACATCACTGACATTAATCAGAAACCAAGAGCCACAGTTCACTGTCACTGGACTCACCATCCAGGCAGAGAGGATATCCTTGGTGAAGGGTCAGCAGCTTCAGGCTGAATTATAGCCTTCAGCATTTCCCGATGCACATTCCGAACCTTATGCAAGGCACTCACAGGAGCCACAGTGTAAACTGTTCCTTCACCAGCAGGGACCTTCACAACCTGATAGACCACCAAACTCCAGAGATCTTTTATTTCTATTTTCTGGCCAACAGTCCTCTCACCGACTGTTTGTGAAGACTGTTTGCACTAAATAGCCCCCTAACACTGTGGTCCCTCAAGTACACCAGCTGCCCCACTGAAAGTGGGCTCTCCCGGACCTGCTGATCATGCAGCTCTTTCTGTCGGCCAGCAACAGCCAACACCCTCCCACGAGCAACCTCAAAAGCAACTCTTTCTGGCCTGGTGCTCGGCCACCCAGTCCTGCACCTGGCCTGGTACTGGATGAAGCATCAGGCTGCTTCACGGCTCATACCCCAAGTGAGAGATCAGGATCAAAATATTGTCACCAACCCAAAGAAAATCAATGATACTTTTGCAACATTCTACTCTACACTTTACATGTCTGAATTCCCATCAGATGTTACGGATATGAACAGTTTCTTAGATACTTTGGAATTACCTACTATTGAACCTGGAGACAAGGAAGGGTTAGACCGACCTCTTACGCAGTCAGAGATCACTACAGCCATCGGGGACATGCGACCTGGTAAATCTCCAGGACCTGACGGCTACCCCCCAAATTTTTAAAGAAATTTAAAGACAAACTTGCACCTATTATGTTAGAAGTATTCCATGAATCGTTGGGGAACGGTTCCTTGCCCCCAACCCTCACACAAGCTAAGATTACACTGCTCCTGAAAAAGGACAAGGACCCTACTAACTGTGGCTCTTACCGTCCTATCTCCCTCCTAAATGTTGATATAATAATCAACCATTGTTTGGAATCTGTTCTCCCTAAAATAATCTCTGAGGACCAAACTGGTTTTATAAAGGGTCACCACTCTTTTTCAAATATTCGAATACTTGCTAACGTGATCTACTTCCCGGTCCCTCCTCAATTGCAGAAGCTGTAATCTCTCTGGATGCGGAGAAGGCCTTTGACCGGGTGGAGTGGAAATACTTGTTTGCCGTATTAGAAAGGTTTGGGTTCGGTGACACATTTCTGGCATGGATTCGTCTGCTCTATTCGTCCCCACAAGCATGTATTTAAACTTATCAATCTCGTTCCGCTAATTTGCAGAAAATTTGATTCTGGCTCCATGTGCCAGACACCGACTGGTGTACACTTGAAGCACACTCTTGCCATCCCTCCCTGCTTTGGTGTACTCCTCCCTGCCCACAAAGTGGTCCAGGTTTACCCCCAATCCCATAGTACTGTCCACCCTTAGAATTTGGGCCCAGTTCCGAAATCATCACAAATTCACCTCTCCCTCCCCCCAAGCCCTATTTGTAAGAACCATTTATTTCCCACCTCCTCTCTCGACTTAACATTTACTCAATGGGGCAGGAAGCAGCTTTCCTGTTTTAAAAGCTTGTACTCTAAAGAAGGGTTCGATGGTTTTGATAATATATGCCAGAAACATGATCTTTCACACATTATTTTTTTTAGATATCTCCAAATACACAACTGTGTCAAAGCACTGTTCCCTTCTTTCCCGGTCCTCCCTACTGAGACAGCATGGGAAGAAATTACCCTCCTTTTTCCAAAAAAGGGATTGATATCACGGTTATATCGACTAATGTCTCTGGAAAACCATGACCTTTCAAAAATTAAGAAGGGGTGGGAAGGCGAGTTGACGGTTGAGTTGTCGGACAGACATTGGGAGGATGCACTACAAAGAATTAACTCTTCCTCACCCTGTGCACGCTTGGGGCTCATTCAGTTTAAAGTAGTGCATAGGGCTCATTTCAGTATGGCTAGGTTAGCTGATATATATCCAGGAACGGACAGGAGTTGTAATAGGTGCTCCTTCTCTCCAGCTGATTTAACACACTCGTTTTGGTCGTGTCCCCGCCTAAATCAATATTGGACATCAGTTTTCCAAACTTTATCCGATATCACTAAAATTGAAATTAAGCCCTGTCCGTTGATTGATATTTGGTATTTCAAAGGAGAGTTTAACTCTGCAACTCAGCCAGCGGTGGCTGCATGTTTACGGGATATTTTATTTTTTATTAAACTAGAAAAAGTTAAATTCATGTTGAAAGGGTCAGTCCAGAAATTTTTCTTAAAATGGCAACCCTTTGTGACATATTTTGACACTCTTAAAGTATTGCCTGAAGTTTGAGACACCTTTTTATTTTATATTCCTCGTTTCCCTGTTTTCTTCTTTACTTATTTTTTTTTCTGTGTATGTGTATTCAAATCAGTGAATACTGGGGGAACTGTAGCCTTTGAAACTGTGAGTTTACAGCCCTGACAACCAACTGTTGTAGAAATGTGGGCATGCAGTTATGTGCTTGTTTTCCATGTGTATATCCTCAAACAAACACTTTTTTTTTCTTTTTTTTTTTTAAATTAGTATTATTTTTTTTATTTATAAAAATTTTTTTTGGGGTGGGGTTGTATAATGTCCTATTTGTTTAATATAAAATGAAAATGGAAAACTGTTATACCTCCTGTAAATGTAACCTCCTTGATCCTCCAATAAAAAGATTTATTAAAAAAACAAAACAAAAAAAACAAAACAAAAGGCAGAGCTGGTGAATCCGCAAATTCTCAAAACTCCTTCCTTGGTCTGAGTGCAGGCGGCTCGGGACACCAAACTAATTCCAAACCATTCAGAGATCAAAACCTGAGCCACAGTGGAGGCCCGTTGATCCCGAGTGGGGATGGCCATCATAGATTTACCCAACACGTCCGTCATGACCAGCACGTTCTCGTATCCAAGAGGGCTCCAGCTGTCGCCTTTCCACAGAGGTGGGTGGAGCCTTCCGCCACCAGAACACAAGTACATCATTCAGGAGGGGGTCAGCCTCCTGCAAGGAACGAAGGTCAGCAACAGACTGAGGGGGGAGAACTGAGACCACAGACTAGGTGGTTGATGCCAAAAGAGCTGGAGGTGGATCCTGCTGGAGGCTGCTGGGGACCAAAGTACAAGGCAAGGAGTTTGAAAGTTGGTGAGAACTGGGTGCATATTGCCACGACAGTGCATCCACATTTCTGTTGCTGTGGCCTGAACGATACTTGATATCAGAAATCAAAAGTGGCAAGTTGGGCAGCCCACCTGTGCTCAGTGGCTCCCAGTTTGGGAGACTGAAGATAGCTCAATGGGTTATTGGCAGTAAAGACGATACACTCATGCCCCAACAGATACTCTCGGAACTTCTCTGCGGTGGCCCACTTGAGTGCAACAAATTCCAGCTTCATAGAGCTGTAGTTGGACATATTGTGCTCAGTGTGCCGAAGACCTCCGCTGGCGTAGCCCACCAGTCTCACACCGCTGTCCGTCTCCTGTGAGAGGTCAGCTCCTAGGCCATTGTGACTGGCGTCAATATCCAGAATAAAAGGCTGTGAAAAGTCAGCGCAGGTTAGCACTGGAGCTGAGACCAACCTTGATTACAAAGCCTCAAAGCTCTCCTGAGGTGTCTGGATCAGCATCCAGAGCCGAGCCTGGCCCTTTCTTTGACCTTGTGTCTGCCAACTCAGCCACCAGCTGATGCAGAGGACCCACCAGCTTGGCAAAGCCACAAACGCCGGTAGTAGCTGGCGAAGCCCAGAAAGGAACGCAACTCAGAAATGTGAGTGGGGCACCGCCAGTTAGCCCAGTCTCAATCTTCTTGGGGTCTGTGGCAACTCCCTGGTTCGAAATGACATGCCCAAAACAGCCAGCCTCCTGTTGGAAAATGGCACACTTCTCAAGTTTTGCATTAAGGCCCTCCTTTTGGAGCCGGCCAAGCTGCTGAAGATGTTGCTCAACAGAGGAGGAGTAGACAACAATGTCGTCCAGATAGAGCAGTAAGGACTGACCCTGCTGATCACTGAACATCCTCTGCATAAGCTGCTGGAAGGTGCTTGGGGCATTACACAAACTGAAAGGCATGTGATTGAACTCGAGAAGGCAGTTTTGGGCTGGTCCTTCTCCAACACCGGAACCTGATTGTAGCCGCTGGCCAGAGTCTGTTCTTGCTCAGGCAATGAGGACAAATCAAGAAACTCTATCCTATTTGGTACTGAGGGGGCAGCTACTTGGGATGAGATATTCACCAAAGTAGGCTCCACTTCAGTCACACCAGCAGGCAGGCTGACGTGACTGTCTGCTGTCACGTCAGCAGTGTAGATTTTGTTGTGGTTCCACCTGCTAAGCTTTATGCCCCACAGTTTTTCATGGAAATGCGGTAAGAGTTAACGTTAACCCCGGTAATTTTTTTAATCTTATACGAACTACACATGTTTTCCACAAGTTTGATGATGTAAAATATAAAGTCTGAGACAGTAACATAGGCTACCTGACACCTTGCTTCATGGTAAAGCTGATGCAAAGTCCTAAGCACTGATCCATTTCGTGTCTCTGCAGCATGCACTCCTTTCATGGCGAGGTACCCCTTCATCATCCTCCTTCCGTATGTAGGTCCCGCCTAAAAAATAAAAACCATGACTTAAACATTCCAACATAATCCCAGCTGATATGTTGGAACGTTAACCTGCACTGACTTTTCACAGCCTTTTATTCTGGATATTGACGCCAATAACTTGACTCATTTATCATTTAAAATTTTTGTCACCGTTAGCGGCTGTCACCCCTCCCGCCCCCTTTCATCTGCCCCCTACAAAAGTGCATGTGAGTGACAGGAGAGGCCGTGAGAAGAAGTCAGCCAACTCATCTATAATAAAATTTAACTGAACCACAAATACTTTTTGTGCATAATTACCTCCAAAAGGAAACACAGTGTAACGTGTAAATTCTGTAAAGTGACGCTAACAGAGACGGCTGGGACCACGTCCAACTTTTACTGCCTCGGCCTTGGTCTTGTCTCGGTCTCGACCCCGCAAAGTCTTGGTCTCGGTTTAGGTGGTCTTGACTACAACACTAGGAAGGGGTTCAGTTCAATGTTAGTAAAGTTAACGTTTGCTATAAAATAACATAGCTAACAGTTAACGTTACGTCAATTTTACAGAATAAATTAGACTTATTTTTTCAAGTTTTTATTTGTCACATGTGGATGTACAAGTACACCCCCAGTGAAATGACTTTACAACAAGCCCCACTGTACAACTGTGCAGCAACAAAATAAAAATGAAAATACATTTTAATTTAAAACCCAGTTTTGTTCCTCTGAACAAGATGAAACTCTCCATGATTCATCCTCAGTATGGTTTTGAAGGCTAACATTAAACTTCCAAGAAGAAGACAATAACTTCCGGTTCACACAAATCAGACAAATTAAATATCAAAATCAAAATCTTTCCGTGGCCCGTTATTTCATTTCCTATTTTTGGTCTGAGCAATAAATCGAAAGTACAAAAAATTACATTTTTCAATTTTGGAATTTCAATTGAATATGAAAAGAACGAATGATATGCAGATTAAATAAATGGCCTGATTTAGTTTTTTTTGACTATTTATTTGTATTATTACCAATTTTTCTTACCCACCATGACTCCTTGTAAGTGCTCACACACACTTCGTCTTTAATTTTTATGATTAAAAAAACTATTTATTGCCAATCAGTGATCAAACAGAGATTTCATATCAAGTCCAATTTACAGAGGTTAATAGAGATAATAATACATATGCTAAATACACACAAGTGGTTAAATTATGCAAACTTTCTGAGTAGAGGGGATGAATATGACAAACTAAAATGTGTGGCCTTGTTTTTTTAAATTAAATATGTTAAACACCTCATGACAACCTGAAATGTTGGTCACTGTATTGTCTCAGCTCACGATATATTTGGAGATTGTTTGCATTTAACTTCCATTGTTTTTAGTTTGCAGTGCTCAGATGCTATTGCACCCTATGCGACAGAACATATTAAATGTGAGCTCAAAGGCCTGATTGACATCACTAAATATTAGCATTTGAAGCCTGTTTTATATTGGAAAATTCCCTTTGCCTTCAAAGTCATAGCTTAATTTAAACTGAAACTATACTTATTGTATAACATTATGTCTTGTTTGGTCTTATAATACACTGGAGTGTAAAGGGAG
The DNA here is from genome assembly GCF_019176455.1 of Solea senegalensis. NCBI lineage: Eukaryota > Metazoa > Chordata > Actinopteri > Pleuronectiformes > Soleidae > Solea > Solea senegalensis. The sequence goes on from NC_058023.1 coordinate 18,314,283, forward strand.
AAGATGGATGTGAGAAATACCTTGTGAGTAGCTGTGCTTTTAATGGGTCCACGGACCTACCTTGGTCCTCATTACCTTCATTTATTCACATTTCTCATAAAGTTTTTTTCATATCGTACGGTTCCCTGACAGTAGGGCCGTTCCCGAGACGCCACATGGCCGCGCTTTGCTGTACTCGTACACCGCTGTGACATCACTCTGAGAAATAAGATTTTTCTGGGCTTTTTATAGCCTTTAGGAAGGTTTTACAAATGTGAAACTACTTGAATTAAAAATATAGAATATAGAGAGCTATACATGCCTATGACCATGTCTTGGGGTGTCCTGTGGACAGTCTTATAATCTGCGAGAATTTTTTTGTTGCAGTACCATGAGTGGGGACCATGACAAAATTGTCTTCAAGGCAGAGGGGGCGGTGCTCTATACAGTTCTTATAATACATCCATGATTACAACGAGGAAGAGGAAACACGTAAACTCTCTACTGTTTTACGTCTACCGCCGGTCGGTTGACGGTATAACTTTTTTTTACTGCAAAGCTGTGAAGGTTTGACTGAAACAACGGAATGACAGGAAGTTTCATTTTCAATATAACTCGTTAATACTGCACTGGTATTCTACTGCTTCCCCCATGAGACTTTTATTTTGAAAGCACTTACCGGAAGCTGTGCCACTACCTCTCTGAAATTGGCTACAGTCGCTGCAGATCAGTTCGAGCAGAAGACACAATCGTTAGCCAGAGCTACATATGTTATAACTGTGAGGATTGTGGAATTGGACACATATGGATCCTAACAGAATAATCCAGGCTCTGAAAGGAACCATCGACCCAAACCTGAGGATAGCGGCAGAGAATGAGCTCAATCAGGTGGGTGAGCTCAAGTAGTTCTGCTTTGTATGTTTGTTTTCAGAGCGCAGCTGTAGGAACCCATTTTTGGCTCAGAAATGATGCCGGTGTTTGTGGTGGGGGGCAGGCCGTGTTTGTGTCGTCCATCTCGGTCTTATACTGGTAAAAGTTCACCCCTGTTCTGGCTGTTTGTGCCAGGAGGCCCGAGATCACCAGCCAGCGATCGGCAGCGTGATTACAGCGTTTTCCCCTCTTAACAATAGGAGTTACTTCCAAAAGCTGAAACATCAAGAGCAGTGAGACTCAGAGTTGATCATGTCAACACTAGAGTGCGGTCTTCTACATTGCCAACATACAGTAGTTAGCTTAAATACCAACAATAGACTTAATATTTGATCAATAAAATGGCAGGGATTTATTGCACATACATGTAGGGCTGAAACAAATAATCGATTAATAAACATGCGTTTTGTGCACTCAAAATCACACCTCTTTTTAATACTGTCTGTTGCCAAGACATTACAGTCAACATTTTTAATGTAATTATGGCTGCAACTAACGATTTTTATAATCGATTAATCTGTCAATTATTTTCTCGAATAAACGAGCCCATGGGTTAGGGTCTGTAAAATTTCAGAAAATGTTTCTAAAACCTGGAAATGAAGATGTTCTCAAACGTTTTGTCCACAAACCAAAATGATTCAGTTTAATTATGTATTTGTTATGGAGCAAAGAAACCAGAACATATTCAGATTTAAGAAGCTAAAAATCTGAAAGTTGTTTTAATTATAAAAAATTACTGGTTTCAGCTTCATGAGTTGGCAGGTAGTACATTTATTAAATTCAAGTGTCTAGGTGCACAGTACCATAGAAAGATTCAAGATTTAAGTTTTTATTTGTCACATGTGAAAACTTGAATCTTGAATCTTTCTATGGTAAGAAAGACATGGAAGCAAGAAAACAGAGTAATTGACAAAACAGGGTCTTATGTATAGACATATAGAAATGTATAGATTTACAAGATAAACAAATTATTAATAGTTAGCTTTCTGATTTTTCAGCTTCTTAAATTTGGGTATTTTCTGGTTTTTAAGCTCCACATAACAGAGAAATCAATTAAACTGAATAATCTTGGTTTGTGGACAAAACAAGACATTTGAGAACATCATAACTTTAAGTTTTGGGAAACACTGATCAACATATTTCAACTTTTTCTAAGTGATTGATTAATCGAGGAACTAAACAACAGATTAATTGATTATGAAAAGCATATTTTATCCACTGAGACATTTGTTAATAGAAAGAGGCAATGTGCACTGATCAACTATAATCTGTATTCAGATTCTGTTGCCTTCCTTTGCGCTCCCTGGTTTGTTCTTTATATGAATGATTAAATTAATATATTTTAAAAAGTGTTGTTTGAAAATATTGACACAAATCTAATTCCATAAATATGTGGCTTATTCCCTCTAATTTAATGGAAAGTTTACAGTATCCCACAATGCTACTATGACTCAATCATTTTATTTATTTATTTATTTATTTATTTATTTATATGTTCCCTGAGAGGTACCATAGTTTCTCATATGCGCTTTGACTTTTTGACTTTGACTCTTGTGCCTAAAATTTAAATCTGGATTTAAGTTTAGTTAACGACTCAGTTTAAATATGTCAAACTCATCTTTACTGCTTTGTGATGCAGTCCTACAAGATCATCAACTTTGCACCAACTCTGCTCCAGATTATTGTGTCGGAGCAGGTGGAATTTCCCATTCGCCAGGCAGGTAAGACTGCTGATTATTATTCCATTACTAAATGAATCGCATTCGGAATCCCAACATATAGCTTGTTGTGATAAGTAATTATGCAATGTTGTATTCATAACTATCCCTCTCTCTACTATATCTCACTCTCTCTCTCTCTCTCACTATGTGTGTGTATGTATATATATATGTGTATATATGTATATATATATATATATATATATATATATGTGTACATATATATATATAAATATATATATATATGTGTATTTATATTTATATTTATAGCTGCCATCTACCTGAAGAATATGGTGAGTCAGTATTGGCAGGACAGGGAGCCATCTCTGGGTGAGGTTGTCTTTCCCTTCAATATCCACGAGAACGACCGGCAGCAGATCAGAGATCATATTGTGGAGGGCATCATCCGCTGTCCAGAGTCCATACGGTAAACGCAATACATACACAACCCCCTTCTGTATGGCTGCTCAAATAAAAAAAATTCTGTTCATTCTCAGCAGATGACTTAAAACTTAAAAACAGTGGTAGAGAGTGTGAAGTGGAGTGTTGCATCTGCATAGGAAAGAACATAGAGAACATTAGAGATTTTAAAAAGACTATGAACCTTGACCCTAGAGGGGTCATCTTAACATTAGGGAGTTAAGATGAGTAACTTATTATGTTATTTTTACATTGTTAACATTTATATAAAAGTCTTCCTTTTCAGAGTTTTCCTCTTGTCCCCCACTCATTTTCAAGTTGTAGTTTTTTACTAGTGGTACTAGTAGTTGTGAAAGTGACCAAGAATTTACTTATAACTCTAACTTTTCAAAGACTGTCATTGATTCACATTTCAAAACATAGGACAAGATGAATAGCCATAAAAAATTAAAGATGGGTTTATCAACATCAGCAGACGTCTAGAATCACCACCAGAGTTCCTGAATAATCAACATATACTGTACTGTGTACTAAGTAAAACTGACCGTTGGTTCTTCACTATAGCCGTTAGTGACTGCATATGTGTTTGTACTGTCTCTAGCGCTCAGCTGACTATGTGTCTACGAGCAATCATCAAGCACGACTTCCCTGGCCGCTGGACAGCTATCGTGGACAAGATCGGCATGTATCTGCAGTCTCAGAACAGTGGCAGCTGGTATGGCAGCCTGCTGGCTCTCTATCAGTTGGTTAAAACTTATGAGTGAGTATAGACCAGTGTTTTCTAAAGCTTTCTATATAGGGATCCTCTTTTTTTCAACAACAACCAAATCACAATATAAATTGTGATGAAAGGCAAATTTGTACATGTTGTGGCGACTAATTTACAGCTAGACATAGCTGTAAATGAGTTGCCTAATACCATTTTGTATTGGTAGATCAATAATTTACAAAAGGTTAAGTTAATTGCAACTTATTTCATAAATGCTATTTAAAATACATATAAAATGTACATATAAATCTAACTAAAATGTTGAGAAAAATCTGTAGGTCCTGACCCAATCTTTGGGTATAGACCATTTACCTTAAGTATTAATATAAATGTTCTCTATTTATATAATTATTTTCTAGTCTTGATGAGCACATATGCAGCACCTTTTAAATCACACTTTTTTCATACAAATTCTCACTGCCATGTAGGAGATAGAGGTTTTAGAGAAATGTGTTTTCGCACCAGAGGAATGTTACCAAAAATGATATGTTTCAGGTAAAAAACAAAGTGTACGACTGTGCAAATCACATCTCCATTGAGATGCTGGAGGGTCTTTGAGATTTCTGTCCGTCTGGCCATTTTCAATTCATTAATGGAAAAATCTAATTGAGCAATCACATGGCAGCATTGATGCATGTTTGTGTGTGTTTGTACCTCAGATACAGAAAGGCAGATGAGAGGGAACCCCTCTTGGCAGCCATGCAGATCTTTCTGCCAAGAATCCAGCAGCTCATCAGTCAGCTGCTGGTCGACGGCACCATCTTCTCTGTCCTCATTCAAAAGCAGATCCTTAAGATCTTCCACGCTCTTGTACAGGTGTGTGTTCAACTCTTTTGTAATCAGACAAGATGCTAACAAATGGTTCATTTTAGGATGAACTTCACACCTCATCTATACCACTGAGGTGAAACAATCAGTTGCTCTTGGAAGTAACATAACATAACATAACATACATTATCTCAAGGCACTGTACATTAAACCCCCTTTCAGTCGTAAGTTTATCAAACATGTTTAATACTTAGGATTTCAAATCGGGAAGAGTCTGATGTGTCCCACGTAAAAATCATGTTAAAATCAGCCTAAAATTGGGCCAACGATTGGGCCGAAATCAATTATCCTCTAGTGTAGCAGGACTAAAATAACACTTGGGAAGAAAATAAGAAATAAGATTAAGAAAACCCAATATGAGCAGTGATGAACTACTGTGTATACATTAACATGAAATGTAAATATGCTTACTTACTCCTGCTCCTAATTTGCATTACCCGTGAGTTTTGTCAACAATGTTCGCGTTGTCGACAAGAAAACCACAGTGTGTCAGCTTTGTTATGCTACGTCTTATGTCTAAGACGTAGACGTAACTACGAAAACAACTCCGCTAACACAGGGAACTCATCCGCCCTCATTTGCAAAATTCAACTCTCGCTTCAGCGATAACTAGCTCTATAGATGTGTTTGTAGCATCCGATATGCAGCCTTATTTGATGGTGGAAAACCTTGGATTTAAGCATTTAATTAGTATTTAATTTAGTGGCCCTAACAACAGATTGCTGGACCTTCATGGTGGATATTATATCCCTCATGACACCATGTAGACAATCAAAATGGGAATACACAAATTAAATGAGTTATCATGACATAAATCCAATGATCCTACACTAAAGTCTATAAATGGCAGACACATCCGAGGTAAATGAGAGAAAAAGACTGAGAATTGAATTGAATCGTGTCCTTAAAATTGAAAATCAAATCAAGGATTTGGAGAATGACACCCCTACTTCTCCCAGTCTCAATCCAGCAAATTCGTACCAAGCACATACAGTAAGTAATAATGATGTTGATAAGAGCAGTAATGTCCTTATTGTCCTGCAGTACTCGCTGCCTCTCCAGCTGATCAACAATGCAGTGATGACACAGTGGATGGAAATCTTCAGAGCTATCATGGACCGAGACGTCCCTGCTGTAAGCCACACACGCACACAAACTTGTTTTTATATCTTAGTGAGGACATATCATAGATATAATGCTTTCAGTGGCCCCTTACCTAACCATAACCATCACAACCTAGTGCCTAACCCAAAAACCAGGGGCCTCATTTATATAAATGTGTGTAGGTATGGCTGAAAAGTTGGAGTACGTAGGAAACGCAGGATTTGCTTACGCAAAAAAATATTCGGATGTATCAAACCATGTGCACGCATGTCCCACACCAGTTTCTCTTTATAAAGCACAACCAACTTGTAATGCGGCGCAGCTTTTGTGAGCTAATTGACCATAAATAGTCAAAAAATCTGACCATGACTGGAAAGTCACGGCAAACACAGAGAGAAGAGGAAGTTCACACTATTAGAAATCGAGTTGAACATCTTTTCTGCACTTTAGTCATCATGATGACAAAAGAGACGTTTAGAGTGACAGAATGTGTCAGTTGCTGTAAATGCAGAAGGTCAATATTGCTGCTCCACAACAGTGCACCATTAACCCCCCCCCCCGACCCCCGAGCTAGTCCAGGGCAGATCCCCCAGGCATAGGTAGGGACCATTGGTCTAATCCTGCAATGCCCTGGACAGGGCCCCACCAAACATCCAGTAGTACACCCCAAACTGTGGCGAAGGGGACCAGATCCCCTGCATCTAGCAGTGCTTCCAGGCCACCACAGCTGCCCCGCCCCAACATGGCCAAGGAGTGAGCAGGAGTCAGGCGTCCAGTCAGGAGAGCACTCATGTCAGCACTCACGTCCACCTCCAAGGCCCCAGCCCACCAGGGAATGATTTGGTGGTGTGTGTGCATGTGTGTGTGATGTGTGATATGGGTATGTTGGTATATAGTGTACAGTTAAAATGGAGAGGAAAGATGTGGTACGGACACTCCACCGGCCCGGTCGAGGGACAGCTGGACAAACAATGGAGCTGATGATGTCAAACAGGACTTTTTCCTGTTGGAAGATATGAGCTGTGAGAAATACTCAGTTCTGGTATTTTTCATGACCCCATTTAAGGAAGTCCCTTTAGATAAAGCCTATGAATGCTGGTATCTAATGTGTAATTAAAACTGAGGGGAAAGATGCGGCATGGATACCCCACTGCTCGTAGACAACAGAGCTGTCAACATGCCCCACCCACCACCCAGACACTTATGTCTATCATGAGATAAACATTGGTTAGTTGATGTGAAGATAGGAGAAATGATGTGTAAATGTTTCTCTTGCTGTCTTCTTTTTAAATGTAACCTAGGATTTGCTGGCAATTTGTAAATTAGAGAAAATGTTTTGTTTGCTTTTTACATGTGAGTTGATCTGTTTATCCATTTTGAAAGCATTGTTAATGAACACCGCAAACTTTTTCATGGAGGAATGACTAAAAGATGGGAGAGGACCAAGGTCCAAGATCAGATTTTCCATATAAAATGTTTAGGCTTAAGAAATATATATTCATTCATGATTGAATATCTTGGAAACAATTCCTTTAGGATTTAATTGAGTCCTTGTTAGGGAAGGTTTTGGGGGAAGGTAGATCTCAACATCATCAGCAAAAGAAACAATGTTTTTTAAAGATGGACACCAAAGGCAGGAAACAAGAGAGGGCCTTAAAACAGAGCTTTGTGGGACCCCACAGCTTAGAGGGGCTGTTGCTGATGAGCACTAGCCAAGATGGACAGAGAATGTACTATCTTCCAAGATGACTGGGTGAAGTGTCTTGCACAGAGAGAAATGTTCATGTATTGTGACGTAACCCAGCACATTCTGGTTGGTGGCCCACGACCCACTGATCCTTGATCTGACCATACAGTGTGTCTGTTTGTTTGTCAGGAGACGCTGGAGGTTGATGAGGACGACCGTCCTGAACTGGCATGGTGGAAGTGTAAGAAGTGGTCGTTGGGAATCCTTACCAGACTTTTTGAGCGGTGAGTGAAGTTGCCACCACTTCACATCAGTCACCAGATTTAGAGATTTTAGAGTGACATGACAAGCTGTTTACATGTTTCTGCTCTGAAATACAGGTATGGAAGTCCTGGCAATGTGACAAAGGAGTACAGCGAGTTTGCAGATTTTTTCCTAAAGACATACGCAGTTGGCATACAACAGGTGAGGATGTGAGACTGCAGGATGTTTCTTTGGATTTTCTCTTTGTTGCTCATACTCTGATTGCTTTTCTTCTTGTGTTGTGCTCGTTTTTGACATCGGTACAGGTCCTGCTTAAAGTGGTGGACCAGCACAGACAGAAGCAGTACATCACACCCCGTGTCCTGCAGCAGTGCCTCAACTACCTCAACCAGAGCCTGTCACACTCCCTGACCTGGAAACAGATGAAGCCACATATGCAGGTGGGTCAGACATCAAACCCTGCCCACTTCCATTCATATCTCATATTAAAGGGATGATAATCACTAACTGTGCAATTATTGCCCTACTGTGTAAACAAATATGACACCTTTCACTGTAGTTTTTAGTGTCTAGGCTGAATCTGTGTTAGGGGTTGGTGATATGCCCAAAAAATATCTCTATTTTTGGGCATTTTGACAGTAATGATAATAGTCGCTATTCTTTAAAAATGTGATTTTAATCGTTTAAGTCCGTGGTTCTCAAACTGTGGTACGTGAGTTTCCTCTGGTGGTACTTGGAGGAAAATTAGAAATACTGTTCTACTGTATATCGGTGTATGTGATCGGAATGGAGCTGAGGAATTTTGAGCGCATAGAAAATGAAACAAATAATAATAATAAATTAAATAATGATAATTAGAGTCACCTTATCTCTTGCTCCACCTGTAGTATATGTGAGGAAGAGGAGGAGGATGATGAGAGAGCAAATTATCTTATTGGGAATAAATCTGCCTCCTGTGAAAAGTCTGGAGCTGCTCTGCCTAATGTTGGTTATAATGGTGCTACTTTAAGAGCTGAATATTTTCTGAGCTTATACTTGGTATAAAAAGTTTTAAAAAAACCTGAAGAACTTTAATAAATAAATGTGTTCATTTTATTACATTTGTTGATATAATTATTATTCATTTTTGATAGCCAATAACTGATACAAAAGCCCCCATTTTAAGTTGTCTCACTTGACACAGGGTAATGTCCCCCAACACTTGATTAAGTAAAGAATGCATTTGCTGCTTTATCTCACCATTAGACAATCAAACCACTCACTTGCTTGCACCAAAGTCCATAGAGAAAATCAGTGTTTCTAGCTCATAGGGACACGTGACTGCTGGTATTCGGCTGTGCCTCATTTGATAAGTTTGTGTCACTGGAGGCAGCAGTTGATCAACATTACAACTCCCTTGTCTCCCTACAATATCTTCAGAATGCTTTGACTCTCTCTTAGACTTTTCCAAGTGTCACTTTGTAAACCGCTCACTCTTGGCACTAAAGTCCAAAAGCAAAGTCAGCAATGGCCTAAATCATGTTCAATTGTGTTACATTGTGACTTTTGTGTAAGAAATCCTTGATTTGATTTACACTAGTGACACAAATCTATCAAACGAGGTAGCAGCAGACCAGAAGCTTCTTTGTTCCCATGAGCTAAAATCTGTCGTTTTCTTTTTGGAAAATGCTGTTTAATGGTGAGATGAAGTAGTGAACATATTCTTAGGATATTTAGTTAGGAGGCTAAAATACTTTATTTCCCAGGTGGATGCCATGTTTTCACTGAGAGAGTGTATATGTCTCAGGCTGGTTCATGAGACACTCATGACTCCGTGAGCTCTGACTGTGTTAGTAGCTCATAGTCACACTTAAAGAAACCTGAGCCATCACTTTATGAGGAAGTGAAAGCATTCTTGTATATCACGTATCTTGTTAAATTGGTCTTATTTTTATTGAGTGTTGTTTTTAAATCAACACTACACTGTAGTCGTCCTCCTGAGTTTATAAAGGACCTTCATGTCTGACAGACCATTTGCCAAGACGTCGTCTTCCCTCTCATGTGTTACAAAGATGAGGATGAGAAACTGTGGCAGGAAGACCCCTATGAATACATCCGCATGAAGTTCAGTGAGTATTCAAACATCCTGTTCTTCCATTTTAGAAATCTCTCTCAGCCAACATTATACCTATGACGAGTTTGCCCGAGGTTGAGTAGCACCTTGTAGCATCACAGTTTGTGTACAGTGAAAAAAAATCACAGGGACTGAATGTCTGCATGCTGCGAAATATGTTGTTTAATTTTCTTCTTTGTCTTTGTCTCGGTCACAGACATGTATGATGATCATGCCCTCCCTGCCACCGCTGCTCAGAGCCTCTTATGTAAAGCTGCCCGCAAGCGCAAGGAGGTGAGGAGCCTTTTCTCTCTGGTCTAGATGAACTGGCTCCCGTCAACTGCATGAGGTCTTAACACATCAACAGTAATGCATAGTTGTTGAGTAGTTTCGAATGGGCAATATGTCAATATTGCATATATTTACATTGCATACATCTTAACCATTTAATGGAACACTTAATGTGCAGTGCAGATTCAAGTCAGTAGGTGGCAGCAAAGATCAGACACATGATGCAGTCCATATCTTAATATCTTTGCTGTGAAAAGTGTCTTTTTCCAAACAAGCTGCCTCAGGGGAGTGTAAAATAAGACTCATCCCACTTTAGATGTCACTTTTGCAAGCTGTTGCCCTCTGGGAGGTATCTGAGAGTGATGAACATAGAATAATAGGCTACAAAATAGCTTTCATTGGAGAGCCAAAAAAACCCTCACTCACTTAACACATAAAGTGAATCTAATGTCTGTGGAATGAGTGAATTCTTTCTTATATTGTTCTCAGTAGATGTTTTTTTAGAGGGGTATCATGAGGTTTTAGGAAATGCATGCTGATCAGAAATCATAGTCTGAGATGTGACATCTTTGATCTAACACTGTAAAAGTTCTGTCTAGTGTGTAACCTGCCTGCTGAGAACATGTTATGTCCCAGAGGGACATAACAGTAGCATGAAAAACAATTTCTTTGAGAAGAAGAGTAGAACAGTGATTAAATCAGTTAAACTGGTTCAATTAAGTGGTTTCATTTTAATCGCAGGTTCTTCCCCACATGATGGAGTTCTGCCACCAGATACTGATGAACCCCTCTGCTGACCCCTGCAGGAAAGATGGAGCACTGCACTGCATTGGTGCTCTGAGTGACCTTTTATTGAAGGTGCACACACATCCACAGAAACACATCTATGTGTCTGTTTTGTTTTCATATGCAGGGTTCCCATGGGTGCTTGAAATTCTTGAAAGTGTTCATTTGGAATAAAATTCAAGGTCCTTGAAAGTTTTTAATAATTGCTCTAAAAAGACATGGGTCTTGAATTTGTGCAAGAAAGAAATTAAGTTGAGTAGGTATGTGTCCTGCCACTGATGTGCTCTTGTTTGTTACAACACCACCTTTCATACGCCCTGCATTGCTTGATGTACATAAACTAGACCTACGCAGAACAAACATTGAGTCGTAATTACTAGCAGTGTTGTGTGCAATGTGCAAGGTTAGCGGCGGGACCCTTAGCAGAGACCGACTGTTAACCCTTTGTGTACCATAATCATTGCTTAAACACTACGGACAGCGGGTGCATCGATAGGGACTACACAGCAGAGGCTGGATATTGGCAGGGACGTGTCCCTACCTAATCCTATGCCCCTGCTCTCTACCACTGATCCACCATACCCCCTGTGGTACTTTATCCAACAAACAAAGAAATTCCGCTTTGTAAAATAAATGACATGAAACCATGACCAGATGCAGCCTTTAAGGAACTGTCAAAATGATGTGCTGTGCTGTCTGTGATTCTCCAGAAGCGGATGTACAGGGAGCAGATGGAGCTGTTGTTGCAGAACTACGTCTTCCCTTTGCTTAACTCTACCAGTGGTTACCTACGAGCCAGAGTAGGTGAACCTCTATTACTGCTTCACATGGTAAAAAGGTTGTATGTGTTTGTTGTGTTTCAGGTGGTGTCAGAGATCTAGGAAAGGCAAGATTATTTATATAGCACTATTTATGCACAGGGCAGCTCAAAGTGCTTTACAAAGGCATAGAAACACATAAAAAAAATCACAGAATGAAAGCAAAATATTAAAATTAAATTAATTATAAGGGCAAGATGTGAAAATTACATCAAAATCAAAGTAGATATTAAAATTATAAGAGATAAAAGTGTGATTTGCCAATAAAAGTTATTCATTCATTCATTCTTGTCTTTCAAATGCATTAAGAAAGCTGTAATAAGCAATGTTTTCAGGCCTGATTACAATAGGAACACTGTAGATTGAATGAGAACTTTCCAGTTGCTGTGTTAATCTGCTCTCTTTCTGCTGGGTCTTGTCAGGCGTGCTGGGTGCTCCACTGCTTCAGCTCACTGCGTTACCATGACGATGTGGTTCTGAGGAACGCTGTGGAGTTGGTAAAACAGAATCTGATCAACGACAAAGAGATGCCTGTCAAGGTGGAGGCTGCCATTGCTCTGCAAGCATTGGTCAGCAACCAGGAACAAGGTCTGTGGACTTCATTGCTTTGCTGTTGATATAAGAGTGATACTTCAGGTTTTTTAAGTGTGGCTGAAATACTTAACCCCACATAGATGTGCTGCATGAAGTGAGTGAATGGGTGCCGAACTCTAGTGTAAAGCAACTTTGAGTGGTCATCAAGACCAGAAAGGTTCTATATAAATATAGACCATTCATTTTATTTATCTTTTGTGGTGGTATATGGTGTATAACTGCGTATCATGTAGACCACACCACTGTAGATTTCTCAAGCGTCTCGTTCGTCACGGTTCTCATGACTACAGGAACACCTGGATTCGAACCAGCCCTATAGCTTTGAAAGTGAGGAGCAGTGTTTTATAATTGATGCGTTGTGTGATTGGAAGCCAGTGGAGCTGCTGTAAGACGGGTGTGATGTGATGGATGGAGGGGGTTTGTGAGATGATACGGGCAGCAGAGTTCTGAACCAGTTGCAGTTTGTGGAGGGTTTTCTGAGGGAGACCAGACAGAAGTGAGTTGGCTGTGGAAGTAGGCGGACGAGGTAACATTATTGATATGGGATGTGAAAGAGAGGGTGCTGTCGAGGAGGACACCCAGACCTTTTGTTTTACTAGTGTCCCCACTGGCAGCCATGTTTTCAGTGTGAGCATGCCTCATAAACACAGAAGAGTCAGAACTGACTGTGTGTCGGTACCTCAAACAACCACACTTCAAAAAAAACTATGCTATCACTTTAATGTGTAATGAAAAGAATGTTTCAAATACACATCACAAATATAGTGTGACAAACATGTGCTCTGTTTTCGTGTGTGTAGCCAAGCTGTACATCAGGCCGTATATCCGTCCGGTCATGCAGGAACTGCTACACGTGGTCAAAGAGACAGAGAATGATGATTTGACCAATGTAATTCAGAAGATGATCTGTGAGTACAACCAGGAAGTGGCGGCCATAGCTGTGGACATGACGCAAAATCTGGTAGGAAGACAAAACACGCATTTCTTATGTTTTCATCATAGATGATTTGATGTTATATGTAACCTGTAAGTGTGTTTGTTGGGCAGGCAGAGATCTTCACCAGGGTCCTTCAGAGTGAGGAGTATGAAGAGAATGAGGACAAGACTGTCATGGCCCTCGGCATCCTTAGCACCATCGACACTATTCTCACGGTCATGGAGGATCACAAAGAGGTCTCAGTACACACACGCACACACACACACTGCCTGGTGTTCCCACCTTTTTTGTAATGTGTGGTTTGTTGAAACATTTCAGATCACTCAGCAACTTGAAGGGATCTGTTTGCAGGTGATTGGCCTGGTCTTGCAGAAGCCCATCATAGGTATGGCAGGTGTGTGCACGAGCCTTCCAGTGTCAAAGCAACACACACACACACACATGCAGTCTCACTCACATTGCAGATGTGTCAACACTTCACTGATTGCATCTGAGCTTAAAAAGGTGTAGCTAATACTGAATTCATCACAGGTTTGTTTCATGAATTCATTTGCTCCCTGGCTATGATCCTTTGCCCGCTTTTTCGCACAAACATTAAAAAAACAACTTTTTCATCAAAATGTTATTTCGGTATTCATAACTGTAGATTTTTGCAGTGTTGCAGAACTAAAAGTTCAATATTTAGTATATTTAGTAATGACATTAAACTGATGGTATGGGCATTTATTGTATGAGGTTCTGACAAATGATCAGAAGCCACTTGGGCAGAGTGAGCTGCCAGTGTGCCCTGCCAATAGGATGATGTCTGGTACCCACACTAACATGACTGCCATTGGGCAAACAAGGAAAAACAGATTTTAGTCACGTAACAAAATACTTAATAAAATCCTTATTTCCGGTGGTGACGTGGTCACGTGTGCAGGCAAATCGAGCCATCCTGATTACAGGACAGTCTAAGGCACAGCGATGGATAAGGACAGACTTTTAGTCTCATTTTAAAACGTTACCCGACGGCTTGTTGGACAAAAATAAAGCGTAATGTGTGTGCACACTTAATAGGTGTTGTGTGTGCATGTGATGTTTTGTTCAAAGAAACGCAAAAAACTACACTACAGGACAATTTGCCCAGATAATCTGTTCAGAACTCCCCCAGGGTTGTCAGAAGGGCCAGATCAGCACCACTAGCCTCTAGTGTGGGGCAGGCCGAGATTAAACTGGCCAGAAGGCAGCGTTATATCATGGTCACAAAATTCAACAATACATACAAACAGATGTATACATCTGTCACACTGCAGTGCACAATGAAACAGATGCAGTTTCTAAGAATGTGCTTGCCAACCTTCTTTTTTCTGTTTTTACACCGGTCTTGCTGCTATATTTTTGTTTTCTTATGTTAATTTATACATAGTCATAGTTTCTGGAAAAATGTAAACAACATTTCTTATTCTTATTTTATTGTTAATATTTCTATTTTCTCTTTTAAAATTGTTATTTATATATTTGTATTTTGCACCAAGGGAGTGGCACCCAAATTTCGTTGTCCACACAATAACGACAATAAAGGCTATTCTGATTCTGATTCAGTTACTTCAATCAAGGGAGTTATCATTCCAAAAGTCAAGGGAACGGTATATAAGCCTTTTTTCCTGTTCTTACTCTTACTCTTACCAGTTTACCCTTTATGACATTAACTACCAGTGATCAGTTGGTGTTATTCTGTCACTAATTATTCTTTCTCTCAAAACAGACTCTTAGTTGTTGTGATTTGTTAATTTTTTTCCCAGTATCACGTTAATAACCATAACTGATTTTGAGAAGTGTCGAACACCCACGAGTGGGATTGGATCACTGTAGGAATCAGTACTAGTACGTCAATAACATGATTTGGTTGATTTCAACACTGTCCATTTCTTTCTGTCCCTTAACCTCATTTGATTCTATTTTAAAAACCATATGTTGTGAATGTGTGTGTCAGCTGTACTAGCATTTTACTCTTTCTTCCTCTCTGCAGAATTCTATGAGGAGATCTTGTCCCTGGCGTTTGGCCTCACTTGTCAGACGATCTCCCCTCAGATGTGGCAGCTACTGGGAATCCTGTACGAGGTCTTCCAACATGACTGCTTTGACTACTTCACAGGTAGCTCCCACATGAAACAGACTAATGATGCTGACAGTGTGTAGAGCTTGATACGGTATCATAAACCTCTATGACTTGTTGCTTTCATAATAACCATAATAGTAATAATATTATGAAGCCTCTGTGTTAAAGCTGTGTTCAGAAATGTTGTGTTCAGCCTCAATGGCATTGTGCTGCAAATATCTTTTTAAGCTGGTGTGTATAGCACTTTATTTTAGAAACATCATGTAGTGATTTTGATAGAGCTAGAGGACTGGTCCATGTTTTTTGAGGTGTGGTCATATGAGGCACGGAGTCGGCGACTCCAAGGACGAGCCTAAGAACACGGAGAGAACCCACACACACGTGGAGAGAACATGCAAACGCCGTTTTACTAGTGTCCCCATGGATGTATTATAAGAGGTGGATAGAGCACCTCCCCCTCTGCCTTGAAGACAATTTTGTCATGGTGGCCACTCGTGGTACTGCAACAAAAAATACTCATGTGGCCCAAAAAGCAATTTTCCCATTGACCACAATAGTAAAAGAGACACCTGTAAAAGTGTCCACAGGACACCTCGAGACATAGACATAGGCTTTTATAGATCTTTATATTCTATATTTTTAATTCATGGAGTTTCACATTTGTAAAACCTTCCTAAAGGCCATAAAAAGCCCAGAAAAATCTTATTTCCCAGAGTGACGTCACAGATGTGTACTAGCACAGCAAAGCGCGGTCATGTGGCGTCTCGGGAACCACGCTACTGTCAGGGAAGTGTACGATGTGAAAACTTTATGAGAAATGTGAATAAATTAAGGCAATGAGGGGTTTTCTTTTACATTTTTTAAATGATTAGAACAAAGCAGGTTTTAGTTATTTATTTGTCGCTCATTAGGATTTAGGATCGATATATTAACGAGCTGCTGTGTGGATTCATACTGACATCGTGTACACGGGGCAGATGATGGTGTGGACTGTGGAGCTGTGACCATGTGATGCACTGAGACCTTCACTATTGATTCCCGGGGAGGCTGCTTGTCTTATCATCACTATCGGTTCATAAAGTTACTGATAAATGTGATGAACACATAAATTAGAGTTGAAGATAAAGATGTTGAGTAAAAGAATCTGGAGGTATAAAACTACTTTTAACACATTGTTTTTGTTCCTAATAATATGATCATGAGTCAATTCTTGAGTACGCAGAATGAGGATGTGAAAAAAAAAGTAAAACATTTATCCAGTGGGTGTAGCTCTCTCTATATATCAATCAGGCCCATTTCATTAAAGTGCTTTTTAGCATGTAGTGCTTCAGGACTTGTTTTGTTTTATTAGAAGAGTCTATGGAGGGACGTAACTGGATATTCCTGTCTCCTCCTTATATGTACACCCCAGATGTTTCTGTAGCTATCAAAAACCTTCTTAATCAGCTGTTTATCATTCCCTGGTGGCCTGTAGACATTCAATAGTGTTACTTCTTTACGATCAATAAAACCTTTAACAAGTAGTCAATGACTCAATTATAGCAACTTTTCATGTTCGGTATTTGAAAGATGTGTTTCTTGCCAAAAGATTATGTCTTGGTTCTCTCTCTTCATTTTGGCAGTTTCTTTGCTTCTTTTTAGAGGATTATTTAAACCATTCACATTAAGAGTGACAACTTTGTACTCCTGGTGTGGCATTTCACTCTGCATCAAAGAAATAATGTTTACCTGAACATTTAAACACCTAGATGACCCGAACAAATGAAATTCTGTCTGCAAAACAAAGTTGAACTTGACATAAAATTACACATATTTAACAGAGTTGACTTCCTAATTTACTTCCAAAGTTAGGTGGGGAAAGTTTCAATGGTGATTACAATAGGAAAACTTGCTTGTTTTCTTCATATGCTAGTGTTAATACAGACCTGTGGTAGTAATCACAGTATTACTCAGTCCATTAATAGTATGTGACCGCTTTCATGCCGTGTTTTTGATGTGTTGGAATCTCTTCAGTTTATCCTGGATGTGTTTCAGGTGTGTTCCTCTGCCTCGGCGGGATGTCACACCTGCTCTTTCCCAGGGATGGTGTCTCGCTCTCACCATGGTTTCAGGTTCCACGTTGATCACGGCTCCGGAGCAGCCTGAGATAAATCCTCTTTTGATCAGGTCATCTGTTGCCTCCGTTGCGTTGTTATAGATGACTGGTCCGGTGTCAAAAAACACCCAGAGTTTCGCAGGGTACAGCGTGTGGATACGAAGCCCCTTCTCTTTAAGCTTCTGTCTGATGGAGGAGTAAGCCTTTCTTTTCATAATTACTTTGGTCAGGTAGTCTTGTTAAAAAAACACTTGTCATGGTGAATCGATTTAATTTTCCAAGCAGATCGAAACGCCAGCTCTTTAATTTTAAGTTCCAGGAAATAGACGATTATAGATCTTGGATTGGATCCTGGCGGTGGTTTGTATACCGAGGGAGGCGTCGGTGAGCGACAATTCTGTTTTTAATAAATCTTTCTAGAAAGTCCTGTATGTCCTTTCCCTCGGATCCCGTTGTAATTCAGAGGATGCGTATGTTATTCCTGCGAGGCCGTGCCTCCATGTCCGTTAGCTTCCAGAGTATGGGAAAATACCTCTTTGGTGTCGGCGTTCCACTCCTCAAGTTCAGCTGCTCTCTGTTCCGTATCCTCGACTCTGTCTGTTACTTCTTTTAAATCAGTAACGATGGTGTTTAACTTCTGGTTAATTTCCTCTCTGAAGTCCCGCAGTTCTTTCTTCAGCAACTCCATTAGGGCTGTAAAGTCCCAGTCGACTGGTCGATACGTTCTGGCTCGACTAAAATTCGGATCGATTTTTGCCGTGTTAATTTCATACAGTCTATGGTTCATTTTATTTTATCAGGAGGAAAGTACAGAGTGCTAATGGAGCTGTTTCCAGAGCACCCCTGTTTCACAGGTAACAGCGTGTCTTCAGAGAACACCCCACTTGTTTTCACTATTTTGGATTAGCCCAACCCACTAGAGACAGACAGTTGAAGAACGTGGACGTTCTTTAACCGGCCGTGTGGCAGCATTTTACAAAAATAGATGGCAGGAAAACAGTGGAATGCAAATAAGAAGACTCGCGTTGAGCAGGAGGCTCATTGTCCCAAACTCTTTCCCCCTTTTTAAATGCTGGAGCTATTGCTCTGTCCATTTTCTCTTCCCAGCATGTGAAGCACAGAGCACCTTGTTATGGTGCTTTTCCCTGTCCACAGTTCTAGCACTACTCGGCTCGACTCAACTCTACTTGGTTTTTCTGCTTTTCCATTTGGGATAGTAGCTGGTACATGGTGATTTTTTTTGGTACCTGCTCTGGTGAGGTTCTAAGCCAGCTGAGCCGATACTAAAATGTGACATCAACAGACTGCTATTTACTGATTGGTTAGAGGGTGTTGTCACTGGGAGAGCCATGAGTGCGATGTTTGACACAAGAATTAAACCGAACAGTGCAAAACTTTAGATCACTTAAAAATCCCAAAATGGACCACATGTTTAGGAGGGTAAAATGGTAGCAATTTAAATCATGGTTTGTGTTTGTATTACAGATATGATGCCTCTCTTGCACAATTATGTTACCGTGGATACAGACATGCTCTTGTCCAACCCAAAACACTTAGAGGTCATCTACAGCATGTGCAAAAAGGTCAGACTATATTTCCTCACAGTTGCATCAAATCTGAACATAAGTTCACTTTCCACAGTGTTAACTACACAGTTTTCTGACCTTTGACCTGTAGGTGCTAACCACAGATCCAGGAGAGGATGCTGAGTGTCACGCTGCCAAACTGTTGGAGGTCATCATCCTGCAGTGCAGAGGCAGAGGCATCGACCAGGTCAGTAAGAGATGGAGATGGACTCGTTGCACTTTAATGCACTCGTCTTTTATAATGATAGAATTTACTCAGAGACAGAAAAAAATTTGGCCTGGAGAAAGGATTTAAGATTCGAGAGTGTTTATTTATCACTCATTACCACACAGCTGCCTGCTGCCTATCACAAATCTGGAGATGAAAAGTAGAGGAGTAGTGTGGAACAGGTTAAGTTTGAACAAGATTACATGAAAAAAATGAGTCTGCATGCAATCAGAACGTTGGCTAGTTGAAAACAATAGTATAATGATGTGAAAAATAGACAAACACTTTTTATTTTTTAAGAATTTAGGAAAACAGACACTACAGCTCAACATAATGTACCCATTAAAATATATCTGCATATCATTTTATTGTAACAGTAGTCAGTGATGTCCTTCATGAACAAAATTGGACTGTTGGCACTAAAAAAGATGCTTGTTGACACTTTAAACACTTTAACTCTTGTGACCTAATTTTGGAGATTTCATTATTGGTTGAAATGATCAAAAACTGTGAACATAGCAGATCTACATACTCAAAACACATCACATTGCAACATGTGAGTTGTAAGCTTGTAGATCTGCAATTTTGTGTAAAAGTATGAGATGAAAGTATAAAACAGGGCTTAAATGGTCAATAACATCTGAATATGGTTATTGTTTTTCAATACTTGAGTTAACTAGATTTAGTTGTAACACAACACACCATGCACAGTGTGTCATGGCAAACTATGTCAATGAAACTGCCAGTGTCATCAAAATGAGAAGTCTTGAATACGTACATTTCACATTTTTACTGTATATACTCTATGCAATTCTCCAGCATTGTGCGAAAGAAAAATACACTGCAGTCGCTTATTTAGAACAAACATAAGAAACACCCTTTTGGTAGAGCTGTGCACAAATGTGAACAATATAACATTACATATTGTAACTGAATATAGTTAAATCATTCTGGCGTTCCTGTCTGTCTATCTTCAACGACTATCATCTCTTGCAATGCAGTGATGAAAGTATCTCCTGGAGTGGTGAATCCACCCTCTGCATGACTCTGCTATGATGTCATCACATTTAGAAACTGTCCAACAATAAATAATAATAAATAAAACCAGCATCACTTACTGAGGAAACCATTTAGCATGCTCCACTCAGGAGCTTGCTAAAGCCTTCCAGCATCTCAGGCCTCCATCGCAGCAGAAACAAACACGTATTGACAGCATCATCATGATCTTGTGGAGAAATAATAAAATGTATACATAAGATGAAAGACAGCTGTTTGAGATTTGAATATATTTGGTTTGTTCCTCAAATGTCATTTCATAATAGTAGAAAGTATAGCCCTATATTATACATTTAATTAATATGCATTTTACATTTGATTTTAATATTCACTTTACTTATTCAGATTTAGATTTTAAAATGGAAACAGATACATTTACAGATGCTTTCTCCTGTGTTTTGATGAGGCAAAGTCCTCAATAATGTCTTCAAAATCCAGTAAGGAAACCAAATTTCTCCTCCACATTTTTGTATGCGTCTTTGTGTTGTTGCAATTCTTGTGACAAGCAGTCACAGATGACATAATGTGTGAATCAGGAATGCTTCACAGTTCTCTGGACCTGCAGACTCACCAAACATAGCCTAGAGGCTCCTTCAGAACTATACTGGGCTTACTCTGTCTGGCTGGCTGCTGTTCTTCCATCATTTGGTCATTCTGTGATGGAGCTGATGTTGACGGCGCCACAGCGTCTTCCACCGCGTCTCCGGGCTGGACTCGGCCTCTGGCTCTGCTGATACAAGCAGGTTCACAGCTGTCGGACGGCTGCCCGACAGAAACTGCTGTATAGCCCCCTGCCTCTTCTTTTGCTCCTCCTTTTTTTTTTTTTGTCCCTCTGTCTGGGCCCCCCCTGCCAATCAGGCCCTAGGCACGTGCCTGGTTTGCCTTTGCGTTAATCCGGCTGTGTGTACAGATAATGGTGAATTATGCCTACAACACTCACTATAATGTCATTTTTTTGAAAGTAAGCAAGACCAGATCATGTGTCGAAAATGAGTGTGAGGCTCTGGTTCAACTAAACCGTCACTTGTCGGTGCTTTAATATCAACTTATAACACATCAAAATTGATATAGAGCTGTAAAAATGTATTGATTATTAATCAAGTATTTTGATAATTTATTAATCGTCTGAGTGTTTTTTTAAATAATTAAATCTTTTAAATTAATTTAAAATATTTTTTAATCTAATTAAAGTTTTCAGCTTCTGAAATATGAGTATTTTCTTGTTTCTTTGCTCCAAATAATGTCATGTCAGGTCAAGTCAATTTTATTTATATAGCTCCACAAACACCCTTGTACAGTAGAAAAATGAACACAGAGAGAGAGTGAGGACGAGCACACACTAGTGAGCGAAAACAAAGATTAATACATTTTTGTTTGTGGACAAAACAAAAAACAAGATATTTGAGAATATCATCATTTCAATGTTTTTGAAACACCTATGAACATTTTTCAATGTTTTCTGACATTTTATGGACCTATGAACTAATCAATTAATTGAAAAAAATGATCAAAATATTAAAATCTTGTAGATCTGTCAAATCTGAACATGTTTACCCTATGGTTTGACTGACTCACAAAAGTGAAGTGTATGGGCCTGATGTCTGTTTTTTTTTGCAGTGCATCCCTCTGTTTGTGGAGGCAGTGCTGGAGCGTCTGATGAGAGGTGTGAAGACCAGTGAGCTGAGAACCATGTGCCTGCAGGTGGCTATCGCCGCTCTCTATTACAACCCAGCGCTGCTCATACACACTGTGGACAACATGCACTTCCCACACAGCCCACAACCCATCACTGCCCACTTCATCAACCAGTGGATGAATGACACCGAGTTCTTCATGGGGTGAGAAGGGAAATTTGTTTTATTAAAAAGTTAAAAATATATTATAAACATGCACAGAAATTAAGGCCACTAAATCTGCACTGCTCGTACTTGCAGTAACTTTTGCCTTGACATTATACATGGAAGGCAACACTTTTGTAGTAAGATGCTACCTGCTTGGCATTTCGTAGTGTGGTTCCAGTATGCTAATTAAGTTTTTAAATCCAGGAACTTCCACCACTGAATAAGGTTGCATGTCTGATGCTACAAAACACATCTATAGCTTTACCACAGGTTGAATTTTGAGTTACGCTCCAAATGAGGATGGAAGAGTTGCCTGTGTTAACAGGGTTGTTTTCGTAGTTAAGTCTGTGTCCTTATGATGCATGTGGAGATTTCCTGTGCTATGCTACACGTTCAAGCATAGCTTACTCACCAAGGTTTTCTTGTCAACAATGAAAATGTTGTTGAGAAAACTCATGAGGAATGAAAAGGATAGGTGGTGGAGGTAGAATCGAACTGTGGGTGTTTGTAAGCATGTCTCCAGGTTTAGTTTTTATTTTATAAATAGCTCGTTTTGCTTGTTCTCCTGCTTTGACCTGCTTTGCCAGTAGCTTTTGTGGCTTGTCACCAAACTCAAAGTGCCTGTGTTTAAGTTTCAATACTCGTACTTTAATTTAAGAATGATGTTGTAATAGTAGTTAATTTCAGCAGAACTGTTCAGCAGTTTGTAGCTCTTTTTCAATCTGCCTCGCTTAGTCCTTTTCAGTGTTGCTTCATAAGAAATGATTTATCCTCTAATGTACACTTTGAGAGTTTCCCACAGTATTGTGTCGTTCACCTCCCCATGGTCTCAAGAAACTGTGATATGTGCGTAGTGATGTGTGTTTTAAAAGCCTGACCCTCAAGGAGATGGGGATTAAAATGCCAACTGTAGGCTAGTCTAGGTGAGCACAATTTAAGATTAATGGGGCTGTGATCAGATA
Organism: Solea senegalensis; assembly: GCF_019176455.1. Lineage (NCBI taxonomy): Eukaryota > Metazoa > Chordata > Actinopteri > Pleuronectiformes > Soleidae > Solea > Solea senegalensis. The sequence goes on from NC_058023.1 coordinate 18,337,349, forward strand.
TTATGTTGTAATATTTAGTGTGGTTAATGTTAGAAGTTAATCTGGAATCGACCAGAAAATAATCGATCTGTATGTATGATCTGTGCACATGTGAATAAAAAGAGTAATACTTGCTAGCTAGATCACGGCTAGCATTAGCTGGCGTGTCGGCTAGCTGGCGGCCAGCTCCCTTTCCACCTTGTGCAGGTTTAAATGTTCAAAAAAGCAGTTTTGAATATTAAGATATGGTGTGCTGTGAGGAGCTCTAAAAAACCCGTCCACACTGCTCTCATCTCACTAGCGCCCCCTCCCTTTGTTCTTGATCACTGTTGTATGGGTTCTTAGATAAAGCCTTTTCAGAAATTGGTCAGTTGCCCTCATTCTGTCTCTCTCTTCCTTTCTCTCCCTGATTCACTCCTCAGACTTCATGACCGTAAGATGTGTATCATTGGACTAAGTGTGCTGATGGAACTGCCCAGCCGACCAGCAGTGCTGGACAGTGTCGCCGCCCAGATTGTCCCCTCCATCCTACTCCTTTTCCTGGGCCTCAAACATATATATGCCTCTCGCCTGATCAACAAACCCAATATGCTGGCCCAGGTAGGGCCTCAGGAGGAAGACCAAAATGGTGAGAGAAGAGACAAACACTGTTGCCAACTCCTCTGTAAGGACAGTTGCTATTGGCTGTCCTAAAAGTCGCTAGAAGTCGCTAAATGAACAGAGGCGGCCATGCGCATGCGCAATTCATTAGCAGCCTGGACGCGGAGTGGTGAGGGTCTCCTCTCTGCTCTGACTGCAGACTGGAACAGACGCAACCGTGAGACTGACCGGCTGCGAGTGCTTTGGGAGGGGATCCCAGCAGCACCCACTGCTAGTTGAGCACAGTAACTGCAGAGTGATACGTGCTTTCACACGAGAGTCTGCAAACACCACAAAAGTCTCCAATAACACCAGAAACACCAGTCGCCAAATTGGCTACACTGGAGACAAAGAAAGAAGGAAGGAGGGGAAAACCCCATTATGTATGATTAAAAATACAAAGCAGATTAAATCATGACAGAGAGAACAGAGATGTGTTTACAGTCACAGTCTTGGACTTATATGGTCCCCAATAAAGTGACATACTCGCATACATGCTGTAGGTGCAATCAAAGCAATGAACATTGCTTCTCAACATGTTTGTTATTTGTTTGTCTGATTTTACAGACACGCCTATTGTCACTTTGTGTGTATCGGTGCGAGTTCGCTTCTGTGTCTCTATATAGTCACAGTAACAAGTAGAGAGAGAGAGATAAAAGATTCAGGAGGAGCCAAGTGAATAATTCAATGACAATTTTTTAAGCGCCAAATCATAACTTTCATTATCTCAAGGCACTGTACATAGTAAAGCAGAAACCTTTACAGTATTATACAGGGAAGAGAAACACAACAGTTCACACAATGAGCAAGCACTAGAAATCGGTGAAGAGGAAAAACTCCCTTGTAACAGGAAGAAATCTATGACAGAACCAGACTCAATAGGTGTGCAGCCAGGGGGTGGAGTGGCTCAGTGGTTAAGACCGGTACCCTGTGTGCAAAAGACATCATGGTCACAAGTTCAACTCCACCCCTGGCTGATTGTACTCAATTCCCTCGTAAGTCGCTTTGGATAAAAGCGTCTGCTAAATGACATGTAATGCAATCTGCCTCGACTGGTTGGGGTGAAAGGAACAATGGGACACAAGGAGGAGGTGACGTAGAAACAGAAGTGTACAGTATATAACAGTTGTCTAAAGTTATAGGTTTAGACAGGACAGTTCTGAATCAATTATGACATGTTTATAGTACTACAATTCCTGATCTTTAAGTCCTTTGTACGTGACAAGGATGAATTTAAATTAAATTTAAATTTTAAATTTTCAACTATACAGGGTAGGTATATACAGTGTAGAGAGTGTGTAGAGAGTATATAGAGAGTATGTATAGGGTATATACAGGGTAAATACAGTGTAGAGAAGATAAATAAAAGCTCCACATTGTAACCTGAAATAAGATTTGAACCATCAGAAGAAGAAAAAATCTGTGGTAAAATGGTGTTGGTAATTACAAATAAATGTATGTATGGCTGCTGATTGAAGTGAAAGACAGTTCCTGTGAAACTGCAGCAGGTCAGAAGATTACTGAGGAGGTGGAGATGGAGGTGAATGGTTAACAAAGCAGCACAAACTTCCATTTTTCAGTCAATAAAGGCCGTCTACCAGTAAAATCAAGGAGCAACCTAGATGTCTTGAGATGTCAAAGACATAAATCTGTAGATTTAATCAGACAATGCTGGTTTTGAGGGCAAGCATTTAGACTCGGTCTCTATCGCTTTTAAAGGATTTTATGTTCATGAATGTTCTTTGTTGGCAGAGGAGATTCCCAGTGATGAAGATGAGGTGAACGAAAACCGAAATGCCGTTCAGCAGCAGTCCAGCACACTGATGTGTCAGGGAGGTGAGGCAGATGATGAAGATGAAGATGACTACTGGGATGACGATGGCTTTGAAGGAACACCCCTAGAGGAGTACAGCACACCCCTGGACTATGACAATGGAGAGGACGAGTATCAGTTCTTCACATGCACCCTGCTCAGTAAGTCATCCATTTCAATATTTAGTTAGAGCCACAACTAAAGCACAAGAGGAGTCTCGAACACAGATTAAAGATCTCCATCACTATGACGGATTCTGTTAGTGGTAAAAAAAAATAAAAGGAGAAATAAAGCTGCATGTGTTTTTGTTGTGTATTAGTTCTGGCCATTCAATTTAATCATCTACGAGGCATTAATCTTTTATTTCTATGTTCTATGAGAGGCTTTTGGACATGTCTGTCTGTCTGTCTATCTAGTGCTGTTAGCGTTAATAAGTTAATTTTGGCGATTCATTTAAATAATTGAACGCGTTAAAAATATTAACGTGTTTGTTTACTTTCGGTGGCAATGTGGTCACATGTGCAGGTAAACCAAGCCCATCCTGGTTACGGTCTATGGTGCAACGATGTTTTGGGCAGAAAGTTTCATTTTCAAAATTTCCCTTACAGCTTGTCGGACAAAACTAAGTGTGTGTGCGTGCGTGCCGTTTTCCTCTCCCTCTTTCTCTCTATGTGAGTTTGTGTTGTCTCTCTTGCCCTCCCTGACTTGTGTGCGCTTGTCCAACAGTGTCTCTCTTTCTCTCTCCCCCTCCCTCTCTCTTTCACAGCTCTGAACAGAGCATCATGTCTGATCTTTAATCGATCGCCCACCAGTTTCACCAGTGTCAGTTGTTCGTGTAGTGCTTTTTTATTTTGTGTTTCTCTGTTTCTGTTTAAAACATCAAGATGCCTTTTTTGAGAAACTGTGTTTAAAGTTTAAAGAAATTAATTTAAATATATGTATTTATGTACACACACACACACCTGGCTTTTTATATGTATTAGGGGTCCAGAGCACTGATGCAGCCTGGTACCAGAGTCTGACTGGTCCACTCAGTGATGATCAGAAGAAACAGCTCCAAGAAATCTACAGCATCTCCCAGCAGCGCAGGAGTACCGCCACCAAGGGCCAGTGGTGAGGGAAATACACTGGGAAAAAGTGAGATACAGATACGCAGATAACAGAGATGTTAGAGGATGCCTAAACATTCAGAGAGCTGCATGAAGGGCTGCAATGATTGATCAGTTATTATTTGATAATAAAATTGTTCTGCATTTTTCAAAATTGTGATCATTTTTAGGGTTTTTTATTTTGTATTTTTTCAAATGAAAAGTAAAAGAACACAGTCCATCTCTGTTGTTCTAAAAGTGAGTAAATATTCTATTAATCAGTTATTACTTTGGCCTATAAAATCATTCCAAACCTCAAAATGATGATGTTATTAAATTTGTGTTTTGTTCAAAAATCGCAATTATAAAATTATTCGTTTTTAGTACTTATATTTACATTTAAGAAGCTGAAAAACAACACTCAAACAAATTAATCAATTATCAAGATGATGATTGATTAATCTGATGATGATGACACTTTAAGAGCAGAGGATAATTGTAAATGTGTGACCATGTATAGACAGAAATGACATGCCTCTGTGTAAATAAGATAAATAACATAAGGCTACATCTGTTTAGAAACATTGCATTCAAATTTGAAGTCTTGAACATAAAACTGTTTGAGTTCTGTTAAGAGTAAAATGCCGTCTTTATGTATTTTCAGAGAACTGATGGTGAAGATTTGCAATGTCAGACCTGAAGAGAGTTTTGGTCGCTTCTGAATGACTTCAGTCCACATCAGAACCACATCCACATCAGAGGATGGCTGGAAGGATGGATGGATGGATGATCAAGCACCAGGGGGTGCAGTGGCATTATATCAGTTTGGATCTTAGAGCCCTGTATAGAACCACAGACTCCTACTGGACAGAACTGCCAACCTGTGTGTTTGTGCGCATGAATTCAAATGTCTATGACCAGCAAAGTGGATGTGTGTGTGTGCGTGTGCGTGTGTGTGCGTGTGTGTGTGCGCGTGTGTTGTGGTTAGGCTGTGCAGATGAATTGAAGTCAGTGAGAGTCCTTAAAACGATAGCTGCACGGACCTGTGAACCTGTGTGTGAGTGTTTGTACCAATTATAAGCACTTGTTTTAATCTCTGTAAGTGAACACTTTTTTTATCATCTCACAAAAAGACAAGACCTCTGTCTGTTGGGGTGTGTGTCTGTCTTTCTTTCTGCCATCTGTATGTCTTTCTTTATGTCGTCTGTCTGTCAGGGTGCCAGACTTCAAACTGGAAGTGTGAGCTCTTAAGACTTAGGGACTCCAAGTCTATTGTTACACAAATGAGTTGTAAATGAAAGGTCTAAGGAGAAGAATTGTTTTTTGGGTTGTTTTTTGTTCCTGGGTTTTGTTTTTGTAATGGTTTTTGAGCTAATTTAAGGAAGTCATAAAAATTAATTCAAAATCAGTTGTGTGCTGTTACTTGACTTTACAAATGACTGTATTTAAGTGTCTGTTACACAATCCCACAAAATGCATATATGTTGCTCAATGCTGTAGATATAGGAAACTGGATTTGAGCTTGGGTTCCTGTGGATGGGGTTTCTATGGTGTTCCAGGGTTTACAGGGATGTGGTGTTTGTTAAAGATCCTCTTACAGACATACACTGCCTGACCAAGTCGCCACCTGGATTTAACTGATGAAGTGATGCACCCATCATGCCTAGTGCCTGCTGTACAACCTGTGGGGGCAGTGCTATGATCTGTGTTTGCTGCAGTCGGTCAGGTCTAGGTTCAGCAACATTATGTGCCCAAAAAATTAGGTCAGCCGACTACCTGAAGATACTGAATGACCAGATTATTCCATCAATGGATTTTTTTCTTCCCTGATGGACACGGACATATTCCAAGATAACAAGCCAGGATTCATCAGGCTCAAATTGTGAAACAGTGGTTCAGGGAGCATGAGACAGAGTCCAGACCTTAACCTCATTGAGAATCTTTAGGATGTGCAGGACAAGGCTTTGCGCAGTGCTCCGACTCTCCCATCATCAATACAAGATCTTGGTGAAAAATGAATACAACACTGGACGGAAATAATCTTGTGACATTGCAGTAGCTTATGGAAACAATGCCACAGTGAATAAGTCAAAGCTGAAGGCGGTCCAAAAAATATTAGTGAGTGACCCTTTTTTTTAGGTGGTGACTTTTTTTTTGTTCAGGGAGTGTATAATATTATGTTGTTAGGTTAGATATACATAATAACTTAATACACATTACAATTTTTACTACCATCTTGCCATGCATGTTTTTGGTCTCTTACTACTGCAAGTACGTTGGAGGACCTGGAGGACATGGTACAAAGTGCTGCAGTTGTCTTTTCCTGTCCATGCACTGGAGCCTGGGTCGAAAAACATTTTAACAACCTGCAGTCCTGGTTGCAGAAATCCAAAATTCAGTTGAATGGGGCAGAAATCCCAACTGAATGCCAAGGACTTAGAGGTAAGCTAAAATTATTTAGTCTCATTGTGTGATTATTTTCTCAGAATGTTACGGACAACAATAAGACACAGGGCATCATGGAAAAGAGTCAATGGGATCTCAAACTTATTTGATTCAGAACAAGCAGGCTCACAAAGTTGCCCAGTATCAAACAGGCCACATTGCTATGCTTAAGGAGGAGGATTTAGACAAACATTTATAAAATGACCTTCACAACACAGCTGATAGTTGGAGCTCAAGCCGAATAACATTCCAGCTTTGTATGTCTGACTTTAAACTTGAATTCATAGTTACTATCAAACAGTCCTTTGGCAATATTGCTCTCATGGAATTATACCTCCCCACCGGCGCCACCAACAATCTCTGCTCCACTGAACTCCATTCCCTCCTGAATCATGCTCTCCTAAAAACCCAGACCTGCCTAATTCACCCACTGGTTCACTCCGGAATTACGAAAATTTAAAACCTAAGCTCACTGCCAGGAACGCCTACACACAAAACTATTGTGGTCAATGGGAAACTTGCTTTTGGGGCCGCAGGAGTATTTTTCGTTGCAGTACCACGAGTGGCCACCATGACAAAATTGTCTTCAAGGCAGAGGGGGCGGTGCGCTATCCAGGTCCAGTACATCCATGTTGAGAGGCAGCAGGGCGGGTCCTTTCCTGATGTTGCATTCAAGTGCTTTACATAAGGACCGACATTGAAGTGACAGAGCTTATCAAAGCCTTTCCCCCAGTATTCATCATTTATACAATCATTTTATTATGTGGTCAAAATATGTGTCTCTCTGACCTTATCGGTTTCCCTGGTACCACTCTTCTTACTGAAAAGCAGTTTTAGGGATATTTTATTATAACTGTTTATTTTATTGTACGTGAATATGTCATTGGTGTTATATTAATTTATATTATATTGTTATTATTATTATTGTTATATTGGTGTAATATTAGGGTAGTACAAATAGTAGAACAAGTACTCGAATGGATGATGAAAATGGTACCCACAGGTCTCTTCAGGAAACTGAAATTTCCCTAATCGGATTTGAACACAGCACAACGCATCTACGCCGTCCGCGGAGTCCACAGCATTAACGAAAGCTACACACAGGGCGGAATGAACGGAAACCCCGGTACCCCCAGCATCATCCTCAGCCCAGCGGAACTGTGGAAACGGCCAGGCTCGACATGACAGCCCTGGAGCCGGAGAAGACAGACCACCGGCGGCCGCGGCTCATGGTCCAACCACAGGCGCTGTGGGCTGCGGTTCGCTACGCCGTGCTGGCCGCCCTCTGTGTCTTGTGCTACAGTAATTCTCTTCACGGGGAATTGGTGCACGACGATGTGTGGGCTATCATTAACAACCCGGACGTCCGACCGGGGTCCAGCCTTAGGAACATATTCAGTAACGATTTCTGGGGCAAGAGGATGGCGGACAACACGAGCCACAAATCCTACAGACCGCTGTGCATCCTCACCTTCAAGTAAGTTATCTCTGCTGGCGCAGTTTGAACCCTAAAACAGTCTGTGTCAGTCGAATTGCTCTGTCACCAAACACGTCACCAACCACAGCATGACGATGACAGCCACTGTAAATAAACGCTGTAAGTAAATACTGTAAGCAAAATAGTGGCAGCCTCATATGGCGATTTCCCACAGACTCTATGTGGTTTGGTTCGTTTTCCAGTTGTGTTTTCACTAGCTCAGCTCGCCTCAGCACTACACGGTTTGGCGTTTCCATTAGTGACGGTACCTGGTACTTTTTTAGTACCTGCTCTGGCTGTTCCAAGCCAGGTGAACCGACAATATGCGTGACATCTTTATACACTGATTTGTCAGAGTGCAAGGAAATGTCTAAAATCTTAAAATGATTTAACAGAGGAGTCTGGTGTTCAGTGACAGCACTACTGACAAACCCTGCTGCTGTATTCAGTGACTGTGTCAGATGGAGTCTGTGCTGTGATCTTTTTAATTAACTGAGTATAATGATTCACTACATCGAAAACAACTGCTTTACAAGTCACTATGTCACGTATAAAACAATGCAAAGCAGTTTCAGGCGTGCTGTGATGACTCTGCCCATATTGTGGAGGCACTATATTGTAATGTGGTTTTCCATTACAATATAGTCCAAATCGTGTAGTCGAGCCTATATAGCGGTGTCTCCCTCCAGTAGGGTTGTAGTACTTGAGATCGGTTTTGGTCTCGAACTGGTCTCGTCTCGGAATCGACTGCATTTTTACTCGGCTTGTCTTGGTCTCGACAAAGATTTTGTTACCTGAACCACAAAGACTTTTTGTGTATAAATACCTCCAAAAGAAAACACAGCACAACATGTAAATTCTGCAAAGCGACGCTAATGGTCTTGTCTGGGTCTCGACCCCTCAAAGTTTTGGTCTTGTCTTGGTCTCGATACACTGTGGTCTTGGTCTCGACTTGGTCTCGGTTTAGGTGATCTTGACTACAACATAACCCTCCAATATACGCGCGATTGACTGGGAGCTGTATATTTTTACTTTTACCCAGTGGTGGGCTGTCAGGGCCAGCAGGGCCTTCTTTGCTGGCCCTGACAATATCAAAAAAGTATTTTTATTATTATTATTGTTGTTGTTATTATTGTTATTTATTTATTTTTAATAATCAAATTAATGTGTGTCTGAACGTGTCTAAATTCAAGTACTTTTTCAGTATGTTATGATTATATTTCCAGAAAAAATATGGTTATTTTTTTGTGAAGCTGAGCTGGATTTTCCTGGATCTTTTCCGGTAGTTGATATTTGTTTTTAATTGATAACATTTTTTAGAAGTGGTGAGGACAAAACTGTTGATCATAAATAGTGGACGTGGACATGTTCCCTGCGTAGCTGACGCTAGGGGTGGGCGATATGACCTGAAATTAATATCACGGTATTTTTCATTTTTTGAACAGTGACGGTATAATATCATGGTATTACTTCTTTTGGTAGGTTTTGGGAGGAGTACATATTTTGTAATAATATTCTAATCTGATATTTGTAGTTTTTTTTCCTTTCTGATCCGGTCCCCAGAGGAATCACGGCTAAACAATACTAACAACGAACAATACAATACTAATGTGGTGGCCTTAAATTTGTTTTTGTTTCTTTTTTTACTACAAACAGAAAAGGACTTGACAAATGTTCTGAATATGAAATGTTAGGTTTACATAGTGTAACTTACCAATAGCGTTGTGCAGTCTGTGTCCAAAACATGCAAGTCTCGTATATTTATTAATTTCCAGAGCGAGCACCATGTTTGCACCGCTGTCAGTTGTCATGCACATCAGACGCGCTTCATCCAAGCACCAGTCAGAAAGTGCATCCTTCAGGCCTAACGCAATTATTGCTCCGGTGTGATCTTCAGGGAAGAAGGCGGTCTGGAGGCATCTGCTGCGCAACTTCCAGCGGCCTCGGTCTCTCCCTCTGGTTCCAACACTCCACTCATCTTTTTTCAGATATTATTGGCCCGACCTTTCTTGGCGATGTTTGAGCAGTTGTTTCTTTATTGATTACCCAAGTGCTCGTTACGCTAATTTAATGGCCACTCCCCTTTTACCACCGAATATGTTTTACTTTTTTATTTGCAACAAGATATACAGTATATAAGGACAGATATTCAGACCACTGAATGTTTGAAGAAAATGTAATGCATTATTATTTAGAATTAGGAGATTATTGGCACTCAATTGATTTATCACGGTATTGATGGTATTGCAAAATCCATATCATGGCGCAATGTCATACCGGTGCTGACTATGACACCGGTATACCGCCCACCCCTAGCTGACGCCTATGCTTATGTGGAAGCTTGTGAAATTGCGATTGCTGAGTGACACAACGGAAGATGTGGTGGTAATGATACAGCAGTCTATAGATGCACAGTGGTGTGCGTGTGCGCTATGGTTGTTGCAGATCAACTGTTTTGTGAATATAGTGCATAATAGTGTGTTTTGTATGTGGTTGTGTTTGTGCGTGTTTTTTTTTTTTACTGAAGGCCCTGACTGAAACCCCACGGTATGCTACTGCTTTTACCTGTACTTTTTATGCAGCATTAATTTTGACAACAATGTCTAGGAAGTCGGGAAGAACATGCGCAATTCTCGGCTGCTCCAACAGCAATGGGAAACTTCAAATTTGGATAAAAACTGAATGTGAACTACACAAACCTTTACCTCCCTGTCTGCGGCCGTACGGTCTGTAGGTTGAACGGTTCACAAAATCCGCGGTTCGGTTCATATCACGGTTTTGGGGTCACGGTTTTCGGTTTGGTTGCTTTTTTTCTATTTTTTTACACTCATATCATACTATGTATCAGATCTATGGCCTAATAATTAGATTTTTTTATCAGATATTCTTAAGGACATATCATGCAATCTTGCAAGAACTGAAATAATGAGGCAGCTTGATTAAGCACATCATTGTAACAATCCAGAGATTTTGAAACAGTAAGAGGAGAGACATTGCTGCATTTTCACGTTTATTTATTCTAGTTTCCATTCCATTATGTTACTGCTTGTGTCAGTGCTTCAGAAAGATGCTCACTTGTGTGGCTTTCATAAAATCTTCTACTCCAAATTAATGTAATGAGCAGTCACAGTTAGAAAACTTTCAGTGGCCCTGGAGATCCATTCATCTGTAGTAAGAGCCACATAAACTGTGTGACAATTATCTGACAATTCGTTGTAGTGTCTCTTCATAAAGTTCAGAAATCACTGTGTTGCTGAAGTGACGGCGGGATGGAATATTATACCATGGCTCAAGTACTTTAATCATATGCTTTTGCCCTGTCTGACTTCTCACAGATTGCCTGTTTAAACATCATTTGGCTCAAGATGTACAAAAAAATCCTTTTGGGACCATGCCCTGGCCATCTTGAATTTGGCATCAATCTTTTGCGTTTTGCTCAAACTTGTTTGAGGGCATTTATCGTAGCAACACGGAAAAGGCCTCAAATTGAACTAGACCCAACCCAAGTTCAAAAGTTATTAAACATTTCGCAGATTCAAAAGGGCGTGGCCACAGCTGCCATTGGAATTTTCGTGGTGAATTTCGACAATTCGCCACGAAACAGGAAGTGCTCTATAACTTCTCCATACATTGGCCTATCGGCACAAAACTTCATACGGTTTGCCGCCCTGTAACTCACCCTTACATTGACCGATTGGCTCGGAACTTGATATGTGAGACCAAGGGCCCACCCTGAACATGTCTGCAAGCCATGACCTGCACACAGTAAGGAAGTCTTCCCAGACAGGAAGTGACCCATAACATTGCCATACATTGACCAATCTGCACTAAACTTCACATGCAAGATAAGCCACCTAGCCAGAACAGAAGATTCCAGGGCTTACCCGACCTACTGGGGTGGGCGGCGGCTGCAAGGGCCCCTATGTGCGAGGAACCTACCGTTATCGTTCAGATTATTATTATATCCGTGGCTTTCTGGTCAGGCTTTTTTCCCACAAAACTAATTTCAGGTCACATCATGTATCTCCTTGTGCTGCCAAGTGCTTGACCCTCATTACCGCCACCTACAGAGTGTTGATAAATAAATGTAAAACACTAATGACTAATTTCTCACCTCAAGTGATTTTAAACCCATGTCCGGGGGACAGAAAAATATTTATTTCTGGTGTATATTTCTTTTCTCTGCTGCAATGTTCTGGCGAAATGCATTCTGAGAGACACAGCTTTCCCAAGTTTTTGTGTTTTCACCATGAGTTAGAGTGTTCATGCAGTTAATGACTCTCTGGGTAGTCATTGAATATGGTGTCTTGCGCACTGCTGTGACTGTCAAAATAAAAGTAACTTCCTGTTCTACTGATTCTCCTCATAACCGCTTACTGCAACTCAAGCATGTACCAATGTATACCAAGCATTTACTCACACTTTTATTGGAAATCCAGGCATTGTTATATCGGCGAAATTAACGGTGGGCCGATTACTATACCAGTGCTTCGTCATCAACCATCCTCCTCTAGCCACACCCCCAATATTGGGGGTTGGAGTGGATACGCAGCACTTCTATTTCAGCAGAGCCGCATAAATTCACCAGAATTCAGCATGAGCTGGAAAAGAAGTATACTTTTCAGAATGCAAGATCCTGTGTTGACACCACATTGTTTTTCACTTTGCTACCTCACAGAAAGAATCCTCACAAGCTCAAGCACAAGTTTATTTGCTCGGTAGAAAAACTGCTACATTTGTTGTGTTTACAACATTTACAGTGTATTTTAGTGCGAGAACCCCATAAAATCCTAGTCTCGTGACTCCAACTGTGGAAATGGGCGGACGTGAGACACAAGCAGTGCAACTTGGCGAGGTTGAGCAAACCAGAGTGATTACTATTTTCTGATTGGCTGACAGGTCATTCATTCCGATAGAGCTGCTCACAAAGCGTGTACACCGAAAAAGTTTCTGTCTTCTGGGTTTATTTCCTGGTTGTGTGGCCCATAGAGCATGTGCAGTAGTGGTTACTCCTAACGCCTCTGGGCTATGCGCACTTGCTCGGCGCATCCACAAACAGCCAAAGGTGTGATTGAGTAACACAGTGACAGCCAGGCGTTTAGCTAGCAGTGCGTCCAGATGCCCTATTTTTTCCTCCCGTTTTTCCCGCTAACTTTGCTGAATGTGATTTGCCTATTCAAGCCTTTCCGAGCTGGTGGTTTGTTTGTAATCACGCTTAGCTCACATCTCGCATTACATTGGCCGATTTTCCATGACACGCCATGGACGGGCGCAGTTTTTGGTGGAATATCTGACGTCTCTGTAACATTTTTCATTGGCCTGATAGCTATAGGAGTATCTTTGGTGGCAATAATTGTCGGTGAACCGGGGGAAAAACAACAACAAAAACGTCAGCACGATGTGGCTGGCAAGAACTGTTGTGGGGAGGGGGACGCATGACGTATCTGAAGAAAATGGCAAAAAGGGGTCAACATTTCTATGGTTCCTTTGAATAATAGGAAGCCTTAACTTTTAAAACATCGATAAATGGGTGTTGTTTGTGGAGAACAGTGTGCTTAATTCCCAATATTGACATATTTACAGTTGATAATGTCCTTTATAATATGATATATATAAATCATATATGTCTGAATAATATAGCTGCCCGAAGAATGCACCGATATTGCTTACACCTTTAGCAACTTTGGCCTTCTTGTGCATTTCTGTGGAAGGTCAAGTTGTTTTCACCTCCATGGCCAACTGAAAATTCCCTCCGACATAAAGTGCAGAAGGCTTTCGTCTAGTCACTGATGGGCTTAACCCACGTCTTTTTAACTTCCCATAATTTGTTGTAACTGCACAGTCTCTTCTTTTTTGCAGGTTTATCCATTGTAATTTGCGCGTTTACTTACAGTATACTGATCATGTGCGACTGATGCGGGACTCATAGCCCCACCTTGTCTCCCGGCTCAAGGTGGGACAGCACCTGTCATCATCACACTGTGATTTGATGATGACAGGTGTCGTTGCTGTTGTTGTTGTATCATTTAGTGGTTAGAACAACGTAGCAGTCAATAAACGGGACAAGTGAGGGCACGTACGGGACAAATAAATTAGGCCCAATATACGGGACAGTTGGCAACCCTAGTCTCGACAGATCAGGTACACTTATGGCACATTTCCAACAGCTCCACTCGCCTCGCCACGCCACGGTTTAAGTAGCGTTTCCACTAGCATAGTACTATTTTTAGTACCTGCTCCAGCGAGGTTCCAAGCGTGCTTAAGTAGGTACTATGCGATGATTGGTCAGACTGCCGGCCGCTGACTGGCCAGTGTCCCATCACAGGAAGAGATTTCCTACACACAAATCAAGCCCAACAGTGCCGAACTGTAGATCACTTGGAACTACTTAACAATCCTAAAAACGTGGGTTAATCTCCAATATCTACCAGGGAAACCTCTATATTTAACAGGAGTCTTTTGAAGTGGAGTGATGTATTTAGGAACATCGCCGGCGGCCGCAAGTGTCTGTGCAGTCTCACTCAGCCGGGCAGCGATGACTCCGCCCACGTTAATTAGGTACTTTTTTGTAGTGGAGATGCAACCTAATCGTGCCGTGTCGAGGCGAGGCGAGAGAGCCCAAATTCTAGGATGGAATGGAAGTGGATGGAAATGCAGAGAAATAATTTCCCTAAGGGGATTAATAAAGTATAAGATTTAGATGTAAGGTCTATGTGTGCAAATGATGTCTCATGCTCCCTGAACACAATTTGAGCCTGATGAATCCTGGCATTGTCATCTTGGAATATGCCCATGTCATCAGGGAAGAAAAAAATGTATTGATGGAATGATCTGGTCATTCAGGTAGTCAGCTGACCTCATTCTTTGGGCACATAATGTTGCTGAACCTAGACCTGACCAACTGCAGCAACCCCTTACCTATTTGCTTAGTAAATTCTAGGTTTTTTTTGGCCAGGCAGTGTAAGTCACCAACTGAGCGCTCACGGTATCATTTCCGGTCACGCGCAGCAATTAGCACATTCCCCTTCTGTAAGAACTGTGGCTTTTGTAAATTTGTGTCAGGATTTGTCAAAGTGTTTCGTATTTTGTAAATTTGTTTTGGAAAATGTAAATTAGTTTTAACTTTTGTTAATTTTTTTTGGTATTTGTAAAAGTGTTTCGCATTTTGTACATTTCTTTTGGAGAATGTGTCTTTATGAAATTTGTGTCAATGCCATATATGTCTTTTGTGTTGGAACATTTGAGTGCTCCAATAATCTTTGTGACCTCTGACTCTGTTATGTTCACCAGCTGAAAAATGGGCTGTTCATTGCTGACGAGGTACAATAGTTGCGGGAGTAAAAAGTCTTACTATTTCAAGCACATTGTCTAAAAAATCATTATTAAAAGAGTTGGCAATTCTTGCAGGATCCTTTACCAAGACATTATCGATTTTTAGTTCAAGAGTTTGTTTCGTGCTTGGTATCCTTGCCTAACAGTTTATTTAAGGTTTGCCACACCTTCGACCCGTTGCCCTTTGCATCCTCAGTTGCAGAAATAAAAAAAAATTGCTTTGGCTTTTCTCAAGGACTGTACTACTTTGTTGCGCATATGTGTAAATTTTAGTCTGTCGGTAGGTAGGCCGGTCTTCAAGTAATGCTTAAGTAGTGAGTCTCTAGACCTTATCAGCTGGAGAACCCAGAGAAACTGGAGAAAACTCATAGACACACGGGGAGAACATGCAAACTCCATGCAGAAAGGCTAGAGTGCTAACCATTACACCGATCTTTTGGCCCTGAGAACATATCACATTTTATTACAAATTTGTGTTTCTTCTCACTGTAGTTGGGCTTGGTTTTGAGGAAATAACTGAGTGTACTTTCTTTTACTTTGACTAGAACACTTTCATACAGTCAGATATCATACAAATTCAGCTCCTCTCTCAAATGTTTTGTTTGTCTTTTCTTTCAGGTTGAACATCCTCTTGGGCGGAATGGCTCCTCTATATTTCCACATGGTCAATGTGTGTTTGCACTGTGCTGTGACCTGCCTGCTTCTGCACACATGTCAATATTGTGTGTTTGCAGACTCACGTCTGGCCTTCCTCACAGCACTACTCTTTGCTGTGCACCCTGTCCACACCGAGGCTGTAAGTATATGACTGTAACAAGCATGAAGAAGAGAAACATGAAGGGGGTAACAGCTATACAGTTTTTACAAAATCATTCTGCATTGATAAGTAAAAATCAGATTGCAGCTGTTCCATTATTTTTTTGTGATATGGTGGTGGGGTAGCTGTTGGCAAATTGGTAGAACTTCAGTGCTTCATTAAATTTGTCGTATTCCCGGCCTTAGTGGCGATATCTATGTTCATAAATATTGCATTGCGCACTATATTAGTATTCATTTTGTTGAAATGGAGCCAACTAGAGATAGACCAATATGTTTTTTTGTGGGCCGATACCAATACCAATTAATAGTAGTCAAGGAGGCTGATAACCAAAGCCGATATTCATTTGCAGTAAAAGTGAACATATTGGTGTCAAAATTTTGATTAACAGAAACACCAACACTTGACATTGTTTAAATGTCTTTAAGCATAGGACATATTGGTTTTTCTGGTTATTGGTGGTTCTATCCCTAGCTCCTCTACATACTGATGTGTAGATATGTTGGGCAAGACATTTAACTCCAAATTGCTCCTGGAGGCTGTGCCAGCAATGTTTGAATGGGTGTGAAAGATGAATGACAATTTCAGCACTGTATCAATGTGAATTGGTGTGACTGGGTAAACAACACAGATATATCTACAATACATGTGGATCTGGATGAGTGAGAAACTACTGAGCTATGTGGTAATGCACTTTGAGTGATCACTAAGAGTGGGTGGAAGCGTGCGTGGCATGTTTGCATCGCAAAACATCTTGCATTTCTGTCCTGCCCAGTACCTGTAACATGTAATATGGTGTCTGTCCAGATTTTTATTGGCTGATCCTTCCAGCTCAATACTCCCTTCTGGAAAGGGTAACCAGAACAAGTACGGCGGGTACAACTCGACTGTCTTAAACAGCAGTTAGACAGCAGTCAGTTAGTAGTTAGACAGCAGTCAGTTAGTAGTTAGACAGCAGCCCGTTAGTTAGTTAGTAGTTAGCTAGTTAGCTACTAACTACAGTTAATTAGTCAGCAGTTAGTTAGCTAGACAGCAGTTTGTAAGTTAATTAGGTTGTAAAACCGACAAGTCGTACAGGTTCTGATGATAGATAGATTTACAAAGCCACTTACAAAGGCACATACAAAGGTTAATATAACAAAAAATTGCTTTGCCAATGCACCATAAAGGCACTTTAAAGGCAACGGCGCTTTGATACCAATTCCAACAATAAACAGATAAATAGAATGAAAGATAAATAGCTTTGCCTGCTAGAAAGTTTTACACCTCCCACTTTCAGTAGGCCACAACAACTACAAATTTTACCTTTCAAAATGGGTACATAAAGCTACATCACTGGGTACGAACGTGTTACACACAATATGAATAACAGATACAAGTGACAAATAAAGGTTTCACTGTCCATGAACACATTGTCCTTGATGACACAGTGGCATCCTTTACTAAAACACACCACCAACCTCCTGACGTACTTGTGGTCCATCGTATTTCTGGATGGACCCAGAAATCATCAAGTGGTGGGGAATCTATTTCTGTTCCCCCACTGGTAACAGAACCACCAGCCTCCTGACATCTTTGTGAAGAATGGTGGAGGGACAGTTCTCCATCTCTTTGCCTTTCTAACTCTGTCCACTGAAAACCGGACAACTTTGGCACATCCTCACTTTCACGTCTCGTACTACGCTTTTCACATCAGGATGTCCTCCACAACTCGACCAAGCCTAAACTGACCTTCCAGTGCATTCTTGTCAGCCAACCACACTAAGTCCCCCACTTTGACATTTCTAGCGGGTGTGTGCCACTTCTGTCGAACGAAGAGGCTTGGGCCCGCCAGTTGGCTACACAGCTTCCAGAACTTGTCGACCTTGATCTGGACCGCTCTTAGGCGCACAACGGGGTAAGTCAGGCGCACAACCCCTCGAAAAATAAACTTTCAATCCAAGATGGCAGCTTTCCTGTTCGTTTTAGATCCGGGGTGTCAAACATACGGCCCGGGGGCCAGAACCGGCCCGCCAGAGGGTCCAATCCGGCCCACAGGATGAATTTGTCAAAATTTCACACTATTGATTACAATCTAAACGTAAGGTCGAATGCAATATCTTTCAATTCCAGATACCTGTACCTAAATGTTTATGCCTTTATAGATGATGCGTAAATAGTAAATTTAGGCATGATATTGTTGAAATTGCACTTATATTTCTCAAGAAATTTCATGTTTTGTAAAAATATCCCTCATTAAATGTAAAACAAAGGAGAAAAAACAAAGGAGTTCTTGTTGGTCATAGGTTATTATGCTATTATTTTACTATTTTTACTGGTCCGGCCCACTTAAGATCAAACTGTGCTGTATGTGGCCCCTGAACAAAAATGAAAAAAAACCCTGTTTTAGAGCATAAACTACACTGACTTTTTTGACCGTCCCGACCTAAGGAACGAGTGTACCAAGTTTTGTGCACGTACATTAAACTTGCTCCTCAGGACCCCAAGTTTTAGGGGGTGGAGCAGTTATTTGCCCTGCCCACTTTTTAATTTTTTAACTCACATTCCCCGAAACACTAATAAACGTAATTTTACACCAGGTGATGCGGTTGCAAAAATTGGTGAATTTTGGGGCATGTTCAGGGCCTAAAATACGCGATTTACTTTGGTGAAGAGGAATAAGAATCGGAAGAAAAAAGAATAATCCTTATGATTTCAATAGGGTTCTTGCAACAGAGCTGCTCGATCCCTAATAATCTTTTCAATTACAATAGTAAAAATAACTAGTACCGCGCGCGGTTCTGAACGGGTTCGAGCCGACCCACGCGGGTCGCCGTGTGCCACGGCTCCCCGCGTGCCTCGCGCTCTCACCCGTTCATTCACCGCGCGCGGTACTAGTTATTTTCAGTACTAGTTATTTTCAGTACTAGTTATTTTCAGTACTAGTTATTTTCAGCGGCGTCCCCGCGCATGTCGTTCCAAATTTCGAGGGGGATCAGGCGACGTATGGCAAAGTTATAGGGCACTTCCTGTTTAAAATGGCAGACTTCCTGTTCGGTCAAGTGCGTGTCCGTAAACGTGTTCAGGGAACTTCCCTTGTCTTACATATCAAGTTTTGTGCAGATCGGACAATCTTAGAGTTGACTTCCTGTTTCGGGCATTCCACTTCCTGTTGGGAGGTCATCTTTTGCAGACATGCTCAGGACAGGTCCCTGGTGTGACATATAAGGTTTTGTGCAAATTGGACAACGTACGGCAAAGTTAGCGGGCACTTCCTGTTTAAAATGGCCAACTTCCTGTTCGTCTCTGGAAACATGTTCAGGGAAGGTCCCGTAACTCACATATCTAGTTTTGTGTCAATCGGACAATGTAAGACTTTACTTCCTGTTTCGGGCGTTCCACTTCCTGTAGGGAGGTGACCTTTTACAGACATGCTCAGGACAGGTCCCTGGTGTCACATATAAGGTTTTGTGCAGATTGTACAATGTACTGCAAAGTTAGAGGGCACTTCCTGTTTAAAAAGGCTGACTTCCTGTTCGGTCAACGGCGTCTCCGTAAACATGTTCAGGGAAGGTCCCGTAACTCACATATAAGGTTTCGTGCAAATCGGACAACGTACGGCAAAGTTAGAGGGCACTTCCTGTTTAAAATGGCCGACTTCCTGTTCGTCTCCGGAAACATGTTCAGGGAAGGTCCCTTAACTTACATATCTAGTTTCGTGTCAATCGGACAATGTAAGACTTTACTTCCTGTTTCGGGCGTTCCACTTCCTGTAGGGAGGTGACCTTTTACGGACATGTTGAGGAAGGGTCTGGGGTCCCACATACTAAGTTTCAAGTGGATACAACAATCCCTGTTGGAGCAGCATCAAAAACTATAAATGTAATTCTGTCTGCTGTCACCAGGGGGCGCTGTATTTGAAAATTAATATTTTCATATAGATGTGTTCAGGGCCGGACTGTCATCAATCCTTGCAAGTTTGGTTCAGATCGGACCAGGATTGGCAAAGTTGTTACAGTTTGTTTTTTTAGAATTTTCTACCACCACCAGGAGGCGCTGTTTTCAAAATGTACCGTTTCAGCAACACAGTCGTCTTCAGGAACTAACCATCATCAACTATAGCAAGTTTGGTTGGGATCAGACCTTCCATCGCAAAGTTATAAGAGTTTCATTGTCTGTTGTGAAAAATTATTATTATCTCCAACTTTGGCGCCCCCTATCTCGTACGCCATACAATATTTTAAAAAGCTTTTGATAACTTTTGATGCTCAACTCGTCCACATTGATCTCACCAAGTTTGAAGGTGATCGCACAAAAGCTCTAGGAGGAGATAATTGAAATACAAGCTGTCATACTGTCTGCTGTCACCAGGGGGCGCTGTTTTCGAAATTGAATATTTTCATATAGACGTCTTTAGGGCCGGACTATCATCAATCCTAGCAAGTTTGGTTCAGATCGGACCAGGATTTGCGAAGTTGTAGCAGTTTGATTTTTTGTCCCAAAAATCCGACTTTGCGTCGTTGCCATGGCAACACCGTTAAACGATTTGTCGTCATATTGATCACGCATCATCTACCATGTGTTTTGACTGTTGTCACCAATTTTGAGTGCGGTACGATTATCTGTGTAAAAGTTATTCCCGAAATCGTAAAAAAACTTTTTTTTTGTGTATTTTCTTTCACCACAAGGAGGCGCTGTTTTCAAACTTCACCGTTTTTTCATAGACGTCTTCAGCCATGGCCCATCATCAATCATAGCAAGTTTGGTTCGGATCGGACCTTCCATCGCAAAGTTATAAGAGTTTTGTTTTTCTGATGCGAAACATCAGAATCATCACGAACTTTGCCGCCCCCTATCTTGCGCGCCATGCGACATTTGAAAAAACTTTTGATACCGTGAGCTCCTCAACTGGTCCACAGGGACCTCACCAAGTTTGAAGGTGATCGCACGAAAACTCTAGGAGGAGTTAGTTCAAATACCATTGCTGCGAATTCGCCAAAATCGCCAAAAAATCGCCAATCAACCCAAGATGGCGGACTTCCTGTTGGGTTTGGATCATGGTCATAATGTAATTTTTTCTTCATCCTGACCCACTACACATGTGTACCGAATTTCGTGCATGTGCGATATTTGTGTTGGTCATGGTGAATTTGGACAGGTGGCGCCGCACTTATTGGCCCCTCCCACATTCAATTTTCAACGCACATTCCCCGAACCTTTTTCAGACGTAAATTTACACCACGATTGATGCGGTCACAAAAATCTGTGAGTTTTGGGGTATGGGAAAGGCCTCAAAAATGCGATTCATTTGGGGGAATAATAAGAATAACTAGTACCGCAAGCGGTAATCAACGGGTTCGAGCTTGACGGCTCGCGAGTCCCCGTGCGTCCACGTCGCAGCGCGAGTCCTCTTCCTCATCTTCCGTTCATTCACCGCTTGTGGTACAGGTTATTTTCAGCTGCATCCCCGCGCAATGTCAGGCGTGTCCGTTTAAAATGGCCGTCTTCCTGTTGGGTGAAAGGCGTGTCCGTAAACGTGTTTAGGGAAGGTACCTTGACTTACATAACAAGTTTCGTGTGGATCGGAGAATGTCAGACATTACTTCCTGTTTCGGGAGTTGTACTTCCTGTAAGGAGGTCATCCTTTACAGACATGTTCAGGGCGGGTCTGAGGTCTGAAACAGTGTGATTTTGTCTATAAGTTGTTATTTTTGTGAAAAACAACTGATGGTATCAGAATTGAAGCTGAATTTTAGAAATAACTAGTTATTTTTGTGATAGAACATCTGATGGTATAAGAATTTAGGGTGCATTTTCTCTTTTTTCCCTCTGTTACTTTTTCTCTCTTCCCATTTTCCCTGTTTTTTTTTTCCCTTGGCCCCTCTTGCAGTACCTTTTGCCCCATCTTTCCCTTTCAGAGCAGCATGAGAAACTGTAAATGTTAGATTTGATAGATTTGTAGGCAAATGCCTCCATCATGTGGCGAACAAAGGTTACTGCACTGACGAACCACTCAGTAGAGTGGATCCTGTGCAGTGTTCTTATGTCAACACCATTGAACGATTTGTTATCATATTCAGCAAGCATCATCTACCATGTGTTTTACATGTTTTCATTCATTTTGAGTATGATACAATGAAATTTGTTAAAGTTATAAGGGAAATTGTGAACTTGTATTTTATGTTACCACCAGAAGGCGCTGTTTTCAAAATGTACAGTTTTTGCACAAGCATCTTCAGCAAGATCCCATCATCGATCGTCACGAGTTTGGTTAAGATCTGACCTTCCATCGCAAAGTTATAAGAGTTTGTTGTTGTAGCGAAATACCAGACGTCATATTGTCTGCCGTCAACAGGGGGCACTGTTTTTGAAAGTGAATATTTTCATACAGGCATCTTCAGGGATTGACTATCATCAATCCTAGCAAGTTTGGTTCAGATTGGAATAGCATTCGCAAAGTGGTAGCAGTTTGTTTTTTGTCGCAAATATCTGACTTTGCAGTGTAGTCATTGCAACACTGTTGAACAATTTGTTATCATATTAGGCACGCATCATCTACCATGTGTTTTGAATGTTTTCCCAAATTTTGAGTTTGATACAAGGAAATTTGTTAAAGTTATAAGGGAAATTGTGAACTTGTACTTTCTGTTACCACCAGGTGGCGCTGTTTCCAAAATTTACAGTTTTTGCTTAGGCATCTTTAGCAAAAGCCCATCATCTATCATCACAAGTTTGGTTAAGATCTGACCTTCAATCGCAAAGTTATAAGAGTTTGTTGTGTGTTGCGAAATACCAGACTTCATAGCGTTTGCCACCACCAGGAGGCGATGTTTTCAAAATTTACAGTTTTTGCATTGACATCTTTAGCAAGGGCCCATCATCGATTGTCACTTGTTTGGTTAATATCTGACCTTCCATGGCAAAGTTATGAGAGATTGTTGTGTGTTGCGAGGAATCGTGATTTTCGCCAACTTTGCCGCCCTTCTTCTTGTTAGCCGTGATACTTGATGAAAAGATTTTGATACCTTTGGATCCTCAACTTGTCCACAGTGACCTCAGCAAGTTTGAAGGTGATCCCATGAAAGCTCTATGACAAGTGCGTTCACATACCATTGGTGTGAAATGGCTAAAATCTGCAAAAAATGTACTTTCAATCCAAGATGGCGGCTTTCCTGTTCGTTTTAGAGCTTCGGCTACGCTGACTTTTTTGACCGTCTGGACCTAAGGAACGCGTGAGTACCAAGTTCCGTGCATGTACATTCAACATGCTCCTCAGGAGGACAAGTTTTACGGGTTGTAAGAGTTTCACCTTTTGTTGTGAAAAATATGAATGAACACCAACTTTGGCGCCTCCTATCTCGTACACCGAGCGATATTTTAAAAAGCTTTCAGGAACTTATGCTCGGCAACTTGTTCACAGTGACCTCAACAACTTTCAAGGTGATCGCATAAAAATTCTAGGATTAGTTCATTCAAATATCAGGTGTCATAGTGTCTGCTGTCACCAGGGGGCGCTGTTTTTGAAAGTGAATATTTTCATATAGGCGTCTTCAGGGCCAGATTATCATCAATCAGAGCAAGTTTGGTTCAGATCGGACTCGGATTCGTAAAGTTGTAGCAGTTTGTTTTTTGTCACAAATATCTGACTTTTCAGTGTTGCTGTGGCAACAGCGTTGAACGATTTGTTATCATATAAAGCTAGCATCATCGACCATGTGTTTTGAATGTTTTCCCAATTTTTGAGTTTGATACGATTAACTCTGTAAAAGTTATTACCGAAATGTTTATTTTTTGGATTTTCTGTTACCACAAGGAGGCACTGTGCTCAAAATTTACGTTTTTTTCACAGACTTCTTCAGCAATGGTCCATCATCAACCCTAGATAATTTGGTTGGGATGTGACCTTCTATCGCAAAGTTATAAGAGTTTTGTTGCCTGTGGCGAAACATTAAAATTTTCACCAACTTTGCCGGCCCCTTACTCTTACGCCATAATACCTATTGAAAAGATTTTGATACCTTTGGATCCTCAACATGTCCAAAGTGACCTCACCAAGTTTGAAGGTGATCCCATGAAAGTTCTAGGACAAATCTGTTCAAATATCATTGGTGCAAAATGGCCAAAATCAGCAAAGCATTTACTTTCAATCAAAGATGGCGGCTTTCCTGTTCGTTTTAGAGCATAGGCTACGCTGACTTTTTTGACCGGCGTGACCTAAGGAACGCGTGTACCAAGTTTTGTGCATGTACATTAAACGTGCTCCTCAGGACCACAGGTTTTAGGGGGTGGAGCAGTTTTTTGGCCCGTCCACTTTCACCAGGGGGCGCTGATTTTGACTTGAAATATTTTCACATAGGTTTGTTCAGGGCCAGACTATCAACAATCCTAGCAAGTTTGGTTCAGATTGGACCAGGATTGGCAAAGTTGTAACAGTTTTTTTTTTTTAGTATTTTCTACCACCACCAGGAGGCGCTGTTTTCAAAATGTATTGTTTTCGGCAATATAGTGGCCTTCAGCAACTACCCATTATCAAACATAGGAAGTTTGGTTGGGATTGGATCTTCCATCGCAAAGTTATAAGAGTTTCGCTTTTTGTTGTGAAAAATAGGAATTTACACCCACTTTGGCGCCCCCTATCTCGTACACCATGAGACATTTTAAAAAACTTTTGATAACTTAAGTTCCTCAACTGGTTCACAGTGACCTGACCGAGTTTAAAGGTGATCGCACAAGAACTCTCGGATTTATTCATTCAAATACCAGAGGTCATATTGTCTCCGTCACCAGGGGGTGCTGTTTTTGAAAGTGAATATTATCATATAGACGTCTTCAGGGCCGGACTATCATCAATCCTAGCAAGTTTGGTTCAGATTGGACTAGGATTCGCGAAGTTGTAGCAGTTTGTTTTTTTGTCGCAAAAATCCGACTTTGCATCATTACCATGGCAACATCATGTAACTCTACGCCATCATATTGAGCACGCATAGTCTACCTTGTGTTTAGGGTGATTTTTACCAATTTTGAGTTTGATACGATAATCTCTGTAAAAGTTATTCCCGAAATTGTAAAAGTAACTTTTTTTTTTAGATTTTCTGCCACCACCAGGAGGCGATGTTTACAAACTTGACAGTTTTTGCATAGCCATCTTCAGCAAGGGCCCATCATCGCTCGCCACAAGTTTGGTTACGATCGGACCTTCCATCACAAAGTTATAAGAGTTTCGTTGCGTGTAGCGAGAAATTACAAATTTTCGCCAACTTTGCCGGCCCTTTTCTCGTACGCCATGCGACATTTCAACTAACCATAAGCATCGTTAGATCCCCAACTTGTCCACAGTGACCTCACCAAGTTTGA
Organism: Solea senegalensis; assembly: GCF_019176455.1. Classification (NCBI taxonomy): domain Eukaryota; kingdom Metazoa; phylum Chordata; class Actinopteri; order Pleuronectiformes; family Soleidae; genus Solea; species Solea senegalensis. The sequence goes on from NC_058023.1 coordinate 18,362,272, forward strand.
ACAGGATCCCATGTAAGCTCTAGGACAAGTTCGTTCACATACCATTGCTGCAAAATGGCCAAAATAGGCCAAAAATGGCTGTTCAACCCAAGATGGCGGCCTTCCTGTAGGACTTACAGCGGCGCTAGCACGGACTTTTTGGACCGTCCTGACATGCTTAACACGTGTACCAATTTTCGTGCATGTACGTGAAACACGAGAAAAATCGGCCAGATGAAAGCTGTTTTTCATTTTCGTAAGCCCCGCCCACTTTCAATTTTGAACGCAGTGTCCCCGAACTACTATCAGACGTAAATTTACACCAGGTTTGATGCCATCGCAAAAATTGGTGAGTTTTCGTGTATGGGAAAGGCCTCAAAAAGGCGATTCATTTAGAGGAATAATAATAATAATAATAAGAATAATCTTCACAGTTTCAATAGGGTGCTTGCAACCAAGTTGCTCGAACCCTAACTAGTACCGCAAGCGGTAATCAACGGGTTCGAGCTTGACGGCTCGCGGGTCTCCCTGCGCCCACCTCGCCGTGCGAGACGTCTAGCTCATCTTCCGTTCATTCACCGCTTGCGGCAGTAGTAATTTTCAGCTTAGACTATTTTCAGCGTCCATGTGCAATGTTAGATGGCACTTCCTGTTTAAAATGGCCGACTTCCTGTTTGGTGAAAGGTGTGTCCGTAAACGTGTTCAGGGACGTTCCTCACATATCAAGTTTTGTGAAGATTGGAAAATGTTAGACTTGACTTCCTGTTTCGGGAGTTCTACTTACTGTAGGGAGGTTATCCTTTACAGCACATATGTCAGAATCAAGGCCCGTGAATGAGTTATGTCTGGCCCACGGGATGATTTTTAATTACTATTAAAACCGGCTTGCACTATTATGTGCCCTCAGCACCATAATACTACACATCCCAAGATGCACTGTGAGTGCGATCCTGTGTCATCCTTCATGAACAGCATCACAGTCACAGTGGAAAACTAAACATTGCTGTCATTTTTCATCTCCCTCTCCCCCAAATAGACAAATAGAAAAGTAGACGGTGAAAACAGGGTTTTCAAGACAGGTGGGAGGCAGAATAATGTTCACCGAAGTAAAAGGAAAGCCTGTGTGTCTTGTGTGTGGAGACAATGTGTCGTTATGAAAGAATATAACTTAAGAAGGCACTATGAAACATGCAACTGTTTTGCACTTTTCAAGTTTGCACTAACTTCTAATTTTATTATAAAAGACAGACATTGGTGAGGATCAGAGCAGCTCACTGATTTGTTTTGTAACATGCTGTTTCATTTTTGCATTTATCTTGCCATTGAGCTTTGAAGGAAAATAACATTTTGCTGTTTACCTGTTAAAAAGAAGACGGAAAAACGTTTTCAATTTGTTACTGAAAGAGCCTTGAGAAAATATTGCAACTGATTTTATTTATATTTTGCTTAATTTAAATTAATTTAATTTAATTTAATTTAATTTAATTTAATTTAATTTAATTTAATTTAATTTAATGATTGAGTGCAATATAGGCTGTGGTATTGGTATTGGTTCAATATGTGCAGTAATTGCAAGTTTTAATAAATATTTAATCCTCCACCTGTACCATTTTTATTATTTTGGCCCCCCGTGTATTTGACTTTGGCATTACTGCTTTACAGACATGTTCCGGACGGGTCTGAGGTCTCACGTATGAAGTTTCAAGTGGATACAACAATCCCAATTAGAGCAGCATGAGAAACTGTAAATGTTAGATTTGATAGATTTGTTGGCAAATGCCTCCATCATGTGGCGAACAATGGTTACTGCATGAACAAACCACTCAGTTGAGGGAATCCTTTGCATTTTTGCCAGGCAACACCATTTAACGATTTGTTATCATATTCAGCAAGCATCATCTACCATGTGTTTTACATGTTTTCATTCATTTTGAGTATGATACAATGAAATTTGTTAAAGTTATAAGGGAAATTGTGAAATTGTATTTTCTGTTACCACCAGAAGGAGCTGTTTTCAAAATGTACAGTTTTTGCATAAGCATCTTCAGCAAGATCCCATCATCGATCGTCACAAGTTTGGTTAAGATCTGACCTTCCATCGCAAAGTAATAAGAGTTTGTTGTTGTAGCGAAATACCAGACGTCATATTGTCTGCCGTCAACAGGGGGCACTGTTTTTGAAAGTGAATATTTTCATATAGGCATCTTCAGGAATTAAATATCAATCCTAGCAAGTTTGATTCAGATTGGAATAGTATTCGCAAAGTGGTAGCTGTTTGTTTTTTGTCGCAAATATCTGACTTTGCAGTTTTGTCATGGCAACACTGTTGAACAATTTGTTATCATATTAGGCACGCATCATCTACCATGTGTTTGGAATGTTTTCCCAAATTTTGAGTTTGATACAAGGAAATTTGTTAAAGTTATAAGGGAAATTGTGAACATGTACTTTCTGTTACCACCAGGTGGCGCTGTTTCCAAAATTTACAGTTTTTGCTTAGGCATCTTTAGCAAAAGCCCATCATCTATCATCACAAGTTTGGTTAAGATCTGACCTTCAATCGCAAAGTTATAAGAGTTTGTTGTGTGTTGCGAAATACCAGACTTCCTAGTGTTTGCCACCACCAGGAGGCGATGTTTTCAAAATTTACAGTTTTTGCATAGACATCTTTAGCAAGGGCCCATCATCGATTGTCACTTGTTTGGTTAATATCGGACCTTCTATCGCAAAGTTATAAGAGATTGTTGTGTGTTGCGAGGAATCGTGATTTTCGCCAACTTTCCTGACCTTCTTCTTGTTCGCCGTGATACTTAATGAAAAGATTTTGATACCTTTGGATCCTCAACTTGTCCACAGTGACCTCACAAAGTTTCAAGGTGATCCCATGAAAGCTCTATGACAAGTGCGTTCACATACCATTGGTGCGAAATGGCCAAAATCTGTGATGTACTTTCAATCCAAGATGGCGGCTTTCCCGTTCGTTTTAGAGCATAGGCTGCTTGAATTTTTTGACCGTCCTGACCTAAGGAACGCGTGAGTACCAAGTTTAGTGCATGTACATTAAACGTGCTCCTCAGGAGGACAAGTTTTACGGGTTGTAAGAGTTTCGCCTTTTGTTGTGAAAAATATGAATGAACGCCAACTTTGGCGCCCCCTATCTCAAAAACCATGTGACATTTTAGAGAACTTTTAATAACTTTAGATCCTCAACTTGTCCACAGTGACCTCACCCAGTTTGAAGGTGATCCCTTCAAAGCTCTATGACAAGTGCGTTCACATACCATTGGTGCGAAATGGCCAAAATCTGCAAAAAATGTACTTTCAATCCAAGATGGCGGCTTTCCTGTTCGTTTTAGAGGTTCAGCTACGCTGACTTTTTTGACCGTCTGGACCTAAGGAACGCGTGAGTACCAAGTTTTGTGCATGTACATTCAACGTGCTCCTCAGGAGGACAAGTTTTACGGGTTTTAAGAGTTTTGCCTTTTGTTGTGAAAAATATGAATGAACACCAACTTTGGCGCCCCCTATCTCGTACACCGAGCGACATTTTAAAAAGCTTTCAGTAACTTATGCTCGGCAACTTGTTCACAGTGACATCACTAATTTTCAAGGTGATCGCACAAAAACTCTAGGACAAGTTCATTCAAATATCAGGTGTCATAGTGGCTGCTGTCACAAGGGGGCGCTGTTTTTGAAAGTGAATATTTTCAAAGAGGTGTCTTCAGGGCCAGACTATCATCAATCCTAGCAAGTTTGGTTCAGATTGGACTCAGTTTCGCAAAGTTGTAGCAGTTTGTTTTTTTGTCACAAATATCTGACTTTGCAGTGTTGCTATGGCAACACCGTTGCGCCATTTGTTATCATAATAAGCACGCATCATCTTTCATGTGTTTTAAATATTGTCACAAATTTTGAGTTTGATACGATTAAATATGTAAAAGTTATTACCGAAATTGTGTATTTGTTGTATTTTCTGTTACCACAAGGAGGCGCTGTGCTTAAAATGTACAGTTTTTCCACAGACTTCTTCAGCAATGGTCCATCATCAACCCTAGGTAATTTGGTTGGGAAGTGACCTTCTATCGCAAAGTTATAAGACTTTTGTTGCCTGTGGCGAAAAATAAAAATTTTCACCAACTTTGCCGGCCCCTTTCTCGTACACCATGATACTTATTAAAAAGTTTTTAGCAACTTTAGATCCTCAACTTGTCCAAAGTGACCTCACCAAGTTTGAACGTGATCCCATTTAAGCTCTAGGACAAGTTCGTTCAAAAGTACATTTGACAAGGACAAACTTCATGGTTGAAACACTGCTGTGTGAAAGGCTTATCTGAGATTTCAACCCAGGACCTTCAACTGCTTTTGCAAAGCAGAAGTTGCAGGTAAGCGTGACGTCCTGACAGAAGAACGGGGGCTGTATAGGGCTCGTCCGGGATTTGAACCCGGGACCTCTCGCACCCTAAGCGAGAATCATACCCCTAGACCAACGAGCCACGAACCTTGCGCCATTTTCTATGTAGGTGTCCTGTTAGAGATTGTATGTGAGAACTATTACAATATCACCAGATAAAGTTAAAAAGACAAGGGAAATTGGGAAAAGATACTGTTGGACTATGTTTTATGTTCTGTCTGTGAAGGTTCTTAGACATCCAGATCATTGTCAGGAGTTTGCTGTGGACAACAAGACTTGCTGGAGTTAGGTTGAAGATGTTTTAACGCTCATCCACGAGGCTTCTTCACTTCTGACTGTCTTGTGGATAAAAAAAAAAATCCAGGTATTTAGCCTCTGTAAGCTGGATACATGTAAAGAAAACGTTACATTGAACAACGCAGGTCGTTCACACTCTGACCCACTTCCGGGTAGTTAGTTTCACCTGAGTCAAGTTGGGAATGACCGTTGTTGGGGTCACCTGAGAGACACCTCACAGAATAAGTGTAAAAATCCAGCTTCTGACCAGAGTGGTATGATGTATTCTGTAACAGCCCAGACCACAATCCAGATGAAAAGTTTTATTGAGAGACGCAGGATTCTCACCCACAACTTCAGGGAAAGACTGTCACCTGAATGCAGGGCCTTCTTGACTCTATACACTTTAAAAACATTTCAACTGCACAGGTGGGTTCCCAGTGGTTCCCAGTGGTTCCCAGTGGTTCCCAGTGGTTCCCAGTGGTTCCCAGTGGCACCCAGTGGCACCCAGTGGTTCCACGTTGTAATGGTTAGCACTCTGGACTCTGAATCCAGCAATCCGAGTTCAAATCTTGGTGGAACCTGTCTTTTTGGTATTTACGCTAGCCAAATTGATGAAGAATGAAATGTGGCACAGCTTGGAAAAAGACTGCAAGTTTGTCATGTTGCTGTGATCAGCTCAGAAGTCAGAAAGCTTCCCAACAGATCCTTCTTCAGTGCCCCCTTTGGTATAATGGGGTGGGGAAGCTGACTAAAGACTGTCTGCCTCTGTTGCGCCTCACCTGCTGTACTATCTGGAGTACCATTTGGCTAGTAACAGAACAGTTGGTGGTTCAACTCCCTGGACACGTCAAGGACTGGCATACCCCATAGCAAACAACTCGCGCCCATTCACACCCATTGCTCCCTTGGCGTAGGCAGGCCCAGTGTCCTTGGCTTGCATTGGATGTGTTTGCTCACTGGTGTGTGTGCCCAAATTAAACTACTAAACTCCACCCTCTTCAAACTTGCGTTACCACGGCTGTTAGATTTGGCAAGGACAAACTTCATGGTTGAAACATTATTGTGTGAAAGGCTTTTCTGGGATTTGAACCCAGGACTTTTCACGGCCATTGCATTCATTTTCTTTTTATCAAGTGGTCTTGCTTGAGGTAAGTTGAAGATATTTCACCTCTCATCCAAGAGCCCCACTCTGCTAATGTGTGTTGGAGTTCACCTTTGTTTGTCAGTGGTTTGCTTGTTGACCCCTAATGGAAAAGAGCTAAGGGCAGCATTGTAGGTGACTAATAGTTGGTGTCTTAGGCCACCTTCTCTGTTGTGTGATGGTTTTCTAGGTTAAAAAAAGAAGATGATTTCATTCCTCTTCCAGACAATGTGTCCCCCTTGGCCAGAATGTGGACATTCTCGTCATCAAAAGAGTATCTTTTGTTCTGCAGATGCAAATGGGCAGCCCGGTCTGGACATGTCGCCGCCACCTGCCAAGTCAGGATGGCCGAGCGGTCCAAGTCGCTGCGTTCAGGTCGCAGTCTCCCATGGAGGCGTGGGTTCGAATCCCACTTCTGACAGGATACCTTTTGGGGCAGCCGGAGGCCTCAAGCAACAGAACAGCTACGCTCAAATCCCTAGACACCAACAGGCTCAGCCTATAGCAAAACCACTTGCCCCTCATCTCATTGCCATTGCCCCTTGGTACTCAGGTGGTGCCCATTGATTCCCTTGCATCTCGCAAAAAGCGTATAAATTAAATCACTCTTACATTTTAGATTCCAGGCTTGGTCAAGATTCACTACACTTGGCAAGACTTGACTGGCTCATGGTCAAAAGCCCGCGCGCCTCGCAAAGAATCAGCTAAAGTCCCGGTGTTGAACCCTACATCTCAAACGCCATAATTGACCACACCCGCAGAGGTACCGTCCATCTGAACCTCAAAGTGACCCAAAGCGCAGAATCCTGTTCCCTAGACCAACGAGCCTCTATAGAGGGGAAATATTCTATGTAGGTGTCGTGTTACAGATTTTATGTGAGAAATACTCATCAAGAATGGGTCACAGAGCTGTTGAGTCTACATCTGCAAACCCGCAATTCCACCTCACTCACAAAGGACTTACATTGATGAGGCTTTATGCTTGCAATAGTTCAGTGGATGTTTTGTGTGGGATTTTGAATGTGGGACCTCTTTCAGCCAGAGAATAAGACCAACAAAATGTACTCATTTCTCAAGGGAAGCATGTCTGCTAAGGCCTAAGATTACGATAAGATATAGAGGGGAAATATTCTATGTAGGTGTCGTGTTACAGATTTTATGTGAGAAATACTCATCAAGAATGGGTCACAGAGCTTTTGAGTCTACATCTGCAAACCCGCAATTCCACCTCACTCACAAAGGCCTTACATTGATGAGGCTTTATGCTTGCAATAGTTCAGTGGATGTTTTGTGTGGGATTTTGAATGTGGGACCTCTTTCAGCCAGAGAATAAGACCAACAAAATGTACTCATTTCTCCAGGGAAGCATGTCTGCTAAGGCCTAAGATTACGATAAGATAACATGTTTTAGGATTCCTTTTCTTTGTATAAAGGTGAGTCAAGTAGGTCTCTCCTTCCAATCTCTTTATTTCTCAATAGTCTTCACTTTCACTCAAAATCCCTATTGATCATGGTTGACAGGTTCATAGAGTTTGCCACTTTAAATGTGCAATACCACCACAGTCACAAACAACTCGCATTAGTAAGGACGGAATTTGTAGTTGAGATAGGGCTCGACTGTGTGAGTCATTCAGTACATTTGGCAAGGACAAACTTCATGGTTGAAACACTCTGAGATTTCAACCCAGGACCTTCGACTGCTATTGCAAAGCCAACAGAGCAGAAGTTGCAGGTAAGCGGGACGTCCTGACAGAAGAACGGGGGCTGTATAGGGCTCGTCCGGGATTTGAACCCGGGACCTCTCGCACCCTAAGCGAGAATCATACCCCTAGACCAACGAGCCACGAACCTTGCGCCATTTTCTATGTAGGTGTCCTGTTACAGATTGTATGTGAGAACTATTACAATATCACCAGATTAAGTTAAAAAGACAAGGGAAATTGGGAAAAGATACTGTTGGACTATTTTTTATGTTCTGTCTGTGAAGGTTCTTAGACATCCAGATCATTGTCAGGAGTTTGCTGTGGACAACAAGACTTGCTGGAGTTAGGTTGAAGATGTTTTAACGCTCATCCACGAGGCTTCTTCACTTCTGACTGTCTTGTGGATAAAAAAAAGAAATCCAGGTATTTAGCCTCTGTAAGCTGGATACATGTAAAGAAAACGTGCATTGGATGTGTTTGCTCACTGGTGTGTGTGCGCAAATTAAACTACTAAACTCCACCCTCTTCAAACTTGCGTTACCACGGCTGTTAGATTTGGCAAGGACAAACTTCATGGGTGAAACATTGCTGTGTGAAAGGCTTTTCTGGGATTTGAACCCAGGACCTTTCACGGCCATTGCATTCATTTTCTTTTTATCAAGTGGTCTTGCTTGAGGTAAGTTGAAGATATTTCACCTCTCATCCAAGAGACCCACTCTGCTAATGTGTGTTGGAGTGCACCTTTGTTTGTCAGTGGTTTGCTTGTTGACCCCTAATGGAAAAGAGCTAAGGGCAGCATTGTAGGTGACTAATAGTTGGTGTCTTAGGCCACCTTCTCTGTTGTGTGATGGTTTTCTAGGCTAAAAAAATAAGGTTATTTCATTCCCCTTTCAAACCATATGTCCCCCTTGGCCAGAATGTGGACATTCTCGTCATCAACAGAGTATCTTTTGTTCTTCAGATGCAAATGCGCAGCCCGGTCTGGACAAGTCACAGCTACCCGCCAAGTCAGGATGGCCGAGCGGTCCAAGGCGCTGCGTTCAGGTCGCAGTCTCCCATGGAGGCGTGGGTTCGAATCCCACTTCTGACAGGGTAACTTTTGGGGCAGCCGGACTTTGCCTCATAACAGAACAGTTGGGCGTTCAAATCCCTAGACACGTCAACAATTGGCCTAGCCCATAGCAAACTACTTGCCCCCATTCACAGCCATTGCTCCCTTGGTGTACTCAGGTGGTGCCCACTGCTCCTTGGATTCCCTGCATTCGGTGTGCGTGCGCAAATTAAACGACTCTTTAAGCATGCGAGATTCCAGCTTGGTCACAAAGACTTGACTGGTTTCATGGTTGAAACAGTGCTGTGTGAAAGGCCTTTCTGCAAGAATCGTAGCGCAAGTCCAAGGAAACAGGGAACTCCCACATCTCAAACGTTATAATTGGAACACACCTGCAGAGGGCTCGTCCGGGATTTGAACCCGGGACCTCTCGCACCCAAAGCGAGAATCATACCCCTAGACCAACGAGCCTCTATAGAGGGGAAATATTCTATGTAGGTGTCGTGTTACAGATTTTATGTGAGAAATACTCATCAAGAATGGGTCACAGAGCTTTTGAGTCTACATCTGCAAACCCGCAATTCCACCTCACTCACAAAGGACTTACATTGATGAGGCTTTATGCTTGCAATAGTTCAGTGGATGTTTTGTGTGGGATTTTGAATGTGGGACCTCTTTCAGCCAGAGAATAAGACCAACAAAATGTACTCATTTCTCCAGGGAAGCATGTCTGCTAAGGCCTAAGATTACGATAAGATAACATGTTTTAGGATTCCTTTTCTTTGTATAAAGGTGAGTCAAGTAGGTCTCTCCTTCCAATCTCTTTATTTCTCAATAGTCTTCACTTTCATTCAAAATCCCTATTGATCATGGTTGACAGGTTCATAGAGTTTGCCACTTTAAATGTGCAATACCACCACAGTCACAAACAACTCGCATTAGTAAGGACGGAATTTGTAGTTGAGATAGGGCTCGACTGTGTGAGTCATTCAGTACATTTGGCAAGGACAAACTTCATGGTTGAAACACTCTGAGATTTCAACCCAGGACCTTCGACTGCTATTGCAAAGCCAACAGAGCAGAAGTTGCAGGTAAGCGTGACGTCCTGACAGAAGAACGGGGGCTGTATAGGGCTCGTCCGGGATTTGAACCCGGGACCTCTCGCACCCTAAGCGAGAATCATACCCCTAGACCAACGAGCCACGAACCTTGCGCCATTTTCTATGTAGGTGTCCTGTTACAGATTGTATGTGAGAACTATTACAATATCACCAGATTAAGTTAAAAAGACAAGGGAAATTGGGAAAAGATACTGTTGGACTATGTTTTATGTTCTGTCTGTGAAGGTTCTTAGACATCCAGATCATTGTCAGGAGTTTGCTGTGGACAACAAGACTTGCTGGAGTTAGGTTGAAGATGTTTTAACGCTCATCCACGAGGCTTCTTCACTTCTGACTGTCTTGTGGATAAAAAAAAGAAATCCAGGTATTTAGCCTCTGTAAGCTGGATACATGTAAAGAAAACGTGCATTGGATGTGTTTGCTCACTGGTGTGTGTGCGCAAATTAAACTACTAAACTCCACCCTCTTCAAACTTGCGTTACCACGGCTGTTAGATTTGGCAAGGACAAACTTCATGGTTGAAACATTGCTGTGTGAAAGGCTTTTCTGGGATTTGAACCCAGGACCTTTCACGGCCATTGCATTCATTTTCTTTTTATCAAGTGGTCTTGCTTGAGGTAAGTTGAAGATATTTCACCTCTCATCCAAGAGACCCACTCTGCTAATGTGTGTTGGAGTTCACCTTTGTTTGTCAGTGGTTTGCTTGTTGACCCCTAATGGAAAAGAGCTAAGGGCAGCATTGTAGGTGACTAATAGTTGGTGTCTTAGGCCACCTTCTCTGTTGTGTGATGGTTTTCTAGGCTAAAAAAATAAGGTTATTTCATTCCCCTTTCAAACCATATGTCCCCCTTGGCCAGAATGTGGACATTCTCGTCATCAACAGAGTATCTTTTGTTCTTCAGATGCAAATGGGCAGCCCGGTCTGGACAAGTCACAGCTACCCGCCAAGTCAGGATGGCCGAGCGGTCCAAGGCGCTGCGTTCAGGTCGCAGTCTCCCATGGAGGCGTGGGTTCGAATCCCACTTCTGACAGGATAACTTTTGGGGCAGCCGGACTTTGCCTCATAACAGAACAGTTGGGCGTTCAAATCCCTAGACACGTCAACAATTGGCCTAGCCCATAGCAAACTACTTGCCCCCATTCACAGCCATTGCTCCCTTGGTGTACTCAGGTGGTGCCCACTGCTCCTTGGATTCCCTGCATTCGGTGTGCGTGCGCAAATTAAACGACTCTTTAAGCATGCGAGATTCCAGCTTGGTCACATTCACTACACTTGGCAAAGACTTGACTGGTTTCATGGTTGAAACAGTGCTGTGTGAAAGGCCTTTCTGCAAGAATCGTAGCGCAAGTCCCAGGAAACAGGGAACTCCCACATCTCAAACGTTATAATTGGACCACACCTGCAGAGGGCTCGTCCGGGATTTGAACCCGGGACCTCTCGCACCCAAAGCGAGAATCATACCCCTAGACCAACGAGCCTCTATAGAGGGGAAATATTCTATGTAGGTGTCGTGTTACAGATTTTATGTGAGAAATACTCATCAAGAATGGGTCACAGAGCTTTTGAGTCTACATCTGCAAACCCGCAATTCCACCTCACTCACAAAGGACTTACATTGATGAGGCTTTATGCTTGCAATAGTTCAGTGGATGTTTTGTGTGGGATTTTGAATGTGGGACCTCTTTCAGCCAGAGAATAAGACCAACAAAATGTACTCATTTCTCCAGGGAAGCATGTCTGCTAAGGCCTAAGATTACGATAAGATAACATGTTTTAGGATTCCTTTTCTTTGTATAAAGGTGAGTCAAGTAGGTCTCTCCTTCCAATCTCTTTATTTCTCAATAGTCTTCACTTTCATTCAAAATCCCTATTGATCATGGTTGACAGGTTCATAGAGTTTGCCACTTTAAATGTGCAATACCACCACAGTCACAAACAACTCGCATTAGTAAGGACGGAATTTGTAGTTGAGATAGGGCTCAACTGTGTGAGTCATTCAGTACATTTGGCAAGGACAAACTTCATGGTTGAAACACTCTGAGATTTCAACCCAGGACCTTCGACTGCTATTGCAAAGCCAACAGAGCAGAAGTTGCAGGTAAGCGTGACGTCCTGACAGAAGAACGGGGGCTGTATAGGGCTCGTCCGGGATTTGAACCCGGGACCTCTCGCACCCTAAGCGAGAATCATACCCCTAGACCAACGAGCCACGAACCTTGCGCCATTTTCTATGTAGGTGTCCTGTTACAGATTGTATGTGAGAACTATTACAATATCACCAGATTAAGTTAAAAAGACAAGGGAAATTGGGAAAAGATACTGTTGGACTATGTTTTATGTTCTGTCTGTGAAGGTTCTTAGACATCCAGATCATTGTCAGGAGTTTGCTGTGGACAACAAGACTTGCTGGAGTTAGGTTGAAGATGTTTTAACGCTCATCCACGAGGCTTCTTCACTTCTGACTGTCTTGTGGATAAAAAAAAGAAATCCAGGTATTTAGCCTCTGTAAGCTGGATACATGTAAAGAAAACGTGCATTGGATGTGTTTGCTCACTGGTGTGTGTGCGCAAATTAAACTACTAAACTCCACCCTCTTCAAACTTGCGTTACCACGGCTGTTAGATTTGGCAAGGACAAACTTCATGGTTGAAACATTGCTGTGTGAAAGGCTTTTCTGGGATTTGAACCCAGGACCTTTCACGGCCATTGCATTCATTTTCTTTTTATCAAGTGGTCTTGCTTGAGGTAAGTTGAAGATATTTCACCTCTCATCCAAGAGCCCCACTCTGCTAATGTGTGTTGGAGTTCACCTTTGTTTGTCAGTGGTTTGCTTGTTGACCCCTAATGGAAAAGAGCTAAGGGCAGCATTGTAGGTGACTAATAGTTGGTGTCTTAGGCCACCTTCTCTGTTGTGTGATGGTTTTCTAGGCTAAAAAAATAAGGTTATTTCATTCCCCTTTCAAACCATATGTCCCCCTTGGCCAGAATGTGGACATTCTCGTCATCAACAGAGTATCTTTTGTTCTTCAGATGCAAATGGGCAGCCCGGTCTGGACAAGTCACAGCTACCCGCCAAGTCAGGATGGCCGAGCGGTCCAAGGCGCTGCGTTCAGGTCGCAGTCTCCCATGGAGGCGTGGGTTCGAATCCCACTTCTGACAGGATAACTTTTGGGGCAGCCGGACTTTGCCTCATAACAGAACAGTTGGGCGTTCAAATCCCTAGACACGTCAACAATTGGCCTAGCCCATAGCAAACTACTTGCCCCCATTCACAGCCATTGCTCCCTTGGTGTACTCAGGTGGTGCCCACTGCTCCTTGGATTCCCTGCATTCGGTGTGCGTGCGCAAATTAAACGACTCTTTAAGCATGCGAGATTCCAGCTTGGTCACATTCACTACACTTGGCAAAGACTTGACTGGTTTCATGGTTGAAACAGTGCTGTGTGAAAGGCCTTTCTGCAAGAACCGTAGCGCAAGTCCCAGGAAACAGGGAACTCCCACATCTCAAACGTTATAATTGGACCACACCTGCAGAGGGCTCGTCCGGGATTTGAACCCGGGACCTCTCGCACCCAAAGCGAGAATCATACCCCTAGACCAACGAGCCTCTATAGAGGGGAAATATTCTATGTAGGTGTCGTGTTACAGATTTTATGTGAGAAATACTCATCAAGAATGGGTCACAGAGCTTTTGAGTCTACATCTGCAAACCCGCAATTCCACCTCACTCACAAAGGACTTACATTGATGAGGCTTTATGCTTGCAATAGTTCAGTGGATGTTTTGTGTGGGATTTTGAATGTGGGACCTCTTTCAGCCAGAGAATAAGACCAACAAAATGTACTCATTTCTCCAGGGAAGCATGTCTGCTAAGGCCTAAGATTACGATAAGATAACATGTTTTAGGATTCCTTTTCTTTGTATAAAGGTGAGTCAAGTAGGTCTCTCCTTCCAATCTCTTTATTTCTCAATAGTCTTCACTTTCATTCAAAATCCCTATTGATCATGGTTGACAGGTTCATAGAGTTTGCCACTTTAAATGTGCAATACCACCACAGTCACAAACAACTCGCATTAGTAAGGACGGAATTTGTAGTTGAGATAGGGCTCGACTGTGTGAGTCATTCAGTACATTTGGCAAGGACAAACTTCATGGTTGAAACACTCTGAGATTTCAACCCAGGACCTTCGACTGCTATTGCAAAGCCAACAGAGCAGAAGTTGCAGGTAAGCGTGACGTCCTGACAGAAGAACGGGGGCTGTATAGGGCTCGTCCGGGATTTGAACCCGGGACCTCTCGCACCCTAAGCGAGAATCATACCCCTAGACCAACGAGCCACGAACCTTGCGCCATTTTATATGTAGGTCTCCTGTTACAGATTGTATGTGAGAACTATTACAATATCACCAGATTAAGTTAAAAAGACAAGGGAAATTGGGAAAAGATACTGTTGGACTATGTTTTATGTTCTGTCTGTGAAGGTTCTTAGACATCCAGATCATTGTCAGGAGTTTGCTGTGGACAACAAGACTTGCTGGAGTTAGGTTGAAGATGTTTTAACGCTCATCCACGAGGCTTCTTCACTTCTGACTGTCTTGTGGATAAAAAAAAAAATCCAGGTATTTAGCCTCTGTAAGCTGGATACATGTAAAGAAAACGTTACATTGAACAACGCAGGTCGTTCACACTCTGACCCACTTCCGGGTAGTTAGTTTCACCTGAGTCAAGTTGGGAATGACCGTTGTTGGGGTCACCTGAGAGACACCTCACAGAATAAGTGTAAAAATCCAGCTTCTGACCAGAGTGGTATGATGTATTCTGTAACAGCCCAGACCACGATCCAGATGAAAAGTTTTATTGAGAGACGCAGGATTCTCACCCACAACTTCAGGGAAAGACTGTCACCTGAATGCAGGGCCTTCCTGACTCTATACACTTTAAAAACATTTCAACTGCACAGGTGGGTTCCCAGTGGTTCCCAGTGGTTCCCAGTGGTTCCCAGTGGTTCCCAGTGGTTCCCAGTGGTTCCCAGTGGTTCCCAGTGGTTCCATGGTGTAATGGTTAGCACTCTGGACTCTGAATCCAGCAATCCGAGTTCAAATCTCGGTGGAACCTGTCTTTTTGGTATTTACGCTAGCCAAATTGATGAAGAATGAAATGTGGCACAGCTTGGAAAAAGACTGCAAGTTTGTCATGTTGCTGTGATCAGGTTCCCAGCGCGGGTCCCAGCGCGGGTCCCAGCGCGGGTCCCAGCGCGGGTCCCAGCGCGGGTCCCAGCGCGGGTCCCAGCGCTGGGACGCGCGTCCCAGCGGGTGAGACGCAACAGAGGCAGACAGTCTTTAGTCAGCAAGAGGTCCCCAGTTCAAATCCCGGACGAGCCCTCTGCAGATGTGGTCCAATTATTTTTAATTATTATTGAGATTTGGGAGTTTCCTGGGACTTGCGCTACAATTCTTGCAGAAAGGCCTTTCACGCAGCACTGTTTCAACCATGAAACCAGTCAAGTCTTTGCCAAATGTAGTGAATGTGACCAAGCTGGAATCTTGCATGCTTAAAGAGTCGTTTAATTTGGGCACACACACCAAATGCAGGGAAACCAAGGAGCAGTGGGCACCACCTGAGTACACCAAGGGAGCAATGGCTGTGAATGGGGGCAAGTAGTTTGCTATGGGCTATGCCAATAGTTGACGTGTCTAGGGATTTGAACGCCCAATTGTTCTGTTATGAGGCAAAGTCCGGCTGCCCCAAAAATTATCCTGTCAGAAGTGGGATTCGAACCCACGCCTCCATTGGAGACTGCGACCTGAACGCAGCACCTTGGACCTCTCGGCCATCCTGACTTGGCAGGTAGCTGTGACTTGTCCAGACAGCGCTGCCCATTTGCATCTGAAGAACAAAAGCTCCTCTGTTGATGACGAGAATGTCCACATTCTGGCCAAGGGGGACATATGGTTTGAAAGGGGAATGAAATAACCTTATTTTTTTTGCCTAGAAAACCATCACACAACAGAGAAGGTGGCCTAAGACACCAACTATTAGTCACCTACAATGCTGCCCTTAGCTCTTTTCCATTAGGGGTCAACACTCAACCACTGACAAACAAAGGTGAACTCCAACACGCATTAGCAGAGTGGGTCTCTTGGATGAGAGTTGAAATATCTTCAACTTACCTCAAGCAAGACCACTTGATAAAAAGAAAATGAATGCAATGGCTGTGAAAGGTCCTGGGTTCAAATCCCACAAAAGCCTTTCACACAGCAGTGTTTCAACCATGAAATTTGTCCTTGCCAAATCTAACAGCCGTGGAAACGCAAGTTTGAAGAGGGTGGGGTTTAGTAGTTTAATTTGCGCACACACACCAGTGAGCAAACACATCCAATGCAAGCCAAGGACACTGGGCCTGCCTAGGCCAAGGGAGCAATGGGTGTGAATGGGCGCGGGTTGTTTGCTATGGGGTATGCCAGTCCTTGACGTGTCCAGGGATTTGAACCACCAACTGTTCTGTTACTAGCCAAATGGTACTCCAGATAGTACAGCAGGTGAGGCGCAACAGAGGCAGACAGTCTTTAGTCAGCTTCCCCACCCCATTATACCAAAGGGGGCACTGAAGAAGGATCTGTTGGGAAGCTTTCTGACTTCTGAGCTGATCACTGCAACATGACAAACTTGCAGTCTTTTTCCAAGCTGTGCCACATTTCATTCTTCATCAATTTGGTAAGTGTAAATACTAGGTATTGTTCCAATTCAGGGAACACGGATTTGAACACGGATTGCACACAGCAGTGTTTCAACCATGAAGTTTGTCCTTGCCAAATCTAACAGCCGTGGAAACGCAAGTTTGAAGAGGGTGGGGTTTAGTAGTTTAATTTGCGCACACACACCAGTGAGCAAACACATCCAATGCAAGCCAAGGACACTGGGCCTGCCTAGGCCAAGGGAGCAATGGGTGTGAATGGGCGCGGGTTGTTTGCTATGGGGTATGCCAGTCCTTGACGTGTCCAGGGATTTGAACCACCAACTGTTCTGTTACTAGCCAAATGGTACTCCAGATAGTACAGCAGGTGAGGCGCAACAGAGGCAGACAGTCTTTAGTCAGCTTCCCCACCCCATTATACCAAAGGGGGCACTGAAGAAGGATCTGTTGGGAAGCTTTCTGACTTCTGAGCTGATCACAGCAACATGACAAACTTGCAGTCTTTTTCCAAGCTGTGCCACATTTCATTCTTCATCAATTTGGTAAGTGTAAATACTAGGTATTGTTCCAATTCAGGGAACACGGATTTGAACACGGATTGCACACAGCAGTGTTTCAACCATGAAGTTTGTCCTTGCCAAATGTTCTGAATGTGACAGACGTGGTAACACCAGTGAATACTAATTTCTATTTGGCTGATAGGTCACTAATTCAAGACAGCCGTATGAATGAACTACGCAGAGCAATTTGCCTTCGCCTGCCTTCAACTGTCAGTCACAGCACTTTGCCGCGCAAACCAACTGGAGAATGGCACTGACGAAGAGGAGCAACAGAGATTCAAAGGTTACGTTGATTTAAGATGATAAAGTGCGTCATATGTTCAACTTTTTTTGTCGAAAAAAACTGAACTGGCTAAATTGCCAGCTGGCGAAATGTGTGGCTTATTAGATTATTTGCTGTTTTATCCTAAGTGTTTTTGTAATTGTGTTGAACCGAATGGCTTATTCGCTAGCTAAAAAGATCGCTAGCGAGCTAGCTAACTATTAACACTTTTAATTTCTTTTTAAATCCTTTTTTATTGTTATGTTGTCACTATTGTCATTTTAAAAACAACTATATATGTTGCTTAACATTATCAGGTTTAACGTTACATCATTTTGAGAGTTTAAAAAAAAATTTATTTATTTTACGTTATCCTGTTTTTGAAGTCAACAGTGTGATTCCTCAGTGTAGTCTCTACGGAGATTTATGCCAAGGCGCGCTCGGACAAAGGCACTTGTCCATAATTTGTATTAATTTAAGGTTAGTGTTGTTTAGAGTTGAAAGAAGCATGTTGATTAGTTAGTTAAAGGGGACATATTATGCAAAATCTACTTTTTAACCATTTCAATACTTACTTCAATACATTGTTTCAACCATGCAGTTTGACTGTTTCACATTAAAAAAAAACACTGACCCTGGGTTCAAATCCCAGATACGTCCTACACACATCAGTGTTGCAAACTGGCCGAAAGACACCAACTATTAGCCACCTACAATTCTGTCCTGAGCTTCACAGCACCATTCATCTGTGGAATTGCAAGTTTGCAGAAGTACATTTTATAGATCTGTCACCTGTGTGTTTTAAATCTCTTACAAGAACACTACATGGTTGGACAGTTCAATTTGACTGAATTAAAGAGCAACATTGAATGGGATGTTATAGACATGTAATGGAACTGGTTAGTTTTGCTGAATAAAGAGACTGAAAAAAGGAGAGTTCATCTTAACTCTTTTCATAAAAATAAAATGAGTCAGAAGCCATTTGGTTCATTACTTATGTGAAATCTCCTTAGCTGACATGCAGGTCCTACAAATCAGAAATGGTTAATTTAGTGAACTACTTTTCACAGGGAGATGCCTGCAATGATATACAAATGTATAAAATAGATAAAACACTGATGACGTAATTATTTTTGGTTAAGGGGTTATCAGCAAATGCACTCAAATTAATTAATGCATATGAGGGATGGTTGAGACTTTCCTAGGCTGACTAAGAAGGAGTAATGCCAAAGCAACTTGGCATGCATTAAATTCAACCTTCTATCATAATAACTGCATTTTTGTTTCCTTCCAGATAAACCTACATTTGATAGAAATTTGACAGGCATATGCAACCTATGGATTGTCCAATAAAATGCGTTGTACAATAAGAAATAGATTTCACAATGTCCGTATACATACAAAATGTATACATTCTGTGTTTATAATCCAGTTATTGTTCAAGAATACACATCTCACCTGTTGTTTTGTCAAATTATAAAATATTGTTGAAGCAGATGTTTAATGTGAGATTTTTAATTCCATTTTTCCTCATATTCTACTCTTTTTTCCGACAATCACTCTGAACCTGTCCCAATATGTCTGTTTGTTAATGAGACTAAATGCTTTCAGCTGCAACTGAATAATGAATATTCATGAATAGCCCACTAAGAATGTCTATATTTTTCCAAGGTGGTAACTGTAGAAGTGCATGAAATTGGCCGTGATCTTGTGCAGGTCATTATAGAGAAGAGAGTTAATGGGTTTCAGAAAACAAGGCCATTGAATGCATTTTGTGCAAAAGGAGTGAACATTTGATCCACTGTTTGGTTATGAATACTTGTTTTACTGAGATTTTAGAGAATGTAACATAATAATTATAATAATAGCAACAACGATAATAACAACAACAACCATAATAACAATAATGATAATAATAATAAATACATAAATAATTGTTTGACTAAAAGGCAGTGCATGCAATGGAAATATCAGCTGTAGAATATTTTTTTTTTACTAACAGGAGCAACACTGCTGCAACACGGATGGAAAAAATATGTAGACTTCAGGGGAGACTATATTGAAAAAGAAACCTTATTTGATCAAATTTGACCATTGCATCATGGTCCGCCTGTGAACCTTTCAGCTCACCCTTTCATGTTGTGTTTTATGAGTCACAGTCAATTTAGAGTGTCCAATTCACCTGTTCCCCACATTGCATGTTTTTGGACTGTGGGAGGAAGCCGGAGAACCCGGAGAGAACCCACGCACACACGGGAAGAACATGCAAACTCCAAGCAGAAAGGCCCTTGTTCCAACCGGGGCTCGAACCCGGGTCTTCTCGCTGCAAGGGAAGAGTGCTAACCACTACACCACTGTGTGGCCGCAGATTAATTGTCTGATACAAAAAGGAAAGCACAGACCAGAGTGCTGCTATTTCTTTACAGCACACAACAGACTTTTGGCATTGTATCTCTGTGAGTGTATTTTCAACAAGGGCATCATTTTAATTCTTGTGGTGTGTTGCTATTTGTCCAGCTGTTGCCATATCCTCCAGGTTGTCCTCCAGACAGCTATCTGTTTATATTTTTGTAACATCTATTTGTGTAAGTAAGAGAGATATACTTGTTTTGTCATTGTGTACTCAAAAATTCTATTAGAGCACAATTTGATCAAAGCAAAGCAGCTGCTATGATTTTGTATTGGTTTCACTGCAAGGTCATGCAGCGTAGAGATCCATCGATCGCTGCCTGACTTGTCTCGCTCAGAGGTTTCAACGAGGTTTCATGTATGTGTGTGCTTTTGACCACTAGATGACACTAGAGTTGTATGTAGAATAAGATGCAATACTGGAGAAGAGAGGTAGACTGCAGTATTGATAGAAATGTTTTCTCATGTGCACAGTCCTCCTGTTTTAAAGATCACTTTTGTCAGAGAAAATGCTACATGTACCGCCATCATTATGGTTACTACTCAGTGGAGGGAGCAAAACCATAGGGGCTAGTTAATTGTTAAAGTAAGCTCAGAGATCTATCATTATGAAGATTCATCTTTTAAAATGTTTTCAATTTTAGAAGAAATATAGCAGTACATTTCACACAAATTATCATCAATATGGTCTATTCTCTTTCTCTATATAAAGTTATTAACGTCAAAAGTCTGAAACTGCATTAACAAAAAACTCCAAATACGTATATTTTGACAGGCATATGCAACCTATATGGATCCCACAATAAAATGGATAGCAATCAAAAGATTTCACAATATCAGTATACATGTAAAATGTATACATTCTGTGTTTATAGTCCAGTTATTGTTCAAGGATACACATCTCGCCTGTTGTTTTGTCAAAATCTTATACTGTTGAAGTAGCTGGTTAATGTGACATTTTTAATTCCGTTTTACCTCTACATATTCTACCTTTTCCCACCATCACTCTGAATCTGTCCCATTATGTCTGCTTGATAATCTCTTGATAAGAGACTAAATGCTTTCAGCTGTGACTGCATCATGAATAATCATGACTACTCGACTAAGAATTTCTATATTTTCCAAAGTGGTAACTGTAAAAGTGCATGAAATTGGCCATGATCTGGTTTTGCCGCAGGTGGTATAAAGCAGAAATGAGAAGAGCATTAATGGGTTTCAGAAAAAAAGGTAATTGAATGCATTTTGTGCAAAATGAGTGAACATTTGACCCAGTGTTTGGTTATGAAGACTTGTGTTACTGACTGAGGATTGTTGAGAATGTACGGAAGCGCAATGCATTCACTTGAAAAAAAAATTATGCTTTGTTTTTCTGACTAATTATTTCTGTTTTTCTGAGTAAACGGACGGCTTGTTTAGTTTAATCAAGTTTTACTTTGATCTGACACTGGGAGATAGTCCTGTCCTTAAGTCACATATAGATAGTTTTACCATCAGTTTGTTGACTGTCGACTTTGCGGTTGTTCAGAAGGAAAGCTCATTCAGATCTGCTATGGCAATGTTTCTCCAGGATCAGTTGGACAAATATGACATGCACCATGGATACAAGATGATGCATTTGAAATGCATTCAGGCTGGCTACGTGGTGACTCAAGAGACAATCAGGAGCCTGTTGAAAATATGGGAGGCGCCTGCAGGTTGGAGGTTCTCGCGAGAGTTCTCAATAGTTCAGAAAAAAAAAATTACTCAGAAAAACATTTTTTATTACGTCACTTCTGTCATGTGACGTAATAATAATATTAATAATACAATAACATCCTTTAGAATAGTGCTTGAAGTGGGCTTGTCAGGTATGCAGTACTGGCACTTTTAAGGAGATGCTGGTACTCTGTTTAGGTCAAAGTTATGATTATGAGTCAGCATAATCATTCCCATGGTGTGCTATGTGACGTTCACCCCATTCCCATGGTGTTTGTTTCTAGATTCTAGATTATTATTTGTATTGGTTAACAACAACAACATCTATTGGAAAGGTTTAAAAAGGTTTAGAAATATTCACTGATTAATTGCCACATTTGTGTCCTGCAGGACAGCATAATAAAAGGACAGCACTTATAAGTGCTTGAGGTTTAAATCATTATTGGACATTTTAAGGATAATCTAAATATACAAGTCGGTAAAAACATAAATCATACATTTTTAGCAAGTTATTTTTAGCAATAAATTATTAAAATAAGGGGTACATACATACATACATTTTTCCACACTTCAGCACTGCTTTTGAACAAAAGCGCACGTGTGGACGAATCCATTATCGACGAGCGGGGGATGCAGCCTGTCACCACCATCACCACCCCTCTCTGCAGCTCAGAAGTGGTACGCTCCGTCTTGGAATTGTTCGGCTCTTTGACCGGCGGACAAACCTCGTCAGTACCAGGGGAAGAGGGAGAGAGAGAGAAAGAGAGACAGAGAGAGAGAGGGGGAGACACACACACAGACAGACTCTGACTCACTCACTCACTCGTCGCACCAGCGCCTTCATTCACACACAAAGCGAGGAGCAGCCCCCAGCGTGTCCGCCTGCCATGAAACAGACTCTGGCTGAAGTGATGAGGATGAGCAGGATATGCCGGATGATATTTGCCACATGTTTGGGATCCTTTATTCTGGTCATCTTTTATTTCCAAAGTATGTTCCAACCAGGTAGGTTGTCTTTCTCTCTCTGTCTCGTGTACTTGTGTGCGCGCGCCCGTGTGTCTGGCACCTCCTGGCATGATCATATATGATTTTATGATCAGTGTGTACAATAACGCAGTATGTCAATGATGGAGGCGGAATGCTGCAACAGTTGATGTACATGTATCATCTTATGTCTTTCATTTTGGCACATGTGTCTTCTTGTTGCGCTTTTGTCTGTCTTTGAACGCCTCTTTCTTTGTGGAGGTGTGTCAGTTTGGCTGTTATGAGACGTAGCTTCGCTCGCTGTCTCTCAGCTGACAAGTGATATGAAGATGCAAATACTGTGTTTTGTCTCTGCAAAATGAGTCGGTACTGTGCTTTGGCAAAGTATATACTTTGACGAACCCACGAGAGGTTCCTAACGCAAGGGTTAAGTTAAATTCCCAAACTGGTCACTCAGTAACCAAAATCCACACACCGTTATTGACTGTTCCATGAGAAACAGCGCATCATGTCCAGCTCTGTGCCCAACCTGCATTGATACCCTCCAAGCTGAAACACTGTGGTCCAATGAGTCCCAAACTAAGGAGACTGGACTCTCCAGGGGGCCGTGAGACACACAGTGATGGCTCTTTAGATAACTCCTATATGTCAAAAACAAATTTTTTGTGATGTCAATTTTATATAATGGACAAAACTTTAAGAAATCATATCTCTGTCACAAAGTTTATTTTCTTCATCTTTCCCAATTACAAATCTAAAATGTGCATGGTTCAGTCTAATTTAACAAGTTCAGATGTGTACATTTGAGTGACATCTTAACAAATCAGGATTATTTTTATTTTAAAGTTCTACACAGTCTTCTGGATCCAGTTTATCAAAATGTAAATGTAAAAAATTCAGGTGCTGGTATGTAAATGCATGTGACACGCCTTGGTGGAGATCTGTGCTCTCTGATTGCTCTTGTCTGAAATAAATTCTTTGATAAACTTATACTTATATACCCCAAAATATGTCAGTAAATAAAATATGCTATCAGCCTTAGATTTTATTTCCTCACATGACTTCTGAAGTGATTATGACAGACAGCAGCATCAGTAACAGCAGGTCCGTTTTATCGCATCACATGAAATCCTATCATTTATGTGCTGTGGAATACTTTGCCTCGTTCAGAGTTTCAAGTTTCAGGAATGTGCCCACATTTTAAAAGTCCGTTTTGTGTAGCACAATCATTTTTTTTTTCCTTAAGTCATTTGGACGGAGTCATATGAGATTGCCCCAAACTGAATGACAGCAAATGCCAGACAGATGAATAAGTGGATCACAGTTAGTCCTTTTTCTTGTTAACACTGACGTTACCTTCACACCTCACTGCTACATGTGTTAGTAGTTTGTAGTGCTTAATGGGGTTAAAGTTTTCATCAGTGTATAAAAGGGCTGCATACTATTGACTACTTGTCACACGGTGGTGGAGTGGTTAGCACTCTCGCCTTGCAGCGAGAAGACCCGGGTTCGAGCCCCGGTTGGAACAAGGGCCTTTCTGTATGGAGTTTGCATGTTCTCCCCGTGTGTGCGTGGGTTCTCTCCGGGTACTCCGGCTTCCTCCCACAGTCCAAAAACATGCAATGTGGGGATTAGGTAAATTGGACACTCTAAATTGACCATAGGAGTGAGTGTGAGAGTGAATGGTTGTTTGTCTCTAGTTGTGTGTGGCCCTGCGATGGACTGGTGAACTGTCCAGGGTGTAACCCGCCTATCGCCCGATGTAGCTGAGATTGGCACAGCACCCCCCGTGACCCTCTGGTGGAGGATAAAGCGGTTAGATGATGACTGACTGACTGACTATTGCCTACTATTTTGAAAATCAAACAATCAGTTTGAGTTTTTTACAGCTTTTTAAAAGTGCAAGCAAGTGCAGAAGCACACACAAACAAATACCCCACTTCCACTCTGTGGGGTGAAGTAATAATATTTGACCACAGCTTCAATTTCCGTATGTGTTGCATGTATTGGTGTTTCCCAAAGACTGCATCAGGACTCAGAGATGGGTCACCAGGAAATGTTTTGGGTCCCCACACACATTTGCAGAATTTTCCCTAGACTAATTCAATGCATACAATTAAGTTTTAATGAATTTACCGAACATCATCTTGGAAATTATTTGTTAACTCATTCAAAGTGATATTAGGTATTACAGTGTTGCATTCAATTAAATAAATAGGTTCCCAAATAGAAATAGTATATCAGAAATTTTGATGCTGTTTCAAAGTAAAAGCACTCTAACAACACTTTTCCCCGAAACCTTGATTGTGAAATTTCTGCTGGACTGACAGATGCATGGCTCATTCGGTAGAGTCCTGGTATTTAATTGAGTAGAGGCTTTAACTATGTAATACAGCAGTTTTCAAAGGAATACCCCAGGACTGCACGATATTGGAAAAAAATGATTTTTTTAATATCACATGGGGCTCATCTATGAATAAACAAGATTGCTGTTGAATCATAACATATAGAGAGGAGAAAATGAAACCTATTTTTACTTGAATAAACGATACAGTTCATCTGTGACTGTGTGTGTGCTGTGCTCACACAGCGCGCGTGTGTGTGCGCGATTCTCGGCCCGCAGTAAAAACAGTTGGATGGATCTCACTCGGGCGGGAGAATTGTGTTTTTCCTTCTCAGAAAGTATTTCGGATTATGACAGAAAGTCAGTAGATTTGTCACTATTAATTTTTTTTGAAGAAAAAAAAAGTTGCTGGGTCCTTTTTTTCCTCCTCCTAAAGTCTGTAAATATGCACACGGAAACGGCATGAACAGCTGAATGACCTGAGTCTCATAGTGACAGACGGGCAGGTGGTATGGAGACGAGGGAGGCTGTGGAGGAATGGAGAATGTGAGAAAGTGTGTAAATGTGGAGGAGGTCAGTGAGATATGGAGGGCTTTGAATGTTAAATGAAGGAATTTGAATTTGATGTGGAAATGGATGAGGAGCCATAAAAGTTGTTTAAGGACAGGGGTGATGTGTTGTGCGGATGGGGGTCTTTTGATAATACTAGCGGCTGATTTCTGAACCAGTTGAAGTTCATGGAGGGATTTGTGTGGTAAACCATTTAGAACTCCATTGCAGTAGTCAAGACATGTTGTGACAAGAGCATTGACCAGGATGGCAGTGGTATTGGGAGTGAGTGAGGGACGGGGCTGTTTCTATAGCGGAAGGTGAAAGTAGGTGTACCGGGTGATGTGGTTTATGTGAGCTGCGAAGAAGTGGTTGCTATCAAGGATGACACCCAGACTCTTAACCTGAGGGGACGGAAGAACAGTGGAGTTGATAGAGATAAATGAACATGTTTGGAAAGTGGATTTGGAATGAATTTCGGGAGTCGAATATAATTCAAATATTAAAAAAAATACTCAAGCCCGGCCCTCTTTTCTCTGCATATCCACTACATGTGAAAAACAAAATGCTTTGGTCATCTATGACCATTCACGAGATCAACACTGCTTACCATCTAAAAAGCAATGTGTGGAAAGTTTTTGGCTTTCCATCAACAAACCTAAAAACTACAAATAAAGATATCGTAATCCGCAGAATATGCAACGTTGAAATGAAATATCACTGGACAATGAGCAACCTGAGGGGACACCTGCCAACACTGCACTCTGGCATACCAGCCGAGATTAAGTCTGAGCAGGCAAGAATTAAATATTTTTTGCCTCCCTCCACATCAGCTGCCCGTCAGAATGCTATTAAGGAAGAACTGGTACGCTTTATTTGCAAAGTCATGAGACCGATTAACATCTCACAAGGGTTCAAAGACTTCATCCAAGCGCTTGAGCCAAGGTACATGGTTTCTAGCCGTTAGACAATCACCAACAGAGTTGCCACGGAGGCATATGTGACCATCACTACACATTTCATAGACAGCTATAATTCCCAAAACGTCATTTAGCAGCGACTTGCAAGGCAATTAGGTACAATCAGCCAGGGGTGGAGTTGAACTTGCGACAATGATGTCTTTTGCACACAGGGTACCGGTCTTAACCACTGAGCCACTCCACCCCCATATATATATATATAATATAATTTGAATATTAAAAATAATAAGAAATGGATTTATAAAAGGAAAACTGACAGCCCTATTTTACATTACATGTCATTTAGCAGACGCTTTTATCCAAAGCGACTTACAAGGGAATTGAGTACAACCATCCAGGGGTGGAGTTGAACTTGGGACCATGAAGTCTTTTACACACAGGGTACCGGTCTTAACCACTGAGCCGCCCTATTTGGAAACAATGAGGACGAATTCAGCTTATTTTCTGTCCAGGCATGATATAAAATCCTTTGTGAGACAATTATTGGTATTGCCCATGTGGATGTTGAAATCTCCTAGCAGAACAATGTTGGATGACTGGGAGCTTGAGGTGGAAATGTAGTCCATAACTTCCTTTAATTCAGGATTAGGTTGAGGTGGATGATACACACAGGCAATAATAGTGGGAACCAGTCTATTCAGTTGAACAGCAATACTGCAGCCCATACATAGCAGCTATGACAAGAATTTCCGAGATTATGTCTAGAGCTAAACTTTTGGCCTAAAGAAATGGTTCTATGGCAGTTACTTGCTGTAATATGATATAACAACACTGGAAATGGCTGCCATGTTTTAAAATGGCCACCATCTTAAATTTGTAAATGGCCAGTATCCTTTTTGTAGTAAGTAAACCCTAAAGAAAATGTTTGCCAACTTTCATGCTTCTATGAATATTTCAAAAATTCTTATGGCATATGCAATGAACTGCTGCAGTACATGTCCTGGGGTACCCCTGAGCAAGGTGCCTGATCCCCATTGCTCAACGTTAATTGGACATTCTAAATTGACCCCAGCCATAGAGGGCCACATCCAGTGTACTCCTATTGTTGGTCCCAAGCCCATATAAAAGGGTGGGTTTTGTCAGGAAGCACATCGGTGTATAAATCTCTGTACAAATCAAATAAGCAGATCATCTGCAAAAACACAAAACAAAAAAAACCTTTGTGTCTATGTATTAAATTAAATGACAGCTCTATCCTCAAGAAGAGCAGCACAGCTCACTCATGTGAGACATAGCAGATAAATGTCTGATGCAGGCAGTGTGGTTGCTCTAATCTGTTAACATGGCTGCTCAATGTAAAGCAAGACATTCTTTGATGTAGACATGCTGCACACACGTGCAGTGAGGCCCAGTCCTTGGATCAAGGGTGACAACAAGCTAGAAATTAAAGCAGTATATATTTTCTTTCTCAGCTGATGGTCACTTGTGTGACAAATCAGGAAACAAATGTGTCATTGATTTCAAAGGTGTTAACGATGGGTGGAGGGGAGGATTGTGATGGGGACAGGGGAGGGAGTGGGAAGATGCATGGGTTGGAGGCACAGACCTTTTGGATTGTTCTTGTACTTGTGTTGTTAACATATTTTTTGTTAAATTATTGTCAATTATTGTTTTAAAGATTATATGTTATTGTGTCCAATAAAAGTGTATTTTCCTAAAGCTTGAGACACATCATATGTAAGCTAGACAGACATTTCCCCTGCTCATTACTGTGCACAAATGTACTGTTATTTACTTAAGCCTAAAGAGCCCCTCTGGTGCTGATAGACACATAGAAACCTCCCGGGCAGGGTGCACCTTGCGCTTTACTTTTGCACGCAGGTGAACACTCACCTCCACTGCTACAACTCCATCCTAGGGGAAACACTGGAGTCAGCAGTGTTTCCTACATTGCCTTGAAAAATAGAAAAATAAATGTGATGCATATTAAAATGCAGTAGGGTGGGTGTGGCCTAAGACGTTACAGTGCTACTATTCACCTCCCTGTCTGCCAGACAAGACAACACTCCACTCACTCCCGTTTGGCTTATTACGTGTCTGTTTTGTTCTGTCAATTAAAGGGAAATAACTTGTGACATTCAAAAAAAAATGCTGCTACAGTGATTGAGCACACACAAGTACATTTTTGCCCCAAGGTTGTTTTTCCCTTGCTCCCTAATAGGCTACACGATTTCTAAGGAAACAACTTAAGTACTCTACCAATTCAAAACCATTATTAGAGGTTACTCTTGTAAAATATGTATAATAACCTTTGACACATCTATTGCTTCTGTGTTGAGTCTGGATGCTAAGATAACAAACTGCATACTATAGCCTCATATTATCTTTACTGACATGGTCCCAGTTCTTTACACATACATTCTGCAATTGAGCGACAAGAAGAAGGAAACGTGATGATTCTGTAAAACTGAAATGCTATAATAGTGTTTTTGTGGCTAAATGGCTTTAACTCTGAGCAATAACGACCAGCTATTTGTCTCCAGACTTCCCTTGCAAAATCCACACATGACTGAGGCAGACAAGCTTCCACTGTCATGTATGTTTCTGCAACACTGTTCAAATCAAAAACTGGTTCCGCCTTTCACCTTTACGATCATCTTACAGAAGCCCAGCGCCCACTCCCACCCACTTTTCCATTGACTCCGAGAGAAGCTGAACTTCCCTTGAAGTGTCGTTTTGCCAGGCGGCTGTTGACGCCTTGCAGCTTTTAGCAGATATTAGAGTGTTGTCTGTTGTCCAAAAGTTCTGTAATTGTGATTTAATTGCCTAACCCTTGCTGGAGTATTTGCATAGCACTATATTATTGGCTTGTGCTTCTTCTTTTTTTAAGCTTTTCCTTTTGGGGTTCACCACAGTGGACCATCTTACCTTATCCCTCGTGTTCTGATGTCCTCCTTCACAACAATCATGATCCATCTCTGTGGGCTTTCTCTTTTCCTCCTGCCCCCACAGTTCCATTTTCAACATCCTTTGTTCAATATAATCACTATCCCGCCTCTGCACGTGACCAAACCATCTCAACCTTGCCTCTCTTATTTTAACTCCAAATCATTAAATCTGGGCTGTCTCTCAAATATGCTCATTTCTAACCCTGTCCATCCTGGTCACTCCCAACAAAAATCTGAGCATCTTCAGCTCTGCCACCTCCAGCTCCGCCTCCTGTCTTTTTGACAGCGCCATCTCTTCAAGCCATACATCATAGCAGGTGTCACCATCTTGAAGAGCTTCCCTTTCACTTTGCTGCTATCCTCCTGACACATCAGCCCTGACACTTGTGTCCACCCACTCCACTCTTCACTCTCTTCTTCACCTCTCTTGTTCGCTGTCCATTGCTTTGGATGATTGACCACAGGTTTTAAGCTCATCCACTTTCACTACCTCTATTCCTTGCATCTTAACTGTATTGGTACTTGTGCTACCATTTGGAAAGTTGAACAACTCATATCTTTCCGTCCTGAGAGAGGGGATCCCTCCTCTGTCACTCTTGGTTTCTCCCATTTTACCCCTGTACAACAGTTTCTGTGGGGTTTTTCCTGACTTGATGTGATGGTCAGAGGATGTCACTGCCTTTGAGGCAAATTGCGTTTGTGATGTTATATATATATAAAATTGACATGACTTCAACCTCTACCACAAGCTTTCAAGCAAAGTGAAGCAATGTATTCAAAATGCAAAGGTGATGATACCTCATTTTTAAAATTAATAAGCATTTCACTTGAAGCCCACATTGAGTTTAGTATAAACATCTCAGCCACATTGACAATGATGAACTGTGACTTACTGGCTACTTGATGTCAGTGTGTACAGGGGCAAAACACAAACTGTGAACAGAATACTTGCGGATATGCTGTAACAAATTTTGAGCTACAGCATTGTTAATAGTCCAGCATCCTTACAGTCCTTAAAATATCTGTCTCTAATGTCTGGGCATTAAATACCACAGAGGTCTTAAGTGGATTGTCAGGCTTCTTGAAGCTCAAGACTTCAAGGAACCTCCACCTCAGATGGCCCTATAATCAGATATGATTTACTTTACAATTACCTAAGTGTATCCTGTCATGGGAAAATGGTGTGCTACTGTATGCTATTATATAAATATATTTTAATGGACTCCATTAAGCTCGTGTTAAACCCCTGGATTTTGTGCCAATCTCCACAGGCCTTGCATCAGCTTCTGTCTGACACACACACCCTGCTGTGAAACATTCACTTTTGTCCTCCGTCTCTATCATGTCATATGCCGTGCATATCTATCACTACAACTACCTATCCTGCGTTTTTATTACAATATTTGGATTTCCTGGATGTACCCTCCCAGCTCAGGTTAACTCAAAGAAATTATTGTTTAAACCTGTGACTTCTGCTCATAAATTATGGGTTAGGGTTAGTTCATTTTAGTTTACTTCCTGTGTGGGTCTGGCAGAAGAAAGAAAATGTGCATTATTGCGTAGAATTTCAATTTCAGGAACATGTCTGTACTTAAGTATATGTCTGAAAGCAGCTGGTACATCAAACATTTTGATAGTATTTAGTGTGTTTTTTGATCAAGCATTCATTCATTCATTCCTATGGTTTCTGTGTAGAACCACACCCACTGCCACATTTTTCCATTTTTTTCACACCATATATCCCTGTGGTTGTATTATATGAATTGTTTTCGTTGCCAAGTGGATTATGGAGATCTTGAACTCTGAGTTCCTATCAAAGTAGGTTAAGTTCTAAAAACTGTGTGTGTTTGTCACATCCCTGTCGTCATCTCTATAATGAAGTCCAGACGCTCACACAGATGGTCATCAGTCTAGTAAATGAGGCATCCTCCATGTTGCGCTTCAGCCTGCAGCCGAGTGATTTTGCATGTGTCTAGTCTGACAGTGATTCACAAAGACATGTGGTTCTTACATTGAGGAGGTAGACACTGCATGGTCTGAAGCCAGCTGGTAACCACCACAGAATTTAGACTAGGGTTGGGTGATATTACGATAACAAAATGTATCACGATAGACACTTCCACGATATCAATAGAAACAACGTTAAATAGGACGTCACTCAACTTCCTTAGGAAAAAAAACAAACTTAGTCTCTCCTTCGTAACCAAGTTGCTACCATGCTTGCAACCTGTAGAGTGGCCAGAGCCTCTGGAGTGGCAGTCAAACAGCCAATCACTGAACAGTCAAGTTTGGTTGCACCTTACCTCTTCCCCGTGAGAAGAGGTGAGAATGAGTGCTGAAAATGAGGATGACAAACTACCTCGCCAGTATGGCAGTTTTTTGGTCACTTTAGGCCTGACCACAGTCACGCCAATGTCGCCTACAAATTATTATATTACTTATTACTTATTGTCCACAAACGTATTGTACCATCTTCGTTGCTTACACCCTCTGGATTGTCCACCCAGCCATAAACATCATCTGCCACTACATGTGGAGATGTATACGCAGACCGCCCTGTTGAGGTACTCTGCAACAGCGCCATATGACAAAAAAAAATCTCAACGTTACAAATACATAACTGAGGCAGTGGCTTATCACAGATGCTTCTAAGAGCTTAATGACTATGATAGATGAAGTTAAACGTGAATTCAGTTAAAATATCATTCACTCCAGAAAAAAGCAAAACTTAAACTTAATGAACAAGTATGGGCCTTAATGAAGCAGAGGGATTATGCATTAAAACTGCAGTTAAGTCGGGTTTAGCCCATTATAGGAGAACTTTCCAACAATTACGTAATAAAGTTGTAAGGGAATTGAGAAAGTCTAAAGCAAAATTCTTTATCAATATCATCAATGATTCCAAAGGTCACAGCAGACAAATTTGGAAAAAACATTAACAGGGTCTTAAAAAAAGATAATAATAATAGAGATAAAGGGTTTGAACTACAAGTCCAGGGGACCTTAACTCAAGATGTAGTTAAGATCTCATCTGTGTTTAATACTTATTTTATTGACTGTGTTCAAGACTTGGCAAAAAGCTTTGGTCCTAGAGAGAAGAGCATTACACCACCAAATTATAATCTTTCACTTTTTAACATCTCTGAGGTGACAGAACCATCTATAGTTTAAACCATAATCCAGTTTAGTCTAAGGCTAAAGATAAGTTTGACTATGACAGTGCCTTTGTGAGGAAGTATAAAGAATTACACATCTGGTTAATCTGTCTATTAAACATAGTTTTTTCCCTATTGCCTGGAAGTCAGCAGTGATAACTCCTGTTTTTAAAGCTGGTGATGTAACTGACATTACTAACTACAGACCCATCAGTATACTTCCTATATTCTCCAAAGTAACTGAAAGGATTGTGTGTGACCAGTTGATGATAGCTCACTTAAATCAAGGCCATTTCCCACTGCATTCTATGCAATTTGGTTTCAGGAAAAATCATTCAACAGAGCTGTCAAGTGTCAAAAGCTTTTGACACTGTAAATCATAATGTTCTGTTGTTTAAGTTGTTCAAATTTAACTTTTCATCTAAAGCTCTAACATGGATGGAATCTTATTTAGATTCAAGAAAGCAGTGCACCAGAATTAATGATACATGCTCTTCTTTTGCTAGTAGCACCATTGGAGTCCCACAGGGATCAATTTTAGAACCAATTTTATTTAGCTTATACATTAATGACCTGCCTCTGATTTGCCCAGAAGTGCATATACAAATTTATGCTGACGACACAGTTATCTACATTCATGCTAAGGACAGAGATGAGGCTGCATCAAAACTCACTGCAGTACTACACAATGTCTCAGACTGGCTAATTAGCAGCTGTCTGACTCTCAATGTCAGTAAAACAGTTGGTATGTATTACTCCAACAAGAGAAATGCACAGCAACAACCTGATATTTTTGTCAGAGGAGAGGGGATTAAAATTGTTGACATACCTGGGCATAATCATTGATTATAATGTAACTTTTAAAAAGCATATAGCTAGTTTTATTAATTTTAGACATATTAGACATCAGTTACCTATGCATGCTGCTAAATTGTTTATGCATTCAATGATCCTCTCACATCTGTCATATTGCGCTACAAGCTGGTCCCAGTCAGGTGTGACTACGCTGAAACCCTTGTACACCCTTTACAAACAGGCTGTGAAAGTTCTTGAGAAAAAAACCAAGACACTACCATTATAAAAAAGCATAAACTGTTGACCTTAAACAATTTTCTTTAATGTGCTTGACATACGATCCAGATCATGGAGATGATAAAAGGAGGGACCGTGGTTGCCATCGTAATTAAAACTATTATGGTAAAGTGCACATGTTGCTGTCGCACTCGCAAGCATAGAATTGAAGTGAATTGCTCGGCCTCATTATCCAATACCCGATCCGACTATTTAGTCAACATTTGGGCCGATATCTGATATTAATATCGGATCGGTGCATCCCTAATTGTTTGGTCTATTTGTTTTATGATCAATTTTCTATCTTTCCTTTATCTCTCTGGCTTGGTTCATTCTGTCTGTTACTGTAATTGTGTAAATTGTAATATATACTTATTTGATTAAAGCTTTATTTGAAAGACAAAAATTGTACACAACACACATGCTTTATGTGCATGCTCAACGTCTCCTTTTCCTTTTTGGTATATTTCCATCACAGCGCCACATACAGGCCTGGCATATGCACTACTGCATTTATAGTCATTTTCAGGGATTTCTTGTTGATGAAGACATTTCTTGAAATGGGAAAATCCTAGAAAATGACAAAGAAAAACATTGTGTAGATAAAGTTCTGTTCCCCTATGGATAAGGACTCATTATTTAACAACCTGGGGATGAGCCTTAACAATCAACTATTTTTCTAGTGATCCTGCATAGTGCAACTTTAACAGCACTCACTTACAGAATATGATATTTGCACATAACTGCAATTGAAAAGTCTGATGATGGCCGCATCACACACACTATAATTCCTGTGGCTCTGCTCTACCACAGAAACCACTTTATTACTTATTCATTATGAGTGATGTCCTGATCCAAGTCCTGTAATATTGGGCATCTGAGTTCAGTAATGAATCTGATGTCATAGTTTATTTATTTTACTTCAACATTGATTAAACAGCTTTCATCAGACGCAATGAAATACCACAGCAGACGATTAGTTCACCTCTTCCAAACACTGAAGGACTAAAAATATGTTCTGCAGTCTTCTCTCACAAACTGTTTGACCAGTTACAGTTGCTTAAGAATTGCAGCATGTAGGAGGAGAAGAAGCAAAGGAAAGAGAAGATAAATGCAGTAATGCAGCAAGATAGACATGTGACTATTCCTGGGATTGGTGGCTGCGGGTCTCTCCTGCCCTGTGTGGCTGCTTGACGCTCTGCACCTCTGGATCCTTATTGGTCTGAAGGTGACGCCGTCCCCCGCTTAGATTCCCGACCACTAATGAAAACCCCTGCACATATACACAGTTATGCGCATTTACACACACACACATAATAAAATAAACTCAAACTGATACAGTTGTTGTAGGCTTTGTTACCTTTTCTTAATGTGGTTGTTAACGATTACTGTAGTTGTTGTACCTGTGATCGTCAGTGCCATTACTGTTACTGGACTGTGTTGTCAAACTGTACCTGTACTGTTTCTGGTGTGGTGGTTTCTCTCTCCCTCCCTCTCTCTCTCTCTCTCTCTCTCTCACTCTCTTTCCCACTCACCTCTTCCCTTAATTTTGTCTGTACACTCCCCATCCCCTGTCCGGTCCGGTTATCCCACATCGCCACATCACATTATAATTCCCATTATAATTTAACGTTACATAGATCCCAAAATAATTGAAAAGTAGTCAACACATTAAGTGGTTCTGAAAGAAATAGTTAGTTGCAGTAATTGTCTCTACAGTGACAGCTGTTACACAGCTAATGATATTGCTTTCACCGCTCTATTCTCATTTGGTTGAAATAAAGGTCAGCATTGTCATAAAGAAGTGTTTTTACGATTATTAGGGTTCACAAAGTGAACAAATTTGCATTACCTCTGTGGGAGAATCCATGCGTTCCTGATTTTGTCTCTTCTCTGGTTAATTGTTTCATGAAGAGTCTGGCTGATGATATCCTACATACACTGTACATCTGGCCTGAACACATTAGGTGTGCTTTTATACCTAGGTCGTTGTTCCGACAGCAAAAATAAAAGTGCTATATAACAAAGTGGTTTGCCTGAACTGTCGGGTGAATATGTCATTATGCCACCAGAACACATCTTCTTCTTCGGAGGTGTCTGTATGCAGCAACATTGCGTCTTCTTATTGTTATCAGATAGGGCATTGTTGGAATTGGAAATGTTCATATACTGGTCACCAGAAGCACAAGAAATAAGCAGTTACAGTTAAACAATACTGTATTTTTGAGACTAGATTGGACAACATAAAACATGCCTGTCAATGCTAGTTTAAAATTCTGCTATTGTGAATAGTTTATGGGTCCTAAAAATAAACCAGTTAGCAGTATCATCATTGCTTTCATTTACTTAATCATGACCTACTGCTTTATTCTCCACATGAGGGTTGCGGAGGGGCTGGAGCCAATCCCAGCTGACATATGGTGATGGGAAGGGGGTACAACTTTGGTCAAACTGGGATTACTACAGTGACCTTTTGATGTGAGGTAATAATGCTAGCTGCTGCAATACCATGTGATGTCTGTGTGTCGTACCATTAGTCATGGGAAGATTTGAGCATAGTCAAATCTTAGGTATCAAAATGTTCTGCTGTTTTGGAGCTATGATAATAAGTGTAATTACTGGTAGTGTATTAGGTTTAAGCTAAAGTACTTTATGGATTTGGTGTTGTATGCATAAATTCACATGTCTGACACAATATTTTCAGTATCACAAGATCTCTAGCTGTGTCCCCACACACACAAATACACATATACGGTGTTCCATTAAAATGATTAGTTAATCAATCACTTGCTCATTCACGGTTTCCTACTGACAACAGATTGGAAGTCTAAACATGGATGGCTCTATGCTACTTTTTCATCTCTTGTGAGTACTGATTTTAGCCCAATGCACCTATTAATTTAGCTTTAGCTAAAATTCATTGTTCATCTCATAATAAATCCACATAGCTCACATGATACCTGCAGACACTCACTACTCACTCACATTATGGTCACATGATCTCTGTTGCACACATCCCCTTTTACATCTGTACTTGATGTGTTTATGTGAGGCTTTTGGTTCATATTGGATTTAAAAAGATTGTTTTTTTTATCCAATATACAACCCAGTGATTTTGACCAGTCGGATCAATACAATAATCAACATTATCCCTATTATTGAAGTCCATTTCTCCAATTAGAGGCATGTTTGAGAACAGTGACCCCAGTGAGACTCATCTCTCTCTCTCTCTCTCTCTCTCTCTGTCCCTGCACAGCTGACACTACCACAGCAATGAAGGTGTGGAATTTTGAGTTTCCCACAGACATTCCAAGCAGGAATATGTTATTATTTTTCCAGACTTTCCCCTTCCTTGCTTCAAACCAATTCATGACTGTTGTTCTGGAAATCTCTCCCTCACACTCAGGCATACACACATACACAGTAAAAGAATAAGGCTGGGCTTTTAAATAAGGTCATTCAGGTCAGTGTCTGTGTGCAGCTGACTGCTCCGCAGACACAAGGACTTTGACGGAGACGTGAAATGTGAGCGTGTGACTTTAAGGCCTCAGTGTACGAACAGGTTACCACACAGAGGCTGAAAAAGGCACACTCCACACAAATACACACACACATACATACACTGACTGACTAAAATATCCCAGAGGCAGTTCACGAAGAAACCAAACAAGGAGCCCACAGAGGGAACTGCCTTATTAGCAGCACAGACTTGGCTAGATGAGGCTGTGACTGCTACTGTCATAGACATCAATTTACCCTGAGCTCACACTGAATTCCGAGAGAAACAGGTTCATCGCTCACAGCTGTCAGTGAGCGATGCAGATTGCTGAAATATGACAACAGGCATGTCAACCTCATTTTAGCCTAAATTATCTATATGTCAGGCTCTCTCTGTGTGATTGGATGTGTACTTGTATTTGTTTTGTAAACACACCCCTTGTCAGAACCAGAAGTCCTAATCTGGACAAAAACCTCATTTCAGAGGAACTTGTTAAATTTAGGACTAAGATTTGAATTGTACTTAGGTTAGGCATTAACTAGTGATGGTTGTGGTTAAGGATAAAGTGGATTTTCTGCTTTCTTTGCTCCTCCTTGAAAATAAACTGAAGATCTTTGGTTTGTGGACAAAATGTATCATTTAATAACATTATCATGTTGTGATGTGGGGAAATTGTCTGATTTATGGACCAAACAAATCAATGAAGAAATAACCATTCATGAAAGTAATCATATAATTGTCTTTAAATTTATGTTTCTCAGAAAAGTCAATGGAAAGGTTTTTGTAGAAGACCAACTTGAAAGTTGATTTATGAATGTAAGTACTTACTTACAATGAGAAACACCACCACTGATTAGTGGAGAAATGTCTCTGTCTTTAGTGATTAATGACTAAAACTGTATATAAACATTAACTATTGTATGCATACAGTGAAGTAAAAGTAATCAATCTTTCATTTACTTTTAAAGGGATAGTTCAGGTTTTTGAAGTGTGGACAGGCACTGACATGGCAACTTTAAGTTTTTCAAATGATTAAATGCCTTATGACTTTTGACTATGAGTAGCAACAACTCTGAGCAACACCTCTGTCATCTCCCTGGATTCCACATCATATTTATGGAATAGAAAAACAGTTGTTCGAAAACAAAGGTGGAATCGAGGATTCAACCACGCCCCTCAGTGTGACGTCCGTCAGGCAAGCCAGAGGGGAGAGAAGCAGTGGATGTAGTCCAGGGAATGTGCCGGTATATGGTGTATACCTACTTATTTTTCAGTCAGCATTGCGTATACCCACTTCTAAATCCCCTCGATGCGCACCATTCAGTAATATCTGTGAGCCACCCTCCTCTGTCTCTAATTGGCTGGTACTTGCTGCATTCATCCAGGCTGCTTGTGTGACCAGTAGTAACTACAAACTGCTCCTAATCAAGACATCATTTTATAATAGTAAGTAGAAATGACGGATTTTTGGGTAAATTAAATAGAGTAGTCTTACATGTCACCGTTTCTAAAACAGGGCTTTTTTCAGGACTACTTTTAGAAAAAAAAAAAAGGTAAGAACTGAGAGTATACCCACTTCTCCAGGGACCACTACACCACTGGAGAGAAGTGTTGGCCTGTCACGATAACAAATTTTGCTGGGTGGAGGGTTCACTCCTAAGCACTAAGGAACCGAAAGGAGTCACAGATGTACCCGAGTGGTCATCCAGTCTCTTTGGTCGAGAGAGAGACGAGGAAAACAAAACAAGCATGCAAATGGAAATTATCCCGGCCAACTTTACTCTTTTGTACAAATTACAGATACAATTAAAACTATTAACAACTATTTAATCTGTTGATACTGTATATTGTATTGCCTTCATATGTAAATATGGTACAAATTCAGAATTGCAAAAAGTGTCCCACATGACACTAATCCACACTTTTTCATCTATCTGTCAGTCTGTCTGTGCTTTATTTGTTTCCTTATTTTTTATTTTTTATTTTGTCACGTACTTACCAATATCAGTTTTGTACAGTCAGGAGGAATACTTCCGCTCTGACAGCGAAGTTGGGTCGAACCCTGTTACTCTATGGTCACTGGACCTGTGCTGCTTCTCGGGGGCGGGGGGTCCATGGATGTAGTCTGCTCCGTGTTTGAACCAGCAGCGGCAGAGATACTCTGGCTACTACCAGCAGCAGAGCTAACGTTTAACTCACCAGAGTCATTTTGGGTGACATGGATATTTTTTCAGACAGTGGGGGTCGACATGACATGTTGTCTTCCTCTTTCTGTCGGCCCGGTCGGTGTGGGAGGATCTCCTCGTGGGCCCTCTCCCCCGGCCGGCTCTTGGTCGGCTTGGAAAAGCTTGGGGCGAAGGTGGCAGGCGTTAGCCTGGCTGTAGGTGTGTGTGTTCACGTGTTTGTTTGTGTGTACACCGGTGCGTAGCTCCTCCTATCGTAAAACAGAGACGATTAAGAAAAAAACATCATTATTTATTAAAAGAACAAGGTCCAGACCGTTTTTACAAGAGGCCATGACACGAAGAGACCTGAAAGAGAGGTGAGAGTTTGCATAGGGAGGCCAAACAGGATTCCCAATGCCTGTACCATGGAGATGGTGTCTGGAAATGTATCTGATGGACAACAATGGTGCTGCTCAGCATGTGGGTGTGAGAGAGAGTGAGAGGGAAACAGGTATAGAATCAAAATAGAGGAAAAATTGCAAAATAATGACGCAAAATTTAAGCACACTGTGATAGAGGGGCACTAAACACACATAGGCAAAAGTGTGCACACATTTGTATACACCCATATAATTCACATTAATTCATCAACACACAGTGCATCATTGAAATTTTCACTCATGTGCTCCCTCTCCACTTTAGACATTTCTTCAGTCAAGTGTGTCTTGAACACCCTAGGATGTGGGTGTGTAAGACTTCTGCGCACACTGCCTAAAGTCACGGTGGTAATGTAGATCTTGAGAAAAAAATGCTGTCACCCTGACTGAAAAGCCATTGTCTGTCTGGTGAACAAGACTCGGTCGTCCTCCTAATCCATGGCCCATTTTGTTTGTAACTGAAACCAAACTTAGACAAAGAGGATTATCACAAAGTGTGTGTTACACTCACTTCAGAGAGGGTAGTATCAGTGTCAGCAGCATGGTGTGTCATCTCAACATCTGACAGTCAGAATGAAACTGTAGAGACGGCGTTTGTGTTCCATCAGCCTTTTGTCGGTTTCTGCCAAAAATTCTCATCTGCCTGTGTGTTGCGTTGGTTTTAAATATTTAATATAATATTTAAATTATATAATGCATATTCAATGCATTAAGGTGAGATAAAATTGTAGCTTAATTATGCCATTTAATTGGACCACTGTAATTTTCTCAGCACATGAGCACTGGCTCAGGTGGCGATATGTCCCCTTTCAGCTTTTTAATATCAGGCATTTTCAGGTTGACCTTTTACAACACAGACCAAAACAACTTTATCTAGCTGCAAAGTATTTAAGTAAGTATAAGTCTCTCTAGTAGAGGTTGACCGATATGGGTTTTTCAATGACATATATAAATTTCTTAAATCAGGGCACAGGTGGATAAAAAAAAAGCATTCATTTTGAAAACGATTACCCCCTGAGCAGAGTGTTTTATTGAAGTAAAGATTTGGCTCAAATAAAATTAGGACAGTCAAAACACTCATGGTTACTGCAAAGGTACCTACATGTAGTTCCAGGGGAAAATTCCTGTGGTCAAAATGTGTTTTTAAAAGTCTAGAGTTGAGAGAGCTTCTGTCTCTCTTCCTTTGATGACTCCAGCTTTGTGTGGATGGAGTGTTCACTCTTGCCTCTATTTAGGCAAATGCTCCACTGATTGTTGCTGATTAGTCATTTCCTTTGAGCAAAGCAGAGAAACTCTTCTACCAGAGAGTTTAAAATTAATGTGTGTGTCTGTTGTGAAGTAAGTCAGTCTACTGTTGACCAACGTAGATCAGTGTATTTGTGTAATTACGATAGAGGTCAACTTTCGTGAACTCTGTTGTTTACCGACTGCAAACCAATAAAGACTATTAGGTCTTGGTCACATGATTCACAAGTAGCCGCTACATTCCAGCACCAAATGTTTTGTCAGGAGTGTCGCTGTACCACCATGAGAAGCGACTGGTTTGTTGGATTTTTGTTTGATACATAAAAAAACGCTAAACATATACATGATGACTTGCACTTTCTCAGCTCGCTTTTTGGAGGGAAGTCTGTGTCGTACGTTCTGTGAAGTGTCCGAAAGTGCCGCTCGACTCACACGGCATAACAACTACTTCCGACATACTGCTGTTACTTCCTCTGTAGCTGTATGGTCATTTAAAAATAAGGGTATATGTTTCTGAACATTACAGATGATAGGCTAATTTTTTTGTGGTTTTTTTTCAATGCCATGCGATCTACCCACTCTACCTTCGACGTATTGGGCACCCCTGTTTTATATAACGGTGATTGCTTAAGGCTGGGTTATGCCCTCTGCTTCTGTGTGTGCCAAATGCGCATGCTTTGGGGTAGCATTGTCTGTGAAGGTTCTCAGTCATCCAGGTCATACTCATCTTCGGGAGTTAGCTGTGGGCAACTGGACTTTGTTGAGTTAGGTTAAAGACATTTTACCTCTTCACCTGCAGAGGATAAATCCAGGTATTTAGCCGATTCTGCCGATCCTTCCAAAAAGGATGATCACTCAAGCACACAACAACACAGGAACACAATAGCAGACGCTCTTTCACACCTTTTGTCACGTGAAAGTAACAACCTGAAAACGGGTCAGGGGGTGAATGACCTGCTTTGTTAATAAGTTACCAATGCTGCGCAGTAATCCGTGTGAAACCAACGCTCTTCATGAACAAGCAATGTGTGTTTCTGTGCTCTGCAGGCATAGCTTCGGAGGAAAGTCTGAAGAAAGGTGCTTGGACTTTTGAATTCAAAATGTAGTCTGCTCGAACAGTTTTTCCAGGATCACCAACCCTACCTTTAAAGGCGACATAGACCGGAGGCTCCAATTAATGCTGCGTTTGTGTGCGTCATTACCTCGTTTATGAAACCCTAAAGTTTCAGAACAAACAGTTCAGCCACTGCTGAGAAAATAGGGTTTTATTGTTTTCCTGGGCTCTGCGAAGCGGATCGGCACTTCTGTATGTTGATGTTGTCATCAGTATACCTCACCACTCCTCTCACCACTCCTCTCACTACCGTAGCGCCTCCTGGTGCAGGCACTAGTCCGGGCACATCCGGTTGCATACATTCAACCACAGAAGAAGAAGAACTACTCTTGTTGTAGCTGCTGAGATGCAGAGCATCCACCGTGCCAGAGGGGCAGCTGTGTATCTGAGAGCTGGCCTACCAATTACTTCACTTCCAGGTACCTGGCCAATCACAGGACAGTGGGAAAGCTCTCGCTGGCTGGCCAATCACAACACAGTCCACATTCTGGGGGTGTGATTTTGGTCTCAAACAGCGCGGCTGACGAGAGCGCCAATGAGGAGATATTTTGATCGGATCGTTTGCAGCGATTAGGAGGTTTTTAATCATGAAAACAAGTTTATATATGCAAGTAGACCTCCATAACTAACATATATGTGCGATACAAGCATTTGATGTCACCTTTAAGTCAAGCAAGTCCAGCTGTCTTCAGATAACTCCTGAGTTGGGGGTGTTCTCTCTTTTTTTTTACGGTAACCATGGAAATTTACTTATGTAAGGAGGTGAGGTTGCAGAAATGCAAGTGGGTCATTGTGAATTTGGAAGGAAAAAATATGACCTGACCCTCTGCTTCAAATTGACTACAATTAGAAAGTAAATGTTTGACTATCTCATTTACTTCAGTTGGTAACACAGAAGTTAATTAAGTTAATTAATTAATTCAAAATAAATTAGGTTGACATTTTTGCTTGAGGGAATTAAATGAATTTGCATTAGTAATTGAAGGTTTTTGCAGCTGTGCTTGGTGATGCCATCCTTGGGCAAGCTTTTCGCTAACTTCCTGTTCGTTGATGCACTGGAAAAGGAAAATGGCAGAAAAACTTAAAAAACTTTCAAAATACATTGGATTAGATTAGACTTTATTGATCCCACACTAGGGAAGTTCACTTGTTACAAGAGAAGGGTTGAAAGCAGACAGTACTATGATATTTATAAGCAATATAAATATACAGAAAATACAAATGCAAAAAATAAAGTAAACACTCTACAGTGACAGCTGTCAGATTATGGTACAATTTAACTTTTAATCAGTTTTGGCTAAGATTACTTTTTTAGCAGCAGTGTTTTTTTCAGACAGTGTTTCTACACACTACTGAATTACAGGGACATCCTGCCTGTCCCTGATTGGCCAGTACTAGTCAGCTAATCACAGGCAGAGTAGGGTGGGCCTTCATTGAATAGAGGTGTGGAAAACAGCTGGCAATCGGTGACAGCGGCAGTGACAGGGAGAGAGAAATAAGAAGGATTGAGAAGACGAGAGAGAGGAAAGCGGCGAAAGTGTGAGTCAGTGCTTGTTCACCGAAAGGTTGAGACCGAAAACCGGGATTTTAATCCGGAATCGACCGAAGTGTTCATGTTCATCCTTCCCTTAGGAAGCTCCAGACCTCTGTGTCTCATCTGCTCTGAGACTGTGGCAGTTAAAACTGGGAATGTGAAACCAAGCATGAAAATACTTTTGATAAAAGTTACCCAGTAAATTTGGCAGTTAGGCTCCAAAAAACAAGCAACTTTGATCAGTCAAAAAGGATTTTATCACATGTTGCGTTGATTTTGGGACGCCACAAAATCCTGTTCAGTTGTGCACACATTAAAAAAGTCTTATATATATATATTACATTATTACATTACATGTCATTTAGCAGACGCTTTTATCCAAAGCGACTTACAATGGAATTGAGTACAATCAGCGTGGGGTGGAATCGAACTTGCGACCATGATGTTTTTCGCACATAGGGTACCGGTCTTAACCACTGAGCCACTCCACCCCATATATACATATACATATGTATATACATATGTATATACATACATATATATATACATATATATATATATATATATATATATATATATATATATATATATATACATATATATACATATGTATATATATATATATATATATTTGTTTTTAATGCAGCCAACTTTGTTTTAACTTGTTAATATTATTGTATTATTATTATGAAAGTACTTGTTATCTATAGTTCTCAGTTGAATTTAATTTGCCTTTACTTTTTTTATTTATTTTTCTTATTTATTTTATCTATTATTTATTATCGTATATAGTCCTCCAAAGTTGCACTGAAAATAAATATTGTATGGCATTGAATTCCATTTCCTTCATTTGATTTTAGTGCAGATATTGAGTGCGGG
Organism: Solea senegalensis; assembly: GCF_019176455.1. Taxonomy (NCBI): domain Eukaryota; kingdom Metazoa; phylum Chordata; class Actinopteri; order Pleuronectiformes; family Soleidae; genus Solea; species Solea senegalensis. Next base: position 18,406,423 of record NC_058023.1, read on the forward strand.
TCCCAGGCTCAGGCAGTTGCAGGTTACACACTTGGTGCCAATCATCTCATCAATGCTCTGTTTAAATACTCCAGCTTTCCAGTAACTTGCTGCCAGATTGTTGCAGTTTCAACATGAAATCCTCCTGCCAGCTCGCGTCCTCCCTGGACCCTCTCTGTTTCCGGCTTTCCTCAACGCTACCCTCCACCTGCCATCATCATTCCCCCCCCACGTCTCAGCTTCTCTGCATTCTTTGGACCCCTCTACTGCCTTGCCATCTCCTACCTAGTTCTCTCCCGAGCCCCCTCCTTCCCCTTCCCACCAGCCTTTCCCCGTCAAATAAATCTGTGAAATTGCTCAGCTCTGACCAAACCACCTCTTTCAAGCAGACCTTGGTTAGCAACCAGACAAAACAAGGCTGATGTGAATGCACCCGAAGATGACTTATTAGGCACACATTAACAAACACAATGTAATAAATGTACCTCAAGGAGATAATTCAATACTAAGCCTTTTAAAATGGAATCTGTGTCTTTGGAATCGGCAATGCATTGATTTTGAAATTAGAGAACATAAATGGGCATGGTGCAGCCCTGATACAGACTGTAAAGTGAATTGGGGCTTTGGCAGCGAATGATGTGGAAAGGTGAATTTGCGCTAATTAAGGTCCCTCAGTGACCTAAACCCATTTTGACTGATACATTATGTGTTTACATATTTTATTTTGTCAGCACTTTAATTTGTAAAGCTTTAATTAAAAACAATGAATGTGAAATTTCTATCCCCCTGTCCCTTTTGCAAGAAAGAACCCCCACTTTATATTGAATAATTAAGTAACTTTTACAGTACATTTTAAACAAGCTATTTTTTTTACTTAAACTTCAGTACATTTTTAGACCAGTACTTGTACTTGTACTTAAGTATACCTTTTATGAAAATAGTGGTACTTTTACTGGAGTAGATGCACAGATAATTTAAGAAATTGCACAGATCCCAACACGTATGTCAAACATTAAGAGAGGCAGGAGTTGTGGAGTCCGATGGCCACAGTGCTCCTGTGTTTGACCAGTGTGTCATGGAGTGGGTGGGAGACATTGTCCTCTCTGGCAGAGCCAGCAGTGTCAAATCTGTTAAAAAACATATTCATCTCAATGTCTCTGGCCATTGTCTACATTCCACTCCAGACCTCCCTCATGTTGTTCTGCTGGAGTTTCCACTCCAGCTTCTTCCTATATTCCTCCTTAGCCTCTTTCATCTGAACCTTCAGTTCCTCCTGGATTGTTCTCACCTTCTCCCTGTTTCCAGCTTTTAAGGCCCTCTTCTTGTTCTTTAGGATGGCTTTAATATCCTTTGCCACCCAAGGCTTGTTGTTTGGGTAACATTAAACCGGATTGGAACAGTGGAGTCCACACAGAAGGTGAAATAGTCTGTGATGCACTCTGTGAGACCATGAATGTCCTCTCCATGTGGCTCACTGAGCACCTGCCAGTCCGTCGCCTCAAAGCAGCCCTGTAGTGTCTCATAAGTCTCTTCTGACCATCTCCTCACTGTCTTCGTGGTTGCAGGCTGACTCGTCACCAGAGGCAGATAACGGGCTGAGGAGCACCAGGTTGTGGTCTGACCTACCCAGAGGGGGGAGGGGAGAACAGCTGTATGCATTCTTAACATTAGCATACAGCAAGTCCAGTGTTCTTTCTTCTCTGGTAGGACAGTCCACATACTGTTTGAAGCTGGGGAGTGACTTGTCCATAGTGACGTGATTGAGATGGCGATGAATGCATTCGGGTGATGAGTCTGGAGACGGGCTATAGCGGAGTGAATGACGTCACATGCCGCTGTTGGGTTGGCATAGGGGGGAACGTAAACAGCCACCATAATAACGTGGGAGAACTCCTCGGAAGATAATAAGGCCTGAGTCCAACAGCCAACAGTTCAGTGTCCGGGCAACAGATACTTTCCTTGATGTTAATGTGACCAGGATTACACCAGCGGTTATTAACTAGCACAGCAAGTCCCCCTTTGGTCGGCCTAAGCAGTCTGAAAGCCAGTGGTGGAATCGTTGTCATCCAGAATGTCTTGGTGCAGCCATGTCTCCGTAAAGCACATCAGACTACACTCCCTCTGACTCCTGGCTAGCGCTGTCAGCTCATCCGTCTTATTAGCTAGCGCCCTCACGTTACCCATGATGAGAGAGGGGAGACACAGCTAATATCTCCACCTTTCCATAAGCCTCTGTCTTCTCCTTCTGTCTTGCTATGTTCCTCCCCTGCATCCTCTCAATCTTGTCGCCATGCCAGCCGGCTTCAGCATGATCAGCTGATCCCTGGTGTAAACAGTGCGGCCATGTAGTTGCTGCACAACAGTGGTCCGGCTTCTTTTTGTTTGCAGCGTTTCTTGTTTGCAGCGTTTCTTATTTGCAGCGATGGCGGGTCTCGGCCACCGTATCCGGCAGAGTGAAAGAAGTATTTCCACGGTGAAAATAAAGACCAGGACTCTGTCTATCCACATTATCCTGCACAGGTTAACTAAGTAAAATATCAGGTTAAACACTTATATAGAAAAGGTAGCTTCGTTAGAAAGAAAAAAAAGAGAATAACAAACAGCAGTGACTGCAACAGGCTGCATGTACGCTGGTGCATGCGCACGTTAGTGCATGCACATCCACATCTTTTGTGTCCTGGCTTCACCTTCTTCCCTTGTGTGTGTGACTTATGTGGTTTTTAGATTATATCACCACCAATTTTACACCGAAATGTTAGTTTACTCATAATGGCAAGTCTAGCTGAGTCTTTGAACATTGGTATAATGTCCTCTTTGTCTCTGGAGGAGCTTTTTAACTCTGCTGATGCTAAAGTGGTTTGACTGTACATCTGGCTCAAAAACTACAGGTGTAAAAGATAAAAAAAGACGTCAAGTTAATGTTGACTGCATTATAGAAAATGTAGGATCTAATATTTCTGATCGTGATCATCATTATTATTATTATTATTATTATCATTATTATTATTATTATTATGAATAAGATTGCCTCATTGATTCTGAAAGACACCATACCTTTCCCCCACAGAAAATTGAAAAATATAATAGCAGTCCACAAAAAGCCTTTGAAAATGGAGAACCTCTTTTTGATTGGTCACACTGATTATGAGATTGTTCCCTCTCTTCACAATCTTGACAGCTGTCAGTTTCTACCACAACTGAATGAAATGACTTCTTTTCTTTTTTTTTCAAAACTGACAGCATGACAATCCAAATCTGTGCACTCCACCACATTTTTTCCAAATTGCTTCTGTCTATTTCCCTTCCTCGCCTCTCTTTCCTATTATCCGTCATCTTGGCTCAGGGTTAGGGGAGCTTTCCAGGCCATGGTTATTCTGCCAGTTTGGCCAGTTTGAAGTGGTGATGAAGTGGTGAATGTTGCCGCCAGCCTGCTCAGCTGACCGGTCCAACAGAGGCTCAAAGCCTCCTCTCATGTCTCTCCAAAGAGGGTCAGGACGGGCAGGTTGGCAGAGATGGTCAAACAAAACTCTCCTCATCCCTGACTCAGCAAAGAGTAAGCACACACAGACACACAGAGCTGCTGTCTGTCAGACCATGGTATTGTTGACTTTTGCCCTGAGGTGGTGCTAAATAGCCAACATTTAGGAATGGAAAGGATTTATCCTCAGGACAGCATCACTTTTTTTAATATATCAGGTAAATATTTGACCTAATGAAAGGTTGCTAGAAAGTAGGGCTGTCACATTTTCCAAAAATTCAAGTTTTAACAAATATTTCATCACCCGTAATTTGTTTGAATAAATTCAAACACCTGCATCCCTTAATACACCACAAATGTCACATTTTTCGTGACTTTATTAACTTTTTTTTAATTTTCATAATTCTGATGCCAGTGTTCAAGTATTCCTAACACTCTCTGAACATGAAAATCACTGACAACAGGATGAAGCTAAAATAGCTAAAATATAATTATGTTATATGTGCCCAGCCATGGAAAAACCAGGAACAAGGGGCATTTTGTTATTTACAGTTTCTGAAAGTGTGGTTTCTAACCTTTCCAACAACATCTAATACGTGGACATCTGATAGTATTTGAAGAAGATGTGGCTATTTGAATGTTGGCACTCCTCAAACAGGTTTAGGGAGAATTTTAGTCTCAAATGGCCCTTCTCCACTATAGACCCAGCTCACCTCGCCACGACACGGCACATCACGGTTTAGACATGACAAAATAGTACCTGCTCAACGTGGGCGGAGGCATCACTGAACGGCTGCATGAAACTGCCGTGACTATGTTATACATGCGACACACAAACGAGTGACAAATGACTTCAACACATGAAATAGGGGACATGGCTCACAATGCTTACCTTGCGGGGGCAAGGGAAGTAAACTCTGAGCCAAAATGGCGCCGCGCACGGACTAGGCTGTAAAATGACGGTGTCCTGGGAGAACGCTTTTGCTTAAACTCCTGCCACACAGACAGTGCAACAGAGATGCCTTGTGGCACAAATAGGTCACTGCCTTACATAAATAATGACATTTACTGTCAATACTGTAATTTGTTTTTATTTTTTGATTTCATTTAATAAAACAATTAATAACACCATGTTTAGTTGCACATTACTTGAATATTTAAGTTTATATCGTAAAAAGTGCATAGCATAACAATTATGTTTAAATTTAATTATGTTTAAAAGTGCTGCATTATGATCTTGCCACCTTTCATAGTTTCCGCTACATGTTGAAACTTACTAGATGACAAAAACAGCAGAATGAGTTGTCTCAGTTACTGAATCATTGCCACCATTTCAGCCGTTGAACCACCAACGGCTGAAACAGTGCAGTTCCTCCTGCATTTCCTGAAATGGCAAATTGTTATCACTACCTGTTGCTGTCTTTGCAAAGTTGTAAAGGCTTCTTAGATCAATATTATATCAATAATCTAGTATGTGTACTGGCCTGGAAAGCTTCAGCTTTAGATTGTATGATGACATTTGTATTTGTGCCATAGATAAATCAATTTCTATGTTGTCTTAAACTGGCAGAGATGGTAGCACAGTCAACTGCTAACTGCAAAATGCAGTGATGAAGACTTTGGAGGTAAACATATATCTCGTCACAGTAATTATTCCAAATGATGTTTCAGAATGAATGTGTTTATGGTTTGTTGATGTGTACATGTAGCACTTTTAAAAACATGGCAAGGTTGTTTTGTGAGTTGTCTTATTGTAGCAGAGAGTTAGAGCCAGACTTCAACCAAACACAGCACGTCATAATACCAGAGATTTGTTGACAACTGTCTGAGCCTCTCCTCTTTGCTCTGGTAGTTTTCTTTTTTTTCCTCCTGTGTTCTATCTTCTATAACCTTCTGTTAAGTGAGGAATTACTGATGCTGTCTCATCTCAAAGTACATTAGCTGACAAATATTGTTATTAGTAGTGTTATCTGTATATGCAGATGATGTGAATCAAAACATAACAATAACTGGGCAAATAAATCATTTATTCAGTAGAGGTAATTTGAGATTTAGGGGTGTTTTTAGGAGTGAATGAGTAAAAAAAGGTTATCTGGTTGGGTGTAGGGGGAAAGGTGAGTGCCAAACTGTCACACAGGGATATAGTCCTGCATTCCTGCTTGTTAAAACCTCAGTCATAATGGCACTAAGCCTGATTGACTGCATCTTATACTATAACTTAAAACAAACTGCCAACGTGTTTGTGTGTTTGAAGATACAGTTAGTTGGATGCTGTCCAAGTTATGGCTGACTTTTACCATTAAGTTTCTAACATCTTTGAAGGGCCATGCTAAATGAGGCCTCCTTTACAAAGTAAATCCTCAACTTATTAAAAAAAGTATTTGCACCAGCCAATTATGACATATTTAAGATTCTCAGAAACTTGGTTATTGCATGAAAAAATAAATCATCCCAATGTTTCTTTTTTTTATTATATTCTATTATATTCTATTTTTATATTATACTTCATCAGATGGTTTAAGAAAATCAGCCAAACATCTACCAAAGAATTTGCCATCACATACCGGCCATTGGCTGTACTAATTTCTAAAGACCCGGCATCAACCACACATGAATTCACATTGTCCCACCTTAACAAAGGTGTGCTTTTTGTCATTTCTCTTGTTTCATCTCGTGTCAGACATACAGATATAATAAAAGTTAAATTTTTGTGGCCAGACCGCTGTACCCTGGGAGATGATGGATGTTTTTTCTCTCCTCTTCTCGCCGGGCCTTGCCTCACCTCTCATCCAATGATGCTTGTGGCCTAGGCACATCCACCATTCAGCCCAGGATAATCTCTTCGTAATTTGTCACCCTTGCCTTGACTAGGTGGAAGTCTGTTACCTGCTGATAGAAGCAGAGATGGATGTTGGTGGCATCAGGTATGAAAAGTAACAGATTAACATTGAGAGATGGCAGAAGAGGTGGGACAATCAGTGAACAAAGCTTTTACACCTTCCTCCTACACTCAGCCTGCTTTGGAGAAAAGGGGGGTTGCCATGGAGATGGGGAAGGAGGGATTTCATGGATGTATGGCAGTTTTCCATTTGGCTGGGGTAATTCTCATACTGTAATATAATGGAAGGGTTCATTCTGACAGTGAGTTTGTCTGGCAAACCTTTTTGAGTAAATAATTTGATAAGCATTGCAATATATATCATTTTCTTCAATATAAGGTCAATATACTGACCTTAGCAGATACAACTGCAGTTAGCACAGATAACCAAACAACTTTGAGAACACTGAACCATGAATAATGTTTTAGAGTTTACTAACTACAGGTCCCACAAATATGATGATTAGCACCTTACAGTCTTATGTCTTGTCCACACATAGCCGGATATCATTAAAAACTGAACTTTTGTTCTTCCAGCCACATATAAACAGAGTTTAATCACACTGTAAAAAGATACTTTTGAAAACTCCATCCAAAGTTGCATGAAAAATACTCTTGTATACTGTGACACCATTCATACTGTACATACATGTATGCATATATAAATAGATAGATAAAAGAAACACATGTATACCATGATTCATTGTGTTAATTTCCGAAAAAAAAAAAAACAGCAGAAAATGTTTAGAAATACCCAGCTATGTGTGGCGCAGGCATTGAAGTGACCATAGTTTAAATAAATAACACACACAGGGATGCATATGAATATAAATGGAACTTATAAAACTTAATCAAATATGAAACAGGTATACCTCTATGTTATGTAACTTTTAATTTCATACTATTTAACCTTTGCTTAATCATAATAAAACACCTGAAATGGCTGTGCAAACATTTAATCAAGTCACATTAATCACTGTTATAATCATAATAAACTTTGTGACCAAACCCAGTTAAAGGTGGTATGTGCTGTAGATTATGACTGAAGTAAGAAATCAAATGTGTGCAGAAAGAGAAAAATCATCTTAAGGACCCCCTCGAAAATGAGATGATTCATCTCAAGGGGCTATCCTGAATAAATAAATTCAAATTGAAATCTTTACAGAAAGTAAACTTCTGCTGTGTTTACTGCCGCTGTATATTTTTGGGGTTTCAAAGGGTTTCATCAACACAAGCATATATAATTTTCTCAACCCATTGAACAGTATGACCCTTTCATTTAGGTTTAACTCGGAAAATGACTAAATTTGGAGTCTTAACATTGCCACGTTCTGTTGGTGTATGTTTTAAGCTACTGAAGTACATTTTTAGTATTTTTACATATTTCTGTTTTCTCATCTGCCCTGTTGTAATTTATTGTTCTAGCAACCAAAGCTTACATATGTTTTCTGTCAGTTGGTGGAGCCACCATGACTTGTTGCAATGACAATATCAGAAAATATCTTGTTTTGTCCCTGCCTAGGCTAAGATTTTATTTTAAATGTATCTATTAAATATCATTATATTGTCTATATTTAAATCTATTAAACTTCTCAATTTTCGGGGCTGAAAATGGATAGTGTGGCTGGCAGGCATATCCTGTGTTAAAATGTATGCATTTTTAAATGAGTTGTGTGCATGTTGCCTTAAAAAAGTGGGGATAGTGTGAGTGGTGCTTTGCCAACTTATGGACGCACCACCATTTATTGCAGTGACCCAGAGATCAGAAAGTATCTCTTTAGAAATGTAGGGGTGGTGTGAGTGGTGTTTTGCCAAATAATGGAGCCACCATAACTTGAAATGAGAAAACAGGCATACAGGTACACATTGTGCACAGGCATATACTGTTTTAAATGAAAACTGAGTTGTGTGGTTGTAGCCTTAGAAAAGTGTTAGTGGTGTTTTGTCAATTAGTGGAGCCACCATTACTTGTTGCAGTGACCCAGAAATATCTTTTTGTCCCTGTCCAGGCTAAAAAATTTAAACTACTCAATTTTCAGGGCTTGAAAATGCTGGAATAGTGTTGATGGCAGACATAATCTGTGCAGAATGCATGCATTTTTAAATGAAAACTGAATTGTGTATGTAGCCTTAGGAATGTGGGGGTAGTGTAAGTGATATTCATGTGGTAGCAAACTCACTGTCACATGCCTACATTCTGTCTAATGTTAGTAAAACTCAGCATTTCCTCCATGTGTTTTACACGAAAAGCAGGAAGTGTTCTGTTTCACTGACTGTGGATTAACAACAATAACAAAGCAGAGGTTAGTTACCTAGGTAGGTAACTATATATACATATATAAATATACATGTACATATATATATATATATATACACAGTAGCGTACCGTGGGGTTTCAGTCAGGTCCTTCAGTAAAAAAAACACAACCACATACAAAACACACTGTTATGCACTATATTCATGAGACAGTTGATCTGCAACAACCATAGCGCACACGCACACCACTGTGCATCTATAGGTTACTGCATCATTACCTCCACCACATCTTCTGTTACGTCACTCAGCAAACGCAATTTCACAAGCCACTATATGACACAAAAACAAGCTTCCACATAAGCATAGTCGTCAGCTACGCGGCGGAACACGTCCCCAGCTCTATTTATGATCAACAGTTTGGTCCTCACCACTTGTAAATTTTTTTATAAATTTATCATTAACACTCGAACTGCCGTAAATGATGTACCTCTTCGGTGTAGGTCTTCCTCTTGAAATAATTTCCTTCTTTTCTCCAAATGATCGCCGTGAAAAGTGCACACGAAGGAGATCAGAAACATGATGGATCGGTGGTGTTAATGCAGTGGCCATAGCTTACTTCAAAACCCGCCAAAGGTTCAAACATCGTTGATGACAACAGCGGGGGCTAGCGCCAGACACATCGCTGGGCCTGGAGCGTTCTGTCACTATGATATCACATTTTGATTGGCTGACGACACACGTCAGTCAAAGTTATAACCAAATAGGAAATGGCAGCTTCAACGAAAGGCCAACAATACTACTAGAGCAGGTCCACGGAGCTATGATGCGTTTAATGACATATGGAAGATCCAGCTCAGCTTCACAAAAAAATAACCATATTCTTTCTGGAAATATAATCATAACATACTGAAAAAGTAATTGAATTCAGACACGTTCAGACACACATTAATTTGATTATTAAAAATAATAATAATAATAAAAAATACTTTTTTGATATTGTCAGGGCCAGCAGAGAAGGCCCTGACAGCCCACCACTGTATATATATATATACACATACATAATGTAAATGCACTGTCGTAAATAACGCACATTCACTCAAACACACCTCCTTCACTACTCACTTCATTTTGTCCTGTAAAATAAAGTAACAACAAGTCAGGATTATACTTCTGCCTTGCCTCCATGCTGTAGCTACAGAAAGTTTCACAGTCGCCAAAGACTTCCAAGCTTCCAATTTGTGCGTCATTCAACCCAGACCTTGTTGTTGCCGTCGAGGTGATGCAGAAGTATAAATCAGTATCCCTAAAAACACACAATTTTACCACAGAGAAAGTGGTCGGGTTTAGGGGTGGATAGGAACCTATGGCTCGCCAAGTCTGTTATATAATGGAAAATGTGATAAGAGGACTGAACATGTGCTGACAAAAACATTCATGTACATCAAGCTATATAAACATAAATAAGTATGTTTATAAGTGTATAATCACATTAAAATAAAAGCCTTTGGTTTGTGTAGCCTTGGAATAAGCCTTTTATATGCACCTACAGGATTAATTCCCCACTGGAAAGCTGAATGTCTATTAAAACTGGTTCATCTATGTAGTAGAAATGTGAAATAATATTTGAAGCAAGTGCCTTCTTGGCAGAGAAAGGCAGACAATTTATTAATGGCTCATGTAGATGAATGACAACAACTCCCAGAATGCACTGCGCTCACTGCCCTGCGAGGCACAGCCATAGGCCATACCCCCTCCTTACAGAGTGAAGCAGACAGAAAAGAAAGAGCTATTTGTGTAAACACACAAATCCCTGTAAGGAATTAGTTGACAAATACATTACAGACTTCTAAAGTACTCAGGTTTTTTTCTATGGCGCTAAATTGTACTGGAATGTGCAGTAAAAACAAGGAAAGGACAAGCAGTAAGTTCCCATCATTTGCCGGTCAGAGATTCAGAGCGGTGCAAACAACCTGATAGCTGATAGCGTTAGCCTGAAGGCAAGATGAAGGCAAAATGACGCAATTTGCGTCAGTTTGCGTCATCGGAGGGCATTTCACAAAACAAAGAGGCAAGATATTTCTCAACTTAGGTGAAACTCAAGGAGGAAGCACATTATTCAAAAATACTCCTGCCATTCTAGTAATACAAAGCTTAATGCCAATCGGTGAAGTATTCCTTTGAACAAAAATATGTTTCTACAGCCTGAACAGATGCACGTTCCAATACACCCACATACATGCCCAAAGCCATGAAGATGAGGGAGGAAACGGGAAGGTGGAGAGAGTTGTGAAAAAGTGTTAACATCCTTTCTGGTACTTAAAGGCCTCCGCAGTTCCCTTATGCACTTGGTAAAGGGTGAATGAGTGGAGGAGTCCTCTGTTTGTTACACTCTTAAGTCTTACTATTACATGTCAACAATTATTATAGTTACACAATTTTTTTTTTATATCACATTAAATCAAAGCAGTTAACGTGAGGATTTTGGCAGCACTTGCTTCTATACAGCTGAGATGCAACAGAAATTTAAACGTGTTCAGTTAAGACTCTCACAGTTTGTTTTTTTTAATGACAGTGTAATATCCTCGTCTGGTTTAAAACTAAAGCAGTTCACAGCTGTTTGTTTACACCATTTTTTTTACTGAGCTGAACCAAAGAGCTCCTGTTGTCTGGACCACAGACTCTGGACGTGGACCTGGTGTCTGGTGAGACATCCTCCCTCTACCACCTCCAGACAAATCCAAAAAAGTGTTTGCCTCACAATTTAGTATAGTTAAGTATAGTAAAGCACAGTAAAGTAATTCGGATGAGTCAGTTTTGGTCTCTCTCTCTCTCTCTCACATACACACACACACCCTAAAAAATGGGCACACAGGGCCATAATTTCCTCTGCTGTCTATTTAAAGTCCTGGAAAAAAACATACACATGCTATAATTTAGAGATCTGTAAGTGCTGCAGTGTTGCAATAACAGGCAACACTAAAGGTATCTTAGAGCACTGAGGAAGATGAGCAGACAGACACATGGCTCAGTATCTCTGTCCTTCATTTATGTATCGTTCCACTTAATGCTGTGTTTCCTGCTAATGCCTTCATAAAGAATAAGCATAGCCAGTTCCCCTAAAGTAGTTATAATGGCTCAGTGCTCATTTGAAGAAGACAGTGTCATTTATCAAAGGCTCTGCCAGTCAGTGTGTGCGTGTGTGTGTCTCCTGCTCAGGACGCTGCTCGGCAATAAAACAGATGAAGGTTAGAGTCTGTGCATGCCATTAGGATACTAGATTAAACGGGGACAAAAATGTGTGTGATTCTGAATGCTCATCCTTGTCTGTGTTATGCGTGTGCATTTTTCTGTGCAAACCTCCAAAAGAGTCCAAGAGAATATTAAATGAGCTTTACCCGCTACCAGCAGCCATTCTCTTTTTGTTTTGTTTTTCTAACTAGAGCACTCATACCCAAACCAACACTGTTAGGACCCAATGACACATGATTCAGGCCAGGTTTAGACATATTATTACATATTTTTTTATCAAATTCAGGTCATGCCACATGCATATGCTGTATTTTTGTTCTACATCCATGTGTGTTTTGAATTACTAAATTAATTGTCAACTATTTTGATAATCGATTTATGGGTTTGAGTGTTTTTTTTTTTTAAATAATTTTTATTACTCAATTCAATTCAGTTGTATTTGTATAGTGCCAAATCATATAAACATTACACAAGATACATTATCTCAAGACACTGCACATACCAAGGCAGTTTACAATAATATGGAGAGAAGAGAAACCCAATGCAGCATGAGCAAGCACTAGGCATCAGTAGAGAGAGAAAAAAACTCCCTTTTAACAGGAATAAATCTCTGGCAGAACCAGACTCAAAGATGTGCAGCCATCTGCCTCGACCGGGTGGGGTGAAAGGAAAAATGGGGGACAGAGGAGAGGTGAGGTAGGGACAGAAGCGAGAGACCAGGAGCAGATATATAACAGTTGTATCAAGTTATAGGTCTAGACAGGACAGCTCTGAAGGAAAGGAAGGAAGGAAAGGCACAATCTAGGGAGAGAAATAACAAGGTGAATGACATGTAATTAAGTCATATTCATACCCTGAGTGTGAGGGAGTGTGAGTCGACCACAGAAGAGATGGTTCAGGTTTCCCTGAGCCAGGTTTAACGATAAGTTTTATCAAAAAGGAAGGTTTTAAGTCTAACTTTAAATATGTTTGTACTTTAAATGTACACCTCACAAGTAATTTTAGGACCAACATTAATTGCTTTGTATGTGAGGAGGAGGATTTGAAATGTAATCTTAAACTGTAAGTGAAGCCAGTGTAGAGAAGGTTACACTGCAGTGATGTGGTCTGTCACAGTGCATCAACCTGTAGTGGCCTGTCAGAATTTGTGATTAACTGGAGGGTTTTAACAGACTTGTTGAAACATCCTAATATTAATGTATTCTAGATGTAACATTTTTTTCTTCATCTTTCTTCAATTCTTCATTTTTTTCAATCCTGCGTTGCTTAAATTTGGTTGCATTTCCATTAAAAGTTTGTTTTGTCCCTTCATAATATCAAATCTGGCCCGCGTTAATAATAGTCTGGTATTAAAAATGGCTGTGACTCCTCCTAGTCTTCTTAAATGTAAACATTTTCTGGTTTCTTTGCTCCATATAACAAATAAATAATCTTTTCAAGGTTAGAGAAACAATTACATGATTAATTGAGTAAATAATTGACAGATTAATCAATCAACAACCAATTAGACCAGTGAACTGGACGACATATGCAGAGCAGTGGAAAATGTGTCGAAAAACACGTTTGTTTAGTTTAGTAGCTTTCTAGGAACGATGGCTATGTCGCGATGGCATCTGATGACTTTTGCTCTGGACTTTTGAAGTACAGGATACTGTCACGACTAATAGATGATGAAGATAACTGAATCACAGCCACTGCAGAAACACATCTTAGCCAATTAGGTCTCTATGTTTTTCCTCCTGCTTTGAACTAAATGAATGGCACATGTGCCTCTCCTGGCACAGCATGCTCATTAAATATCTTCAGACCGAAACGGTTTTTGTAGAGACTCCACTTTGTGCAGCCAAACATGAGTTTGAGAGGAGCCTATGCTCACTCTTACTAAAAACATGGCTGCAAGCAAGGATATCAGGGAAAAACAAAAGGCTCACCTTTAAAAAACATATGCCTGTTTCTACTTCCAATATCATAATAACATGTGCATCATTTATCTCCATTTAGACGACCTTTTTTTTTCGACTTTCTCTTTGTAAACCCCTCACTCCCCACACCAAAGTCCATAGACAAAATCAGTCGTCTTACATCACAGCACACAGGAGTGCCTGCCTTGATCATAAAGTTCAAATGTGTAATTTTTTTTGACTTTGGTGTTGGATATCATTCTTTCAGATTTACCTCAGTGACACAAACTTACCAAACGGTAAGCAGTAGACCAGCAGCTCCTGATGCAAGCTAATAACACTTAATTTTCTCTTTGGACTTCAGTGCAGAAGAGTATGGAGTTCAAGCAGGCAGCCATTTTTAAACCAGATGAGCCTTTTATGAAGTGGGTAGCCATGTTTTCAGTAAGAGTGGAACAGTTCGGTTTTGTATGTATTTTTTTTCCGAATTTCTGGCACCGTTCCCTTGGGTTTGGAGCTACACTGGCTCCATCCACAACTCTCAGCTGATTGGGAGAATGTCACTAGCTTGCGACCGGTGTTTCGTCAATGCCCACAGTCTATTCTCATACAAAGCTTGACGTCTTGTTGAGACGAACTGCCATTAACCGAGCAGGAAATGCTGGATTTCCTCCATTGTTGTCTACATATCTCACTGGTGTGGATGCACAGTCCACACCCTGTTTACCAAGTAAATGTACTGTTCTCAGTTGAAACGCAAGCCTGACCCCGGGCTTTACCTTTCCCAACCATACTGTACTGTACCAAACCAAACTGTACCATGAAGGAAACATGGTATATGAGTGAGTTTTCCATGTGTCAGGCTGATTCGTAGGGGGCACACATGCACAACACAGTGTCTCATACAAGCACACTAACTATCACTTGACAGTTATCTGAGAGAGAGACTTATCGAGAGTGCTTTTACTTTGAAGCCGTTGAACAAATTGTTGTGTGTGACATATTTGACACTGAAACTGATCAAAGATAATTTTCACTGTCTGTTTTGCTGTGAAATCTGTGGCACATGGCAAAAATAAGACAGATTGACTGCTTAAGAGAAAAGTGCAGCATGCACCCATAGAACATACTTGAGTGTCGCAAACACGGTTACACGGATGCTGAAATGAAATATTTTGTGACTCTCTTTTGCTGTTTTTGAGGAGAGGGTGAGGGGAGGGTGAAGTCATTAGTCATTAGTGAAACTGCTGATATGGTACTCCATCCAGTAATACAGCTCTTCCATGTTGCACTCAGCTGTGCCTGGTTGCACCTGGTTGCATTTGGTTTGCACCAGTGATTATGATCACCCAAATTAAAATACAAACAAAACACTGCTGATATTTTGTGATTTTGCTTGCGTTTGCATATGTGCCCTGTTTCATGAAAATAAAGCTCTATCTACTGTATATTCTATCATTATGTTCACATTCTTTACTATTAAAATGGTTGTGCAGCATTTTTACTGACTACTGATTTCCCGCTTTGCTAGTCTACATGCAGATGTGCCCTTGGGCAACACCCACATTGCTTGTGACGGCTGTGCCGGCACCGTGTGAATGGGTATGAAAGATGAGTGATAGGTAATGTGTTGCGCGTAGATGTGCTGTATGAAAGTGTGAGTGAATGGGTGAATGGCAAATCTGTAGTGCAAAGCAGCTTTGAATGGATATCAAGGCTAGAAAAGTGCTATAAATACCTACCATTTAGTGTAATTATGTTGTCAAACCCACAGGGTTTATAGAGCATAATTATGTACATAAGCATAAGAAATGTATTGCACATGATATATTGCACATGGATTAGTGTACCAAGTATTGTGTTATTGCACAGGTGGTGGTATGTCATGTTATGGACAAATTTGCTCTTGTCATGATTTATATTGTTATTTGGGTCATGACAGTTTGCCATCTTTAAAAAGTGGTTCTTGTGTGTGGCTTGTGCAACCACATTTCAAAAAACTCAATGATCCCTTTAATTCCAAACTGCAGACCAATTAACAAAGACAGTACCCTCCTATGGTGGTGGTGGTGTGTATGTGTTTGGGTTTAGACCAGAGGTCCAATAGAATAATTAACACAGACCCTTTTATTTTGAAATTCTGTGTAATATCTATTATATATATATGTACAGTAATATTAAGCTCCACTTGACTGGCCCACTACTGGCCAGACTAAATACTCAGTGGCTCCAAGATCGTGTGTGTTTGAGACCCCTGGTTTAGACCAAAGTACAATGAAAAGAGAACGGAGAAAAAAACCTTTAAAGGAATAAGAGTCATTTCATTCGAAGGCGTAAATGAGGCACTGATTTCCCTAAATGTGAGTGGAGATGAAAGTGGCAGCCTGCACCAAAGGAAGTAATGAAGAAGAAAATGACAACACACACTCCTGCATGTGAGAGGGAACTCAGGGCGATAAACAACCTATTAAAAGAATTACAGCCCTGATGTTTCTGTATTGCTGACACACACACTTAGACACACAGTGCATCAACCTGGCTGGAAAACACTTTCAAGGTACTTGGAGTATAGGCACTTTACTGATGCAATCATGCTGGGCACACATAATTATCATCATCATTACTGTTATTTTGTTTGTTTTGTTAGCCTTGCACACGCATGCACACATACACATGGACACACACATATAACAACATTTTAGCTGAGTCATGTTGTGGGCTGTTTATTTCTTCTTTATGGGAGAAGAATATTTGTTAGACAAATATTGTTGACTAGAGACACTAGAGGGAACTGTCCGTAGAATGTAAACACATTTTCTGAAATGACTAAAGCCTTATCCACACAGAAACAGCAATTTCCACAAATTATATTTTTCTTTGACGTTTTTAAAAGGTTTTCCATAAACATGGTATGATTTCAAGAAACTTCTTCATCCACACGAAACCCCCTGTAGAACATATGACAGGCCTGTATGTGGCACCGTAGCAATGCTAAAGAACGTTACCAGATTATAAGTATATGCATATATAAACATATATAGTGAGAGCTGGCCAAGATAGCAGCAGCACAGTTACAGTAAGAGTCAGAGCACTGACATCGACTTAAAACCTTAACACTCATCTAAGTCAATTTCTGGAGACAACGTGGCCAGGGTGTAATACTGTGGACTGCTGTGCTGTGTTGTGGTTCGCAGTGCAACTTCAGTTAACTCCTGTAGATTATACTACATCTTTTTAGACAATAAACATACTTTTTCATAAACTCTGTGAATTTTTATCCAGAATGTTAGCTATGTAAGCAATGTAATGAAGAAAAAGTAACTATAAACTTCACTTATCTTCTGCAGATTATACTACAATATAGTTTTAGAGAAAACAATACTTGAGAATTAAGAAAACATATTATGATGTGGCACCCTTGGTTTTAAAAACATTGCTATCACACACTCTTAGAAGTCATATGTTAAAGGAATAGATTTTTGAACATTAAATTGTATTACACAGTGGATGTAACATTATTAAATCATTTAACGAGGCTCCAGTTTGGAGATCTCGCCCTGTTTCGGAGCCGAGAAAAGTGAGTGTTGGACTCATTACTAACGAGTTTTAAACCCCAAACATGCATGCATATGTTATGTGAACATGTTTGAACAATAAAACTGTAATCAATACGTCAGATCATGCTAACAGTTTGGCACTATTTTCTAGCCCGTATCACTACACCGGGCAGCCATGCAAGTCACAAGTCCCAGTGTTTCAGTTGTTTTAGTCAGAGAGAGTGAGGGAAATTAAACAAACAAACACATCTAACTATGAAACTGAAGAAGATGAAAATCCAACGGGTTATCTTTATGAACCAGAGTACACAGACAAGAAACTTCACCAGAGAGAGAAGCAATTATCTCACTGATAAAGTGCTTTACAAAGCAGACGTGACTAATAGTCAATTTATTATCTTTTTCCATACTTTCACCCAAATCTCTTATTGATTGCACTAAGAGAACCATGAGATGCATTTGGGGAAAAGTACTATATTATATATTATATTAACGATGGACTTTGTAAGTTGTTCACAAAGTGTCACAGATTTCAGTTTCTACTCTACAAAGGCCGTCTAATAGCCCTATTTTATAAGATGAGCATTTTGCCTAAAATCAGTTTTTCCTTGTGCCCCTTCAGACAGCCATGTTTTCACTGAGGCGTACATTTCCTGTCTCATGTTGGTTTCCAGTGTAGGCACTGCAGAGCAAGGCAAAGTCATTTGTTGACATGTGTCAGTACCTCTTATAACTACATCTAAGAATAAAATTCCTTGTCCCTGCAAGTTAATTTCCATACTTCACTGTCCTAAACTGGAACTAATAGCTGCCTGGTAGTGTTGTTGCTGCTGCTAGTGTTGTTGTTACAACAATTTCTGAGCTTCAGGCAACACAGAGCATAGATACATACCCTGCCTGGAACCATTCCCTGCAGTATGTCTTAAATCACTTCAGTCCACAGTCAAGCTCGGATTTCTAGAGCTCTGTAATGCCCTTATGTCCTCTTCTCACTGTCTTTTACAGAGATTTTTCTTATCTCTCTCTGTGTAACCAGCCTCTTGGGTTTGTATCTCAGATTTTCTCTTAAGATTTGTGTTGCACTACTATTTTCTTGCATCCACTTTCCTATGGATATGCCTGCCTTCTACACTACTCAGGTTGCACAGGTTTAAAAAAACTACTGGCTCCATTTTAGTTTGAAAACTCAAGGGAATGCATTTCATTCTGGATGGCAAAAATAGAAACCTTTGGAAATGTTGACAGTTATCCACGTGGCTTCCTGAATAATTTTGTCAGGTGCGACTTGACTTTAAGGTGTGAATAAAAGGGCTATTAAGACTTACTTACTAAAAAGAAATTCCTATTCTTATTGCCAATGCTTGTCTTGCCCTGTGGTACTTTTATGCTGTGTCACCTGGGCATTAAATGTGACAAATGTCTCCTCCTTTCAAATTCAATAAAATGATGCCATGATTTGCATCACTGCCAAAACATTTACCAAATGAAGAAGAAATTTGAATGTTCTCCTGAGTCTTGTGCCCTCACTAATACTGATTAGAGCCAAATCGGATTAAATCCTGCAAGTGCAGATTAAACACATACTGAATCAGATTAACTTTTTTGGGGGGGAATAGGGTTTAGGTTTTGTTTTACCTCACCGTTTGGCTAATAACAGAAATCCCATGAGTAGTAATTTCTGAAGTTAGGCAAAGAAGATGATCAGCTTCCCATTTTCACCACTATGTATATGCTTCGGTACATGAATGGTCATGTGAAAATGTTATGTTACTGTTGTTTTCAAAACAGGTTAATTTGCTATGGAAAACAGGCATTTTTGAAGTGGTGATATAGTAGGTCCTCCCAGTTCTTATCAATTATGACATGACAATCAGCTGTGAATAGACATGCATTTTGGGAGTATGGACTTCTATTATTTCTAATGTGGCACTGAAACACTCCCGTGGATGCAGATGGTTCATTCATTCAGGTCTTTAAGCACCCCAGTTCAGCAAAAACTTAATTTTTTGGGCCAAACCCCAAACAGGAGCTACACGATTGAGATGCTGCCAAAGGGAGAGTTAAGAAAAGACTGCACTATAACCGAAAATAGGGGTAGACTGGAGAGAAGATTGAAAGTAGGTTTAAAAGATTGGGCAAAAGAAATGCTGAAAATGGGCCCATTAATGCAGCTCATTAGCTTTGTGCAGAAATCTTATTTTCAGCATCTAAAATGAATAAAAAAGAGGAAAGAAAAGAAGGAAAGCTGGCACACAGAGGAGCCTAGGTTTACCACTAACACTCATTTATTCCACAGAGAGGACATTCAGTGTCTCCATACCCTTCTGTGAGTTTTCTCCTTTTCCTGTTTGTTAACAAGAATCACAGGTGATAAAAATGCTATGTAGGATGAGTCAGTCTTATTTTGGCAGTAGTTACCATGGTAGGCATCCTGCTGAGGCTCATTACACTGCACATACCATTTGTTAGGAAGAATGGTATGTCTGCTTCAGAGAAACGTAATGGACCAAATAAGAACATGAGAGAGTCTGAGCGAGACCAAGTACCAAACCACAGTGACGTCACAGTGGGTGGAGCCTGACAGAGGGCTTGTCCACCTACACCATGCAATTTACAAAATTGTCATAGCCCAATTGGTAGCCCATCAAGGAGAAGAAAACCTATTAAATTAACAATTGAAACCCTCAACTGCCTTGTATCTATGCCCACTCATGAGAAAGGCTTTGGAAGTAAACCCTGAGGAAAAATCCACAGTCCTTAAGGCAGTATCTGGCAGCTCCTGCAATGTTTCTGGTGCCAAACCACAACGGCCCTGCCATTTTGTTGTATCTGTTGCATGGGCTATAGTTGGTCCTTAGTAATACACTCTAGTCCATGATGACCTGCTTTCTCTGTTCCTCCATTACAGTAGATTGAATATGTGGATAAAACAAGACATTTGGTCTGGAAAGCAAAAAAGTCAGAAGGAGGGCCATTGTCTCATTTGGTGCATTTCCACTGGCTCTACTCGCCTCGCCACCCCATGGCACGGGTTAAGTAGCGTTTCCACTAGCCTAGTACCCGGTACCAGTTACTAAAAATAGTACCTGTTACCGGGTACTATTTTTAGTACCTGCTCCAGCGAGGTTCCAAGCGTGCTAGTAGCAGGTACTATGCGATGATTGGTCAGACTGCTGGCCTCTGACTGGCTAGAGTCCCGTCACAGGAGGCGACGTCCCAAACAGAAATCAAGCCGAACAGTGCTGAACTGTAGATCACTTAAAACTACTTAACAATCCTAAAAACGTGTGTTAATCTCCAAAAACTACAGAAGTCTGGGGTAAAGTCACTAGTCACTCGTGTGTGTGTGTGTGTGTGTGTTGCATATAAAATAAAGTCACAGCAGTTTCACTCAGCCATGCAATGATGACTCCGCCCACGTTAAGTAGGTACTTTTTTTGTAGTGGAAATGTAATCGTTGTAGTAATTGGGCCGTGTCGTGCCGTGCAAGGCAAGACGAGGCGAGTAGAGCTGGTGGAAATGTGCCAATTGATTCACATACGTAGAAACTATTAAAGTTGTCTATCTACCTGAGATCATGGTTCAATCCCTGGCCCCACTAGTCTGCATGCTTATGTGTTGCTGTGTGTGTGTGTGTGTGTGTGTGAATGGGTAAGTGGTAAATACTTTCATACAAAGCACTTGAAATGGTCTTGAAGTTTTGAAAAAACACAATATTAATACAGACATTTCCCCCCGATGGCCATTCAAGAGAATGCAGGTGTTAGGAGACACTTCTACATTGGGTTTAATCTTAAAACTGGGAGACTTAAGATGAACGTGTCAGCAAACATATCTTGGGCTGAACAATGTTAACCATTATTAGGAGTAGCAGTCTTTAACAATGCTTTACATGGTATGAGGTGCACACAACCAGTGAGATAACATAATCCAGATACAAATTATCTATACTATGTATGAATGATTTACTGTGAAACAAATACAACTGAAGTGTAATTAGCAATAAAAGAAGCACAGTTTGCACAGTGGCAGCCATCTTGGAATCCTGACTCGTGGTACGTGAGGTTGCGCCGAGGTTCTAAGTTGGAAATTCCAAGTTCCGACTACAAATGGAAGGCACCCTTATTCTGCAGTGTGTTTATTTTTTGGCAAAAATAAATGTTACCCATAAATCTAAGCAGATGTATTTCACTTTATCTTGTAACCTCCTCATACAAAATTAATGTACACTGTACCTGAAACTGTACCTTATACAGTATCTTTGATATGAAAGTGGTGTTAAAAGGTTCACCAAAACTCCCATAAATCCCTATTTAGATGTCAAAATGAGCTATTATACCAAGGTGTAGAAAGCAGTGTGAGATTGCAGTGAAAAACGAATGCTTTTAGCTATCAGATTTGGTGTCAGATCAGATCAGTTGCCAATCTAGAAATCCATCAGAGGAGGCAGAGAGATATGTGTAAACACCCACAGTAGTGCAGGCACACAGTCCAGAACTAAACACAGCTACCAGATGTGTTTTCAGTAAATACTACAATTTGTGTTTTTGTTTTTGTCATGCCACGACTACCCCTCAACCTCACCTACATATCTCACCACATGGTTGACATTTCTGTGACCAGATGTGTAGAAGTGTGTGTACATTAAAGGCCTTATGATGGCAACACCCACATGTAACTTGTTTGTTATTAAGGTAATATGTTTCTGTCCTTACATTTATCTATAAATGTTCTTATAATGGCACCAGTCTCTGGGTTGAAAGTTGTATTTTGTCAACATGCCTACATCTGACTACAGGCCTATACCCTCTGTCTCTTCTGTGGCTTGATGAAAGGCATTCTGGGAAGTGTAGGGAGCCTATAACTGATGCAGGGGTTGTGAATACCCTGAGAAAAATTTCATGATAGAAATAACTCCTAGTATGCCCTGAGCATCATAAAGTGTTTATGTACAGCAGCAGGTGGTGATCATGTCTTCCAAATAAAGTTAAATGTGGCATTTTTGCAGGAGAAAAACAAAGTTACGATGTGAAAAAATGATCTATTTTTACATCTAAATGAACAGGTTTAGTTGAAACAGAGGGGAAGATACGTTGGAGGTCACTATTGAAAACACACGTCATGCTGGTTACGTCAGGCAGGGAAGTGGATGGGTTGATTTTGAACATAGGCTTCTTTGCATAGACAGTATGAGGTCAAATACATTATCTGCTTTCCAGATATCATTATTATTATTAGACCCAGGTTTGAGCTGCGGGAGGCAGAATACTTACACTCACTCATCGCGAATTATACAGAACTTCTCCTGCTGTGTTCTCACGAAAGCTCATGAATTTGAGTGGAGAGCTAGCAGGAGAAGTTTCGGAGTGACTTTTGAGGATGATGATGCAACGCAGATATGATCACAAAACCATATTTGTTCCTAAATCAAACTCCATTCATAACCAGGAAATGGTTATCACCCTCAAATCTTCAGAAGTCCCTAAAGCACCAGTCACAAACAGTTTTTTTCCCTTGCAGCACTATAGGCAGGGTTAGCACGTTGACGACAGAGAAGCGATGTCGAGCAGCTTTTGTATACATCCAACATGGCGGCCACCACAGAGATGCCATTAATAGAAACCATCAATCCTAGAAAATGACACACATGAAATTACAGCACATTTGTTGAGACGTTTTCTGTCGCTCTGCAAGTGTCACCCGGATCATATGTCTGTACGCAGGTCTATCTAACTGCATACTGAGGCCTTGTGATCTACGTCTATTAGTCACGCCTCTTGGAAGTGGGAGGTGACTATATCCTTTCCAGTCTCATAATAAAAACTAACTAACTTTAAACTAACTAACTAACTAACTTTAATCAATCTCAAATTAGATTGAGATTACGGTCTGGCATCAACCAGCTTGGACCATCACCCTTATTTCTTCAAAAGCACCACAAGCACTTAAAACTTGGATATGCACATCTGTAGACATTTTCTGTAGAGATTTTATGGAAATATAACAATTGTTCTTTGTGTAGACGTGAAGATCAGTACAGCTGGCCGCTCACAAGGGTAAAACAAGAACACACACACTTACACTGATTATGTTGGTTCAGCTTTCCCAGGAGAATGTCAGGTAGATGTACCTCGTACTTCACTCCAACACAAATAATGAAAAATGAAGAGAACAAGCATGACAGTGACATACTCCTAAAGAAAAAATCCTTCAGGTGATGTATGGAGAAAAGAGCACTGCAGTGTGAGAGATTACCAATACATCAGCATCTGTCAGACTTCCCTCACCTCACGTGCTGACCTTGGGGCGACATTAGCCTCTGACAGTGACAAATACTGTTGGCTTCACAGCACTGCCATTCTCTCACACACATGCACACATAACTTGTGCTTTCTCCGAATATCATCACTTGTTTTGCACCAAGCTTTTTTTGCTGACTCTGACTCTCCACCTCTCTCTCCCCCTGAAAGATATACTGTACCACATGTGGTGATGTAGATCAAGGCACTGTGTCAACAGCACACTAAGGCTGAGCTGACATCAATCAAAACAGGGCATTCCACAAACACTGGCTTGGTGAGGGGGAAGCACTGAGTACTACGAGTTAGTGGCATGTGCTGTGTTCATGCCTGTGTGTGTGTCATCTGTTGTTCATTTATGGAAAAATAGATTTGATTCATTCAACGGATTGTACTGCAATTAATTAACAACAGGGTTCTACTACTCAGCATATTAAACATTTTGCATCAGAACCAGAACAGAGAGTGACCTCATACTTATCTGTGTGTGATTCGGTACTCAACCAGTGCACTTGAAAACATGGTATTTAATTTTCTAATGACAATGACCACAGTCTTCACCTTTTATTTGCAGAAAGCAAGCGCTTGAGTGCAAGTCCCGTGTTGTTACGTATCAACAAGTGTTTTTAAGTGGTTCTGTGGAAATCCTGGTCATTTTGTAGTAGGGATATGGCATACAAGTGTGTATCATGTACCAAGGATAACCTATTTCTTATCATCTCAAATCCTCTCACGTTTCTTGTTTATCGCTGTCCTCATGAGCAGTGGTTGGAATGGATGGAATTATAGTCAATCAGAGGTGAAGACCCGCCCCTTCTTTCACTGGTTTTGGCCTTCCTTGAATGCGAGTTCAGGGCGGTGAGGGAACACAGGCTTGGCAGATAGACATTAGGGACGATGAAAGCATAGACACATGACACCAATTAAGCCATTTCAAAACATTTTGGTTGCATATTGGTTACACCCTAGCACCCTAACACTTTTGAACACTCCCAGATCAGTGTTCAAGATGTTCTGTTTATGATTTGAATGTCATGTTTAAAAAGTTTCTGAGAATGACATGACATTTAATGAGAATCCACCTGAACACAGAACAAATTAGCTGTTACATAGTGGCAGAAAAGTAGTTCAAAACATCCAAGTGAAAGCATCTCTTGATTTACTTTCAAATAACTATTTTTGGTAAAAAAAAAAAATAATAATAATAATAATAAATAAATAAAGCTTCTTACAAGGAGCGAGGTAAGACAAGGATTCATATTGGAGTTGTGAAAAGGCTCCAAAATCCAGTGGACTTTAATGTAACTTGGCCAGAATAGGCATGCAAGACACATTGAAACAAATCAATCCCTCACTCACTCAGTGATTCCCCACTGTTTTAACACACTTAACCGGTAAGCACAAACTTAAACGTTAAGCTGGTCTGTATGTGAAGACAGTCTAGAGACTCAGCAATGTTGCACTGTGATGAGAGAAGGAGGACGGTGCAACACCTTGTCAAAACAAATTGCATAATTTTCATCATTTATTTTTATTTTCTTAAACAGTACGTGTACTGATACATCAAGTGATTAGTTCACTGAGTAAGTGTACTGTGCATTATCAGCGTACTGGTTCACCAGTCCAGTGATTCAGCGGCTTAAACCGTCAGAAAATCTGCCTTAGCAAATCCTAGAACAATACCAAACTTTAGATCGGTTCAAAAGACCTAAAATTCCAGAAAATGTGTGTTAAACTCAAAGTCTAAATGTATACAATTTCTATTTAACAGAGGGAGTTTGGTGTATTTAGCAACAGCACTGACTAGAGCCAAAGTACTGAAGGACTGAATCACTCTGTTTCAGTTCAGTGACTCAGTGAGTCAGATTTTCAACTTGTTTCAAGTCAAGACTTCCAATTATGTCTTGGTGCCAAGATCAACATGATGAAGTCGATTTAAGTTTTAAAGTTCATATTTTCTATTTTAATTTAAAATGTTACATTTTTCTAAAGGTTAAAAATAGTGGTTTCTATTGATATGTCCCATTTTTGTTTTTCGTTTGGATATTTTTCTATTCAAAGTGATCATAAGTCTTGTATACATAATTAAAGAAGTGAGCAACATATCTTCATTCTCATATTATCATTCTTCTAGTCCACCTGCTGCCTGATATTTGGGCCGTCCAATATCGCGATATTACTTTTTGGATATCGCCCAAGCCTAACATGAGGCAATATGTTTCAATCCATAAAGAGAACTATTAAATAGAGCTATTAGAGAACTGCGTCATATTTAACAGCAGCCAAAGTTAAATACCAGCAGTGGTAGAGTGAATTGACTAGCAGTGGTAGAGATATGCACCCTGGAAAACCAGTATGGAGCCAAAATTCCACTTTTGTTACCAAAAGTCCAGCTAAACACTGAGAGTTCCACCTTTCCATGAAAGGGTTTAAATCAGGTCTTTTTAGTTTGTAGTTTCATTAGAAGGCCTTTTATTTCCTCCTATACATAGATTTTGTTGGCCAACTAAGAGTTTGATGATAATGTACTAATGTTCTTTTTCCCTCCAATGTTAAACCTAAGATGGTGCCAATGAGTATAAGCTCTGCCCAGTCAATTTTTATTTATTTATTTATTTATATATTGTTATAATTTTCCTGTCCATGCAAGGATCACTTGGACAAACTGTAAACAGAGCACAGATGTGTACAGCAGTGTTGGGCATCTTACTTTAAAAAAGTAATTAGTTATAATTACAAATTACTTCTCCCAAAAAGTAATTGAGTTGGTAACTCAACACATTGTAAAGGTAATTAGTTACTCAGTAAAGTAACTGATGTTATTTTTTATGTTCTCTATCGCTATTACGTTCTATAACAACCTATTTTTCAAAGATGTTTTTAATACCTGAATGAAGTATAAAAACCCTACATACAGTATTTTAGAACATTTTGTATTTATTTTGAACTTTAAATTGAAGGGCATTGATTGACACACAAATGTTAACTTGGGTAAAGAGAAACAAAGGAAGAATGTGGCCTTTCAGTAGTGCAAATCTCTGTATCTGTATACCATTGCATAATAAACAAATAAACAATATTCACACACTTTGCATTCAAGTACTAAACAAATACAAACAAATGTATACTTGGTTAAAAAGAATCGAGGTTGACATGGACAAACTCCTTTTCCCTGAGCATAGTGTGCACGTTACATCAGGGGTCTCAAACTCAAATGACCTGTGGGCCACTGACGGTCTCGTCTGGTCAGTCGGGGGCCAGTCAAGTAAAAAAAAAGCCCAACTTTTTTGGGAAAAGCAACTGTTGCGGTGGACGTTATGAGCTCATATCATCAATATGCCATATTAATTTCTTTTTTTTTTATATGTACTCTTGCCTCGTGTGAGCTTTTCTGTCTTGTACTTCCTCTGTCTTTTATCCATTATTCTGTACAGCACTTTGGTCCACTGTTTGTTTTAGTGCTTTACATATAAAGTTGGATAGGATTGGATAATTTCAAAATATAAGTGGTTGTTTTAATATGCAACCATAAAAAAAACATATTTATGATGCAAAATGAATCTATTCATTTAAAAATAAAACATATACAAATGACTCATTTGAGACCCCTGCGTTACGTAATACATTCTTTCCCTTTACCTCGGTAAGGGAGAAGTAGTGTCGATATTTCCACTTAAATAACGTTAAGCTTCCCTGGCTCGTCGCCATTGTCTTAGAGCGTATAGTGAGACAGTGTGAGCAGGGCATCCGTCCACTCAGCCTATCATCATCGCATTTGCAACGGCGTCGTCATCAATGATCTCCAGGCCACTGCGCTTCATTCAACCGAATTGTAGCGCAAGTAACGCGCCACTTATTCTCAGTAATGGTAGCGGCGTTGCAACGATAGGAAAGGTAATTAATTAGATTACTCTGTTACTGAAAAAAACAAACGCCGTTACTTCCAACACGTGTACAGTTTAAACTGTTGGGAGCTGAAATCTCTCATCACTCTGTTTTGTCTTTATTTCAGGACTTTCTGTTAATGCTATAAGCATAAACTGATCACAGTTTCTGGAGGTGTTGGACTTTCTCTGAGTACGATCCAGCATTACCTTTTCATTTGATTAACCTATAATCAATGTGCTTAATGAGCTACATTACGGCACAGCTCCTCCACTGAGGTTACAGCTCAGCTGCACATTTACAGCACATGATTAAAACTGTTCACACTCTGTGGCTTTTTGTACCTGTCCTCACCGAAATATTGGGTCCATTATCAGGCATATTGTAGACTTTAATTATTTCATTCATGCATACTTGTTTCCGTATTACTTTTTGTGTCAGCAGGATGAATGCAAAGCAAATGGTTTTCAATGCATAATGGAGAACAGCTAGGCTTTGGGCCAAGGATTGATTCAATGCCAGTGGGAATCCAGATCTACAGTTTCTTCCATGAGACAATTCAATCTTTCTCAGTTACTATCAAAGTGACTAAGACAGGAGCTTGGCTTTAAGGACTGAGTGTGTGTTTGCACGGGTACTAATGAGAGCACTGTGCTGTATTTTGTGCTTGCTGTGTTGTTGGCAAAAACTTCAGGACCTTTACTAAGTCTTTGTCATGTGACCTTGATCCCTCACTGTCACTGGTGAAACAAATCCATTTAAACCCATGTTTAAACAGGTTTTTTGACCAATAGGAATGTATTTAGTCAACATTCAGCCCTGAGTAAATGTGGTGCAAAACATACAGGTTTTTATCAGCTTTATCTCTCATTGGCATGGGTGGGAACACAAGACGAGGGCAGCCCATGGTCAAGAGAAAAGCAATTAGGCGCATAACTAAAAGGTTGCCAGTTCAAATCCCTCAAAGGGTCAATGGGTGGGGTGCCTCGATCAATGTCCAGGTGCAGATAAGTGCTGTCATTGCCACATTCTTCTTCGTCTGCTTAATTCTTGGCAGCGATGCCAGTTCCCATGTCATTTCTGGTTCTGTTCTCTGATGCAATTTATTTCATACAGTTAGCACATCTGTTACACATAAATGTTTTTGGTGGACCTTACAGCACTCAGTATTGTATTTTTTCATCTCACTTCATTTAATTTCATTTTATTAGTACCTTAAATTCATTCAAAAAATGTTGAGTTTGCATGATGGACCATTGTAAAAGATGCAAGATATAGTAACCATAGTTACATGCACATAATAATTAGTTCAGGAGAATCTGCATAATTAAAAAAAAAAAAATCATATCAGCTTTTTATCCACACAGAGTTGGAAAATTTCAATGCGAATTTGGGGGAAAAATAATGTCCTTATCCCACCTCTCTTTTTCTTTTGCATTTGTGTCTTCATCTTTGTCTTCTTTCTCTGTTAATTGTGTTGCTGTGATTGTATACATTGTAATGTATACTTATTCAGTTTTATTTAAAAAGAAAAGGTTAGTACCCGGTGCGCATGCTTAATGTCTCCTTCCCTGTTTTGGTATATGGCTTATGGTGTATAGAGTTGTTTTGGGGGGTTTAGTGTGGATGAAGAAATGATTTCTGGGCCTTTTCTTATAAGTTTAATATCTCATATGTCTTCTATTTGGTGATAAAAGTTTCATGAACAGCCAAGTCAGGATGGCCGAGTGGTCAAAGGTGCTGCATTCAGGAGGCGTGGCATTGTATCTCACATCTGATTACTTTTTCTTTCTGTGTTTTTGGAAACAAAAAATGTTTTTGGAAACAAAAACATTGTATAGGGAAAGTTCTGTGTGGATAAGACCTGAGGTCTATGGTAGTGGTGTTGTTTTCCTTGTCATCAAGCTTGTTTTATTAGTGGTGCATTCATAACATACCCTCGGGTCCTTCATGGGTGCAACAACACTGCAATGCACAAAAAATATTGACAATGGAAATCGAGTTCATCACCGTTTTCTTCCACCTGGGTTCACCTGCTGATATTAGTGTGAAAGATGGTTTAGATGGAACAAATGTCATGTTGAAGGCTGAAAAAAATAATAGTTTGTAAAGGTGTAGATCAGCCGGACTGTTGGGCTCTGAAGGAACTCAGTGTTGGCCTCATCATTTGCCATGAGATTTAAAAATGCCAATTAGTCAGTGGAGTCAGTGGTTGAAAGTCACAAGTTTTAGCATCTGTTACACGTGAACTTCAGTTTCTCTCTCCCTCCCTCTCTCTCCCTCTCTCTCTCTCTCTCTCTCTCTCTCTTCCTCGTATTCACCATCTGTCTGTATCAGTGAGTTATTACGGTGCCGTTTCAACCAACAAAACCCATTAATAAATTAGCTTTAATCATCCATTTTACTTAATGCATTTGTGATATGCATCATCATATATGCCTTTCCCCCATCTCTTAAATCTATAATTGAGTTTGGTCTGACTTTTAAATGATGCACTTGTTTCTGTAGATGTTTAGTAATGTATGCGTGTGGCACTCCATCCCAGTTGGAGGAGTCCTGTGGGCTGATAGTGACATAAACAGAATATCAATAAAGGGGAAGATATTTAACAGTAAATGTTTGATGTTGTTGAGGTTTGGTTATCTTTTCCGTCAAATATTTGCCAGTACAATGTTATCACTCCAAAAGCCAATCCCCAGTGCTAAAGGAAGTGGTCTCTCTTAAATTGTCCACACCAGAGTTACTTTCAATGTAAATTGAATATCCAGCATATTTAAAATAAAAAAACACACACAAAACAACCAAGATATAGGTCATACAGTGGATGGAGGGAGAAGGGTGTGATTGTGGTGGAGAATAAGTGGAGGAGCAAAACAGGTGATGCAACTGTGGATCAGTGAGAAAAAAGGTAGCAGTTTGTTTTCCAACCAAACCTTTGGACGTTTGATCGTGGGTCCTTTAGTCTGCATGCACACTGTGTCCCTTAGCAAGACACTTCAATCCAAATTGCCCCTGGTGGCTCTTCCAGCAGCATGTGAAAGAGAATGAATATTATGTGTAGTCAATAGTGCTGCATTTACTGTTGATGTGCTGCTTGAAAGGAATACTTCACCGATTTGCATTTAGCTTTGTATCACTAGAAAAAACTAAAATCACTAAAAAGTGTGCTTACCCACCTCAGTTTGATAGAAATATCTCAATCTCAGAAATATCTTCATTGTCTTCTTTGTTACGTGCCCACCAGTGACCTGTTAGACCTTTGTCCTGTTAGCGTAACTGTTGTAACTGTTAGCAAAGATGACGGATACTATTTACATTCTGGGAATGAGGTCCTGTCCCCTTACGAGTGCAGAATTAGCATTGCAGTTTCAAGCCTCGGACCAAGTGTCACTGGTGGGCACCTAACAAAAAAGGAATGAAGATATTTCAGGGGACTCAGGGGAAACTGAGGTTGGGAAGCACAATTTTTTCAAAAATACTACCCTCTATTCTACACTCGTAGAAATATTTCACCCTAACCTTTAAGATTTATGTAATATAATTAAATGACACAATTCCATCTCATATTTTAAATTTCTTGAACATAAACCTACCCAATAAACTTTACATGATGCATATGCATCAGTGTAATAAAACCTATTCATTTGAAATACATATTCACCAGGTGTATGTATTCAGTATTAATATAATTTATTGATTTTAAATGCATATTAATCAGATTATGTATTCAGAATGCATTAAGTATACTTAATGAATAATGTGTATTTGTTTGAAATACATAATACTTAAGCTTATATTTTATGATTAATATTCAATGTTTTTTTTCTATTTCCCATTCAACATTCCAATGAAGCATACAATAAGACAACCTTGTTGATTCAACAAATATATTATATTATATCATATACATTATATTATATATGTACATTATATAACTTCACCCAGCCACAGCTAGATGGAACATGAAAAATGTTTTGCTAAAGCTAAATGCAAATCGTTGAAGGATTCCTTTAATAGCAAAATTGTATTGTGAGGCACTAAGAGTGTACATATTTCTTTAGACTTATATTGTAGATTCCTGGCCTCATACATGCTAAAAATTGAACAGACACTAAAAAGTATCATGCAATTTGGAGCTGGCATATTGATGTGGATGGGCACTATTTGATTATTTGCTTGATGGTAAAAACGTTCATCAGTTACAGTGACTATTTGTGATATATTAAAAAAAAAAAAGAAAAAAGATTGCATTCATAAAAACTCCAATGACCTAATGACCTCATTTGTGATGCAAGGTGGCAGCAGGCATTTAGTTTGTGGACTCAATGTGTGTTGGCAGAAGTGAGGACATTTTTGAGCTTTCTTGAATGCATCCTGAAGCTGCTCCTTTAAGCTCAACACACATTGGATCCCACTGAAGTGATGAAATTTACGAAGGTCTTCGAATGCATCTCATATGCTGCTCCTGTTAGCTCAACATGTAGTGAGCCCTGCCTTACTTTCACTACCTCATGTGCTGGAGTTTAGAATATTCTAATATTTGACTAATAAGTCATTCATTCATTGTCCCCCTCTTTATCCTCCAAATCCCTTTAGGTGAAAGGTGGGGTCACACCCTGGACAGATCTTCAGTCCATCACATAGACAAACAACCACCTGTGGTCAATTTAGTGTCCAATTAACATGTGCATGTTTTTGGACTGTGGGAGGAAACCAGAGAACCCAGCGAAAATCCACGTGGACATGGGCAGAACACGCTGAAAGGCTTGCAGTCGGACCGGGTCTTTTTTGCTGCATACCATTGAATATTAGAATAACATTTTTGCTAGAAGGCCCATCCCTAGACAATACATGGCCACTGAAAGGATGTGTGGACTGGGCATAAACTGCATTCATCAGTTGATCAGAGCAGATCGGTCATTCATTCTCTCTAAAAGAGAAGCAGCACACTTTACAACCTTTGTTTGTAATACAGATTAGATTATATAGAGTCTTGATCTGCTGTGAAATGTTGATTGGACTGTTTTCATAATATGTTTACAACAGAGCCAGCACAATGAAAACCTCCATGCCGCCAAATAAGACCTGGCAGATTAAGTGTTTCAACAAATCAAACATATTTGCTTTATTTCCAACATCTCCTTAGCCATCTCTCTCTCCAGGGAGGAGAAGACAGTGGCTGGAACATCACAGATTTCAGATGAAATTGAAGTTGTTTTGCTCCTAATTTAGTTTGAATGTCTCTTGGGAGCTTTTCCGCAGGGGAAAACCAATTAGGTCTGGATTTGCTTTTTATTTTTCCCAGAAAAAAACAGTCCAAACGAAAGATATTGAACATCAGCTCAAACTGTGTTTCATATTGCAGTGATTCATTGCTTGTGCAGGAGAAGTGTGGTGTTTGTGTGTGCTTGCCTTTAAAAGCTTTGGATGCGTTACAGCTACAGATTGGAAGCAATCGCTCTAAAAACACAGATGGTGACAGAAAGTGAACTGAATTCACAATGCGTGTGTGTGGTGCATTCTGACTGCAAGGAAGTAGCACATTAAGTTAGCCAATTAAATTAGCCAACTGAAGAAATAAAACACCACTAGTGGCTATGGTTACTGTAAAATGTAGATGTAGTCCTCAGGGTGCAACTGAAAAGCATAAATCTGAATAATTTTAAGAATTCCTCTCCTGGTAAGCATGAGTAAGTCATTTTGCTCAGCAGATGTAGTAGCATATGGAAACGTTAGGACAATCAATATCTTTCACTAACTTAATTGCAGTCACACTAGTTATTTTAAGGAACTATTGACAGATCAAACTGTCTGGGATCTGAGTTTGTTTTTGAACTTAAATTCTCCAGAAATGAATAAGCTCCAAATGAATGCTGTTTATCTGTATTTTACATTAAAGAAATCCTATGATCTACTATATAATAACTTCTCTGTCAGACAGATAGAACTCAGGACACTCAAGCATATTTACATCTCAGTTTCTACTACTGTTTTACTTCAGACTTTATACCATCATATGTTTACATAGGTGTAATAATTGTAAATATTTGATATTGTGGTATATTATTCTATTTTATCTACCTTTTAATGCACAGTATGTTCTAAGCCTTCCATCCATATGTCTGTCCATCCATAGGGACAGCTCAGGTTTTTTGAAGTGTTGTATGAATTACTGACACAAATGTGTCTCCCTGTGCTGCAGAACCAGCATAAGATAAACGTGCACATAGAACACATGACTGCAAATGGGAGTATTTTCTCTCCACTAATGCCTAGTGCTTGCTCATTGTGTGAATTGTTGGGTTTCTCTGCTCTCGATAATAATTGTCTATGACTAAAATGAAATTGAATTGAAACTAAAGGTTTTATTGTATTGTTCACCTTCCCACACCAAAGTCCATATAGAAAATCAATATCTTTAGCTTGTGGGGACACAGGATCTGCTGATTATTTAGTAAATTTGAGTCACTGAGGAAAGCCTGATTGAAGGATTTCGAAAAAGTGAAGTCACAAAATAACATATTGGAACTTACTAATGGATGCAGCAGTGGATCACCAATTTCTTAATGTCATGATGTACAGATTTTCCAGATTTTCTGGCCTTTGGCGTGTGAGAGTACAAACTTCAGTTTCTAGTCAGAAAAAACGCAAACTAAAGGGTCAAACATATTTTTAAGATTGATCCGAACACAAGTGCTCAACACTAGGTTCAGGTCAGGATACATGCACGACGTACAAGCACACACATTTTAAAAAAAAAGTCAAATAGAGCGCATAACTGACCATTCTGACACGTCTTGTCGTAGTCTGCATACTACAACTTCTTCCGTAACCTCCTCTTGTTCAGGGTCGGACTCTGGTTCAAACATATATGGTTGAACCGCAAAGTTTCCTCCAGCAGCCATGTTTCTCCCACGGTCCACGTTCAAGTGTTGTCATGGTAGCGTGAGCGTGCCGGCTTCGGCACACCCCCTGGAAGAAGTGGGTGTGTTTGCCTGTGTCTCATTTGCATGTAAAGGGACAATGCACAAAACCGAGCGTTCTGAAAGGGGCGGGTTTAGCAGGGTTATTGAACTACTATGATTCTTCATCCTTATGGTATTTTGACCAAAGCATGTCACTGACATGTTCATTAGGACACCAGGGAACTATTTTAATGGGGGAAATAGGGTATAATATGTCCCCTTTAATACATCTTGAATGTGTCTTTAGATCAGTCACTCAGACCACTTTCAGAGATGGTCTCTCTGGGACTCCTGTGGTAACATTTTCTTGACATGTGTGAATTCATATCCATCCACAGAACACATTAAAAGCCACCTCCTCCGCTGATATCCTGGGCCCTAAATGTGCTTCATTTGAAGCACATGACACAAAATTAACACTGATGAACACACGTTTCTCTTTTTTAAATGGATCAAATTTCATTTCATGTTACAGCAGTGTGAGTAGTGCTTTAAATCACTCAGCCAATCCTAACTTTTCTCTATCTCAGTCTCTCTACGTGTCACTAACATCTCTAACAGACTGTGGTGGGGATGTATTGGTGTATTTTTGGTTACTGTGTTCTGTCATGAATATCATCAACCCTGTTAAAATAGTCGCCTAACTCATTTTTTCGAATTTTTCAGGAAACACAAAAAAGAAATCCGCTTCACTCACACACTTGACATAGGCCATTATCTTAAAGGGGTAAAATCACATGATCTGATCAACTGAGGATGTAGGCGATTTTACTATAGGTGGCCGGCGTCATAAGGAGATGATTTAGGCAAAAAAAACAATTTTGACAAAAAATGATACCACTAGGTGTCACTGTTGTAAAGCAGATAGGACATAGTATACAATGGAAGAACGTAGAAGACGGTAAGAGAATATGGGGACCAGCTGAACGTCTTATTATGCTATACTACTGCTCAACTTCAATTTGTATTATTCATGTTTAAGTAAACAGCATTATTCAAGATTCCCACATCATTTGTTCATCAATCTACACTACACAGGTGAAAATTAAGTTAAGGTAATTAAACAAATGAATGAGACAATTAAGATTTTCTTTTGTTATGCTCCATTTTCACCGGAAGTTGGGAGTGATGTCACCCCAGACAAATGGAATACACCCAAGGTTTAGTTACAAGATTGGTGAAGACCCAGTTTGGTTTACTCCCACAGAAGAAGAATATTTGTTACAGTCTGAGAATTATGTATTTGAAATAGCTTGAAAAGGCTAACACAACTGTGTTGTTAACAGCTTCATTTTAGTTTAAAGGATCTAAAATGAGTGTATATTGGTATCGGTAGATACTGTACTCAACTTTGTGATATCGGTATCAGAATTGGACACAAAAAAGTGATATTGTGCCATCCCCATGATGAACATAGAGCTTATGTGGGTCTGAAATACAGAAGTTTGACAAAAGAGCGAGCAGGAGAAGTTGAGAATTCCCACTTAAGCATTCAGCTCCCTGGACAATTTCAAAAAAATATTCAGACTTCAGAAACCAGCTTATGGTACTTAGACGATTTCAGAGTTTCCAGGGGCCCCATTTTCAGGCACGTTGCCTTCTTTGCCTGCCCTGCACACATTGATTATCCATCAGTGAGAGTGTCTTAGTGGTGTGGTCTCCAGTGTGCCAGGCGTCTGTGGGACCTGCAGCCTCAGACTTCCAGATGAGTTATTCTGGGATTCTCCCCTAAACCCGGATTTAAATCTGAATGTAGCCTTCCTTTCCTTGCTGTTTCACCCAGGCCCCATTCCTCCTCTTCTTCTGAGCTTAATCTACCACTAACAGAGATTCAGCTGCTCCTTATGTCCAGTTTAAATTGAGTTATCACTTCAAGGATCATTTCATGTCCACTCCTCCCTCCTGTGCTTATGTCTGACTCACTCCTCTCTGTAAATAAACCAAGGACTCTGTAATATTAACCTCTATTTTTAACATCTGTGATCAGCCCTCTGTGGTTTTGATTCCTGCTCTCCTTACTGTGTGGCTTGGTGATTTTCAGGAATGAAAGCTTTTCTGAGATTGCAGTTTGTGTTTAGCTGCAGATGAGAAGCTGAGGGAAATATAAAAGCACTAGCAGCTGTATTTCTACTGCTCCCCCAGGCTTTCCTTTAGGAATATGGCTTTAGCTATTTTAAAGCAGCTGAAGAATCATGGTGACATTCTGGTGAAGGTCGAAACAGAATCAGCAGTGTTTCACACAATTGCGTATGAACAAAGTGAATTTCAGGATCATTCAGGAAATGACTTTATACATAAGACATTATTTGTGCTATAGCAGAATTTGTTCTCTAACAACAGTGAATATCCTTCATTTAACATTAAAAAGCCAAATAAATAAACTGGGTATTATCTGAAATGAAAGGTAATACATTTAATTAAAGTATGCTAAGGTATGGTGAATGGTCTGTATTTATAGTGCTTTTCTAGGCTTGATAACCACTCAAAGCTGGTTTACACTACAGTTTTGCCATTCACCCATTCACTCACACTTTCATACAGCACATCTATGTGCAGTGCATTTTCTGTAACTCATCTGTCATACCCATTCACACACTGCCGGCACTGCCATCAGGAGCAACGTGGGGTTTAGTGTCTTGCCCATGGACACATCGGCATGTAAAATCGGTCCCACAACCTTCGAGTTGAAAGACAACTCTGTCGCCCCAGATCATGTAGTACAGATCATACAGTTCCTGATGTGCCAACTCTGTTTGTCAGCTATATTAATTCATAGCATTGTTAATATGTTTCCTAAAAAGAAACATATTGAAGACATCTTTGACTTCTTTTGACTTCTAATGTCAACAGTCTTTTTCATGTGTATGTGTCTGATTATCTGTGTAATCTGATTGCATAATCCCACTGCTTAACCGTGGTTGGTTGTACTTTTGAGTTTTGCCCTGCAGGGAAGATTTAATTTCAACATAGCCAGTCCCCTCAGGTCCTCATCAGCGCTGCCTCGTAATCTCTCCTTCCTTGAAGGAATCTCATGGCTTAAAACCCTCATGAATTACTCAAAAGTGTTTCTCCAACTTTAGATGTTTAATGCATAAGACCTTGGAGTGCAGGCAGCAAGGAGCAGGAATGACTAAAACCATTTTAGTCTCTCGTGTGAATTAAGTGTCTGCATTGCTGCCTTCACTTGACAGTGACTGATTCTTCTCCCAGCAACCTCACCTGTCTGTGTATACCTGCCTGTCTGTCTGGTAAACCTCAGGGAACAGATATTTAAAATTGTCTTCCCCCGGGATTCCATTGAATGTGTATCGGTTGTGTAGCATCTCCATCGCAGCATCGTATATACATCCGCTTTAATCAGTGTGACAGCTTCCACCAACTCCATTTGTGTTGCATATCGGCTCCATCATTGTTCTGTTTAACACAATACTTTAATTCAGCAGAATTTAGCGCAAGTGGGACATGAAATCAAACGGCAATTCAACATTAATTGTCTGGTTGTTGTTTTTTCAGAATAAAAGCCCCCATGTTGACACCATATTTTATTTACGCGCATGCAGTGGAATCCCAATATGTGACACAAAACACTGACTTTGAAACTATAAAAGTTGTTTTTGTGATACAAAATGTGTCTCTGGAATCAGTCAAAGCCTCTCGTGACAAATCATTTGTTCTATTAACTCAATACTTTCCATATGGTTTTCCACTAAACACCGGGTCCTGTCTATGTTTGTTTGTTTTTAACTGATCATAATTGGTTTTCATTGTTTTTTTGACAATACACGGAAGTGATTTTAGAACTTTTTCGATCTGATTTAAAGACAAATCTAAAAAATGCACAGGTAGAGGATTCGATATTTTGGATCCTCTATAGAGATTTGCTAAATTGGATTGATACGGAAATGAGGGGCTCTGAGGGGATTGGAGCTATGCATAAAATATGTATGAAATTGATGGCTGTAAATATGTGTATAAGTATGATATGGATAGGTCCTCTTCTTTATATACTGAATAATGTACCCCTGTCAATATGTGTTATTTATAAGGGTAATTTATGATCTAAATAATATTTATTAACTAGTTGCTGCCTGGAGAAGACACTTAATCCCACGTTGCTCCTGATGGCTGTGATTCAGTCTGATTTCAAAGATGTCCTTCACAAGAAAAAGTCTGTAGACTAACATGAAAAACTCACACAAACTTTGACCATGTATGTATTTCCACCATCTGTGTGATTCATTCTCTGCCAACAGTTTCCATTCTGACACGCTCATCTTTGCAATGAACCACGTGTGTTGTTGTGGGTCATAAAAGATCCACAAAGAGTTAAGTGAACATCTGAGGTCTCAGTTCCTCTCTTAAAGCCACTGGGCAAGAATTTCTTTCCTTTTTAGTGATGGGGAATGTTGAGTCAGGCAGTGAGAGGGCAGCTCTGACTCAGCCTTCCTGAGACTGTGGGAAAAGGCAGATGTGAGTGAGGAGGTGACATCATACACATGAGGACATAGAGCCTTCCACACAGTTTATTCACTCTGGAAACATGAGTCTGTGAGGTTTCGGTCTCCACCGTAACATTCTGAAGGAGAGGATTGTGTGGTTTGTGGTGCTTGCAGATAAATCCACTTGTAACCGGCCTCATGTCTTTTCACGAGCTGCTGTGAAGCTTTTATGGGAACTATATCTGTGATAGTGTAATAAAAGTCGTTACGAAAACTGCCTAGTGAGTTCTGAGGATGATTTAGAGTTCTCAAACTGTGATACGTGTACCACCAGTGGTACGCACGCTTCCTCTGGTACTGTGTATACCATGGTATGTGTGAGGAGTGGAGCTGGAGTTTTGACCAGAGTGAAAATGAAACAAATAATAAGAAAAAATAATATCATGCAGCAACAACCTTCATTAATTGAGTCTTTTTATTATTACGCTCCACAGCTTCCATCATATTGTCAAACTGTTGTATGGTAAATGACACCTGCTGCTTGTCTCTGTGCAGAGCTGTCATTTAAAGCTGGTGTTGGGTAATGAAACAAAGTGCAGACAAAGCTCAGCATTGTAGGAACAAACAGAGTTCACAGCTTCTTTTCCTGAGTGTGTGTTTGTGTGAGACACAGAGAGAGAGAGAGAGAGCCTGAGGATGACGCTGGAATTGCTTCTGTATTATCTTCATGTTAGTAATATCAAATAAAAGGGATTAGACCAAGCCCTCAAGACACTAATTCACACACACGCACACGCACGCACGCACACACACATGCATCATTGACATAATGCATTCCCTAGCCCCTTACCCTAACCCAGTGCTGTCATACTCATTTTAGTTCAGGGGCCACATATGGCGCAATTTGATCCCAAGTGAGCCGGACCAGTGAAATAATAGCATGACAACCTTTACAAGGACTCCAAATTTCCCTTTGTTTTACATTTAATAAAGTGTCTTTTATACAAAAAAAACCCTGACATTTGTGTGAGAAAAAATTTCAAAAATATGATCCCTTAAGTTTATTATTGTTTACTATATTAATATTGTTTGCAAAGC
The DNA here is from genome assembly GCF_019176455.1 of Solea senegalensis. NCBI lineage: Eukaryota > Metazoa > Chordata > Actinopteri > Pleuronectiformes > Soleidae > Solea > Solea senegalensis. The sequence continues at coordinate 18,446,407 of NC_058023.1, forward strand.
CTACATTTACTATGTACACATGTACACAAATTTCTCCTGCGGGCCGGATTTGAAAAACCCAATTCTTACCCTAACCCTAAAACCCAGTCTTAATCCTGAAAAATCTCTTTAAAGTTGTAAGGACCCAGACAAAATGTCCCCACAAAGTTGTTTTTTCCCTTGTATTTTCCGCACTCCACATATATATATATATATAACACCTGTCATGCAGCAACTCCATTGGCTCCCTATCAATAATGGCATCATAAGATCCTGCTCCTCAGATGTTCAATGAGTGCACCTGCTCTTTATACTAGGGGTCAACAGATATTATTTTTTTCTGGGCCGATATTTATATTTGTTACTAGTTAATGAGGCAGATAGCTGATGCATTTACAATGAAAAAGGAAAATCTCTGTCAAACACCAACACAAAACAGTTTAAACACCTTTTGATGTTTGTCAGCACAGAACTTTTATAACAAAATTAACAAATTAATAATGTATAAATACAATTAGCTCCCTTAGGTCAAGGTAATAACATAAAAAAACAAAGTAATAATAAATACACTTATACTGATTTAGTAGGAGCAGTATACGGTGTAATATCGGTGACCGTTACAATAAACCGCTAATACAGAATAAAATGTCTCATATCATCCCCCAATAAAGGATCCACCCCTACTTTGTATGGTTTTGCATTAGGAAAGCAAAGTTCACTTTCATGCTTCATCAAGAACTCAAGAAGTCAAATACAAGGCCTTTCTGTGTGAAGTTTGCATGTTCTCCCTGTGTGTGCGTGGGTTTTCTCCAGGTTTTCCAGTTTCCTCCCATATGTCCAAAAACATGCAGAGGTTTATTGAACACTCTAAATTAGGTCCATAGGTGTGAGTGTTTGTTTGTCTCTATGATGGCGCTGCGATGGACTGGTGACCGGTCAAGGGTGTACCCTGAGGGATTGGCACCAGCAGCCCAGCAACCCTCGTGCGGAGGATAAAGCAGTAGACGATAAATGAATGAACACACTGTCTCACACTGTGTTATGTGTGAAAATATGGCTGCTAGGGGGGTTAAAGTTAGTTAGTTAACTAACTTTACATTACGTTACGTTACAAGAAAATACACATTTTTGCCACTCATTGAAATGTTCACTTAATAAATCTACACGTGTTGTATGGTGTGTAGGGTATCTGTATAATATATTCACCACTTGTGGTGTGAGTGACAGAAACTTAAATCTCAAGTTGGAAAAGGCTGTCTAAAGGCAAGATGAAAATGGCAGTAGATGTTAATAGGTCAGTCGATTGCAGAAATTATGACCCAGGTCTACAGGTGGTATTCTCACAGTTTATTTGTTTTTATTTAAAGTCAACAAACTGGATGTTTTAGATCAGTTGTAAAAGTTGTGTGTTTCTGACTCTCCTGGGCACATTGCATCTCAATTATAAGGAGCCAAGCTTGTCTGAGGAGATGTTAGGAGCATTAAGTTTTACTGTGAAGCACTCAGAGAGTGTTCCCCAGGGATTTCAGTGGAAGACAGAGGGGTCTGTTTTGAGCTGGAAGTGTGCCATCTTTGCCCCCACTTGCTCTTAAAAAGGACTAGTAAAGTAGTAATGGCAGTGTTTTGAGTGCATGTTCTGCTGCAGGATGATGGTAGCAGGGAGGAAGAATAGACAGTATACTTGCTAAGAAAAAGTTGAGAGAGAGAACACTGTTTACTGTTCTCTCTACTGTGTTTGGATGTTTGTGCAGCTCAAAGAATAGCCTATCCTTTAGTGGACTGCTGTTGGTCTGACATGGATCTGCTCTTAGCAACAGAGCCAGCAGAAGATTGGGTGTACTGTATGTAGCTAGAGGTTGTTCAATAACACTTTTTACTTAACTTCTTTGTTTTGGTGGCTGTCTTTGTGTGCTTCTGTACTTGCTTCCAACATGAGCAACAGAGGCTGACAGAGGCTTATTAGAATTTAATATAACTTTTTTTTATTTTGACTGCCTTGTTTCTTGTTTTCGTCTTTGAAACATCAAAACTGTCAACATTTTTTTACTGAAGAATAGGGCAGACCACAGCCTAGTGGAAGGGAATTGGGCATGAAACTCTAGGTCATTGGTTTAAATCCTGAGTCCAGGTCAAGAGCTTGGGTGCCCCTGAGCAAGGTACCCAACCCCCATTGCTCCCCTGGCTGCCCACTGCTCTTGTGTGCAGTTTGTTCTTCACTGGTGTTTAAAAAGGGTGTAAAATGCAGTCAGTTCTAATTTACCATTAAATGACGACATTTCACAAATATAATTTTCCAACTGTATAACAAGTACTCCTTTCCAAATACAAAGAAATTCACAGCCCACATTTTTATAGACTGTGCTTAAAGAAGCTTTTATGTGAAATTTAGAGGGTTTGTTTTATTTTGCATATTATTGAGCTTAGTATTTAACTTGTTTTGATATCCAAACTAGTTATTTCCCAGTATTTAACTGATAACTGATACTGAGTGTTGCTCTTCCCTAGTAGGGACATGTCATGTTATGATGATCTTAACATTTTAAATCCCTTCTACTATCAATGAGATTAACGCAGCAGCTATATACAAACAATCATACAGGAATGCATCGCAACAGTCACGGCTGCTTCAAAAACACCATGGAAGAGTGAGCTGGGAAAGAAGAATGGAGGGGGGAAACGCAGCTCTATTTCTGATAAAGAAGAAGAAAAGGCCATAAAAAGGGAAGGTTTTGGGTTGTAAAGCCCTGCGCATGCTTGATTTGATTGGCTGCCTGGGGCCAAGTGAGACAGTGATACGTTGAAAATATTTAAACTAAATAAAACGGCTGGGAAAACGTGTGGCACGGTGTACAAAACGCACACTTCAGGTCCCATGTGCTGCAGCAGTGGTTTTGCTGGTGATGTCTCGTGATTGGCCTCTTCATACCCTTAACTTATCAGGGACAGATATGTTTTACTTCTAGTTTAAGGTCAGAGTCGGGCAAGTACAGAGCACAGAGAAAAGATTTCACATGGAAGATGTATTTCATATATATATTATTCATAGTTATATTATTAAAATGAGATGTGGTGCATGTTGTCTGTTGAGACCAGTACTGGTTGTACTAGTTTTCCATTTTTTAAAGCTAAGCTTTTTCTAGGTTTAACCTGCTGCAAGTGATGTTTTTTTTCTGCAGGATTTTTGTTTTGCTCATTTTAGACCCATGAGGGTGACATGCACCTTCATAAACACATTTGTTATTTATAGGATACATATGTTGTGTGTTAGTGGTTTTCTTTTGCATGAAAATGTGTTTAAATCAGTTAAGGCTTACTGCCAGAGGCATTAGTAAGTTGTTGCAAATCTGGAAGGATTCCCTCCAGATTTTCTGAACTAAGCATTTGACCTGCAATCGTATCAGTCCAGTTTAAAATGATTCCCTCCATACATTCTTGAAATATCACATTAAGAGTCAGAAAAAAGGCAGTTGAATTCTTGAACATTTTCAGGGTGAACTTGTGGGATGAGAAAATTTGTTGTGCTCTTTCGAGTGATGGCACAATTATTCCAGCCGCCTGAGATTGAGAGTGAAGTGTGGTGATTAAGGGGTTATTCTGCTTGGCTTTCAGTCTTATTTATTTTGGTGTCTGTCATCATTAGTGAAAGATTCTCTGGTGCTTGCAGATACCTACACATCATCACAGCTGTGCGCCATGTGGTGTAGTCCTAAACACCAGCACCAAGTCCTCATTACCTTAGCCTGTTTCTTCTCTAATCACCAGAGCTCTGCTGATTCAGCCTGGTCTGGGGGGGGTCTGCATATGCGTGTGTTTTGCATGAGCCAGCTGTAAAGGCAAATATTCCACAGAGTGTAACATTGCACTGTCCATGATGAACAGTAATTGTCGGAATACATCGTCCGCAGAAGAATACATGTGAACTCCATGAATAAAGAGCAGCAACAAAGTTATCAATCAATATTTGTGTGTGTGTGTGCATGTAACGTAATATCTGAGGAACGGGTTAAAGCCTAAGATTTGAATTCTGGTTAGCTTTCTTCAGGCTGTCCAAATCAATGGAAGTCCACTCAGTGTCCGAAGAAGAATAGCTGTGGAAATCTGAGTGTGTGTGTTAAGCGTGTAAAGACATCTCTTGATCCTTCCCTTGGCATTTGAAGGTCATGGCTGTCTGTTGGGGTTCATTACAATAACAAGCACTCAGCTCGCTCCCTGAGGCTCTGGCAGTGTCAGTGGATCTGGTTTAGGACTGCAGACAGATTACACGACACGTCAGTGTTGTAATCAAGACCACAATAACTGAGACCATGCCCAAGACCAAGACCAAGATCAAGAAAAGTGTTATCTTTTATTTATCTTTCAGTCTACCTGATGGGATAAATGATGGGATAATGTTTCTTCAGCTCCTTTTTTATGTGTGTTTGTTTTTGGCCTTAATGTTTTAGTTATATTGAAGTGAGTGAGTGTGGATGTGACAATCAATCAGTAGATTGATCCTACCGACCAAGACTATAGTGTACGAAGACCCAGATAACACACAGGGACCAAGCTAAAGTCGAGTCCAAAATCTAAATTCAATCATGACCAAGACGAATGATGCACTGAAATAATAGCAGTGCACTGAAATAGCAAACTTTACTGAAGAATTATAAATTGCCACAACCAAATATTTTGCAATTTTGTAAATCCAGAAAGACTTCACATCTGCAACATACTGATAAACCTGTGATCGGCCAGTACCACATCTTGTAGCATTCAAATGCATTTTAGTAGGGAACACTTTGGTTGAATTTGCACTTAATAAAACTTTCAAATGCAAAGTTTGAAAGTGCCTGGTCACTCATAGACGGACCATGGTCTGGAGCCAGACACAGATGCCATTCTATCTTGACCAAGATCTCTTACCATAAACCTTTGCTAACTCACATGTCCTTACAGAGCTGGCAGAGCTTTTCTTACAGCAGTGGAGGTCTAGGAAATGCAGACTAATTACATGTAGTGTAGATTGCCACATGACAATACTCAGCCAAATCAGTGAATTGGATTTGAAGTGGATTTGAATTTAAGTGAATGCATGAACAGAGCATCTGCATTGCTGGACATCTTTGTTTGATTATGGGTCTGGACACATGATTACAGCAGCCACGCAGAGTAAACCACACTGGTTTTCTTGGGATTACAGCTCTGGCCTATTTTTAAGGTGAACTGTTTTGCGTTTCACAGCAACATAAAGTGACAGTAATTTACTAGCTTGATAACAGAACCTATTAAGAGGGTACATTGATATTACAGAGCTGATACATGAATTAAAGAAAGGCAGATATGTTGGTTTCCTGAACCTCTACACACGACACTCTTCTTAAAGGAAAGGCTTGTGTATTTTGTCATCACTATTGTTGGAGCAGCTGAGACCAACACAGAAAACTATCCATTCCTATTGGGGCTTGCCACCACAATAATGGCGCCCTGCCCACATTTGGTACTGTGCCGGATTCATTTATATAAGTGCGCCATAATCCAGCAAAGATGTAAAAGTGTCAGCAACAATTCTCTTCTTCGGCCTGAAAGGAAAGACGAGACTAGATTCTAAAATTAAACACCTAATTTCAGCTTTGGTTGTTTTGTATCCTGTTGTCGTAGTGCAAAGTGTATACGCAAACATGCAGAAGAAATAGGGAGGGTTTGTTTGTGGTGGTTTTTTGTCTCTTTGTGACTTTTATACGGGTGACTGCAACTCAGGAGGTAGAGCGTGACGTTGTCTTACCAGAAATTTGGTGGCCCAAGTGTCCTTGGGCAAGATGCTGAACCACAAATTGTGCTGGCTGCTCTGCTAACAGTCGCAGAATGGGTAAATGGCAAAAACTGTAGTATTGAGACTCACCTTATTGCCAAGAATGTTAGAAACATTCCAAGAATTTGACTATGTAATACTTGATGTTTGACAGAACAACAACAATGTTCAAGAAAGACGGGTCAAATCAGTCTTGACAGCATGTTTCTCTAGAAATTAATCCTATGTCATTACAATTTCCCTTTCACTGATTAGTACACTAACACATTAGCACATTTGCTTTATTGCCTTCAAAGTCGTCACTGCATGTTGATGCATGATTGTGATGCAGATGAAGGAAGTGAGACTCTCCGTCCTGTCGATGCACTGCCGTCCTTCAGCACTTTTCCATGCAGAGTCATTGGAGAGACAAAGTGTGCCGACGGGGGCGGAGTGTTGGGCTGGCTCCTTGCACTGAGCCACTGCCAGCAGCTACTGCTCAGTATTGAGCTGTGTAAAGAGCTGAGATCCAGCCAAACAGACACTGAACTGTGGCTTCGCCCTTGGCATACAGTCACTGCTCTCATTATTCATCCCTTTAGCTTTCAGCCTCCTTCTTGCAGCAGTTTAAAGTTATTTAAAGTGATGGTTCCCAAAGTGGTGTCCTTGACGAGGTGTCCAGCAGTCCACAGCTAAATAGAGAGAAGCCAGACTTCTCTGACTGCCTTTAGAGACGGATAATATACATTGGTGGTTTAAAATCTTCTCCATAATTTTTGTGTTCTGTTTCTGCTGTTTCATTGGTGGTGTAAAATGAAGATCCAGTTCAGTCTGTTCCATGTATGATAGTCCTGATCCATTTACCATTGCAAACTGTATAGTACTGTAGCAAACCAAACCATACCATAACGGAAACACAGCAAACACAAAGTATTTTGTTCTGACTGATGTCTCATTTGATTTGCAGTCATGCGGAGGAACCCCTTCATGGTGGACAGCTGCTGTAGGAAAGGGTCCCGCAGTGCCCTGCAGGAGCTCTACAACCCCTCACAGGTAAAAGGCTGACACATTTGTTTTCCTATCTGCTCTTTCTCTCTGTAGTTGTGTCCTAATACATGGGCTGGATCTTCCGGAGCGTGCATTCGGTGACTGGATGTTGTCAAAATGCATCACAGTGCATCAACCTAGGCTGTCCCATTTCAATTTTATTTGAAATACAGCCGACCATACCTCCAAATTTGTTGCATGCCAGTGGAAGAATTGGTGATGTAAACGGTAAGCTCTCTGTGGGCTAGACCCTCTCATTTCAGAGCACCTCACTTCCGTCTCCTCCAAAGGATCAGTCCTTTAATCAGAAACCATGTAAAAAGTCCCAACTATCAGGCAGAGGTACAAAATCAATATCTGAGGTTTACAAAACTCAAAAAGGCATGACAAGAGGCGAGAATCACACCTAAAATGAGACAAGATGTGGATTTCAAAATAAAAAATTACTAAAGAAGTAATATAAGAAAAAATAATTGAACTTAACTAAACCAGGACATGACACTTTTTGTTACTTTTTTTAGTTGTAGAGCTATTTTCACACATTAAGTATAGAAAATGTTCAGTTAATTCAGTCTTTACAGTTTACCACTCACATATAGAGTGCAGCAGGAGGTTGTCTGAATTTTTTGTGTCTAGTCCAATACAGGTCCAGTTTGAGTAAAGCAATATGCGATTTTTCAATGCACACTTCCCTTGGAGCCTCTGCAACCATTCTCTCAATTAACTGATAAATATCTTTCGGATTTTGAGATTAGCAGCACCAACACTGTTTTTTGAAAATGTACTGAAACCAATCCTCAACTTTGTAAACGGATATATTTAACAAATTTAAATAAACTACACGATTGGTAACTCAGCAAATGTGTTTTAGAGATCACAGTGGAACTGTGAAAAAATACTTTTTATAGAAGATGCTACCTATGGCCAAGATACATATGTGTCTAATTACTTACCTTTATACCTGTTTGTCATTTTAGTTTTTTTGTTGATAAAATGCAAACAATGAATGTAATATTGGATGTTTGGGATTTGATGAGAAAAGGGGGTGGCTACAAAGTTTAGTTGTACCTCCTAATTTTTTTCTGCAGATAAAGACATTCTGTTGGAACAAAATAATGCAAATAAGAAGCCTTAGAACTTTACTTGTTAAGACTGACAGGAAGAAGTGCCAGGCATTAGCGTTAGTATGTACCTACTCGTCTTCTTGAAGTGCAGGATTATCTTTATGCTATAAGTGTCTGTTCCAGTCAGTGAAGCCACACTTCATTTATGTTTCATAATTTAGATATATAGAGCTTTATAAGGTGGCAGCCATTGAAACATAACACCTGCTGTAACTACATGATTGCCTGCATTAAAATTAAAGCATAAAACTTTAAATGGCTTTTCCTCTTCACTGATCAGAGAAAAAGTGGTAGAACAAAAGACTGACATGGTGGATTAGACGTACACCTGTGACTCAGCACTTCTCAGCTCATCTACTTTGTTTATGTTTCATGTTCATTACATTTCAAAGAATATACAACATCAAAGGGATGAGGCATCTCTTTGGACAGCAGACTTGAAAGAGTGGTAACCTTATGAAAGAGCAAGTTTATTTATTTAATAGTTTTTAAATAATGGTTGATAAGTTCCTTGTTCTTCCTCTTTTGGCTTCTCCATTTATGGGTCACCACATCGGATTATCTGCCTCCATCTTGTCCTATTCCTTGAGGTCTCTTCTGTTACACCAACTGTCCTCATGTCCTCCTTCACAAATCTATGAACCTTCTCTGTGGTCTTCCTCTTTCCCTCCTGTCTGGCAGCTCCATCTTCAACACCTTTTGACCAAACCATCTCAACCTTGACTCTCTGACTTTATTTCCAAACCGTTCAACCTGAGCTGTCCCCCGAATATGTTCATTTTGAATCCTGTCCATTTTGGTCACTCACAATTTTCATTGGGTTAGGGTTAGCTGGTATTGCGATTGTCCATTCAGCAGGACATTGACTTTGAATACACCTTCTGATGCTACTTGGATACGTCATCAGTGAAGTACCCAGGGTCATAGGGTGTTTCTGGTCTTTAATCTTTATACACCCTCGCCCAGATGGATTCTGCCAAAGCTTTTAAAACTTGGTTGTGGTGCCAGCGTTACTGCCTCTCCCCTAGTGCTTTTGAGCAGTAGCTCAAGATGTGTTCCAGGGTGCCCCTTTTCCGGTATAGATTGCACTCAGGAGTGTCTACCAGTCCCAAGATATGTAGGTTTGCCAAGCTTGTAGGACATCATAAACTGATTGGACGAGAAACTTAATGCGAGATGGTTCTGCTTTCCAGAGCTCTGCCCAGGTGACTTTGTAGGAACCTGTCTGTTCCACCTGGTCGATGCTCCTTGTTTGGACATGCCTTACTGCAGTGTTCTTCCTCCATCTCTGCTCATATCTCATCCTGGATCAGTCGGCACTTCTCTGCACAGGCCAGAGTGTAATGCGGCTTTAAAGAGGCTGACTGCCTCTTCCACCTTCTTCAGGGTGTGTTCAGCGCTGTTTAATTTGATCCCTGGTTCTGTCGGTGCCACCAGTTCCCTAGATGGTCCAAGCTCATGGTCCCTCAGGATTTCCCTGCAGGTGGCGTGGAGATGATGGTCAATCTGCTTTACCGGGAAAGCGAGATGGCCACTTTGCTTCTGGCCCAGTAGTCTCTTGGTAAAGCCGAAAGGATTGCCAATGAAAGCGTTGCATTTCTGAGCCCTGTCCTTTCCCTTCCTTGTCTAATCTTGGCTTCTTGCCAGTTGAACTTCGCTGGATTGTTTGCTCCTTGTCTTTCTATGACGCCGAACTGCTCTGCTCCTATGTTCATTATGATGTTACACATGGGCTGGAGTTTCTGGTAGACACTGCCCTTAGAGATGGATACCAGGCACTTGTCGTCCTCATCCTCATCCAGCTTTAGCCATTCCTTATTGTTAGTGGCAGGCCACTTCACCCTACGGTGTTCCAACTTCCTGCTTGATGGGGGGACTTGTGTTGCTTGGGGGGTTGCGTGTACTATGGGGAGATTCCAGACCTGGTTCCTCCTCCTTCTCATCAGGTTCAGCAGTAGGCACAACGAAAATTGAAATGTCACACTTGGTCCCTCCTGAGACAGGCCATCCTTGCCTGGTGGATCTTCAGGCCCTTCTGGTTTTTGCAGACCTTGCTGCAAAAACAGACTGTGCTTGTATTCCTTTGTCCATTTGCTGCTTGGGTCATTTCCCCTAGTTCTGTCCAACTGGGATGCAAAGCAGACCATCAAAGGAAAAGATCCTGAAAATATGGAATGAAAATAATAGATAGCTTGATAGCTAAATGGCTAGATAGATAGATAGATAGATAGATAGATAGATAGATAGATAGATAGATAGAAACCTTTTGTAGAATAACAATGTTACTTGTTGGGAAGTATAGCAGACAAACTTGATTACTCATTTAACATGGATGACACAATAGATGTATGAAAATGGATGGATTAAACTATTTAATTGCGTGTGTGCGTGCATGTGTGTCAGAAAATCAATACCATTACATAACTTAAAGCAGCAGTATCACTTTGTAAAAAAGTATATAATGACAACACTTTCTGAGCCAAAATGATGTCACTTATTTAACTGTCTAGAGACTATAGTGTCAAGACTGTCTTCATATTACAGTGTTACAACACACTAAATGTCTATAAAATCACCCAACCCCAACTACGGCTTTCAACCGAAGAGGATAAGAAAAAAAAAAGGAAATTCAGAATTCTGTGAAAATAGTCAGAATTCTGAGGGGTTGTTGTTTTTTTAGAATTCTGAGATTTAAATCAAAATTCTAAAAGAAATATTGTTCATGTGGCTCACGTGGGCCGTAGCTTTCACATTTAAAAATTGAAAAGTCGGCCAGTCAAAGGTCTTAACTATCGCTCTGCCATCTGCCATTCCGACCATCTGCTTCTCACCTGACTGTGGGTGTGTGCATCCAAACTGAATCAGTATTGATAGATCAGAAATATTGCTTGAATAATGTGTGAATGCCACACCTTTGTGAGCATGAATCACACGTGTGATTCACACATGTAATCACATGTGTGTTAATCAAAATTAAAAAGACAGCGTCCAGCATGAAAAAACTGTGACTTCAAATGATCAGTAACATAGATTAACAACGTTAATGAAAACTCACCCCATAAGAATGAAAAGTATTTGTGTACACTTCATTGCCTCCGATCAGATAAGAGGTTTGGGTTTTTTTCTTTTCACCACAGGCTTCTTAATATATAAACAGTAAAATCAATGATGTACTTTTAAACTACATTTAAAGAACATGATGACATTTTTTAAAGCCCAGAAGTGAATTGAATGCATGCAGTGGTAAAATAGATATGTTACAGATTCAGTTCACAATCTTAGATGTAGACAATAATAGTAGTTCTCAATCGTTTAATATCAAGTTTTACCTCTCTCAAGCTCTCTTAGCTCTCAAATTGTGACCATTATTGTCAACATTGAAATACAGTGGTGTAAATAGGCCGAGCAAAGTCAGCTACAGTCTTTTCACAGGTGGCAGACTTATTCCCAATAAGATAATTTGCTTTCTCATCATCATCCTCTTCCTCACATATACTTCAGACACTAGTATAGTGAAATTAAATTAAGATGGAACGAGAGATAAGGTGGCTCTAATTATTATTATTTAATTTGTAATTCTTTTTAGTTATTTGTTTTATTTTCTACACACTCCAAATTTCAAAACACCCAGAATATACAGTAGAACATTGGATGTATTTCTGACTCCAAGTACCACCAGAGGAAGCTTGTGTACCACTGGTACCACAGTTTGAGAACCATGGGTCTATGTCTTAGAACGTAGAAGAGTATACATTTTGTCAGTACATGTTGTGTAATCTTTACTTTGTGCACACATTTTTAAGTTACTGTGTGAATACCACAACAGTAACTTATTTTATTCTGCTTTCAACTGAAGTTTTTCCTTCTATTGTTTTGCTCCCTCTGTCCTTGAATGTATCTCCAGCAGTTTTCACCACTCCTCCTTTGCAATGATAATGTAATTTAGACAAAAAGCAAAGGGACCTTGTTCATTGTGCTATATTTGCAATCTTAAGCTGAAGTGAAGCCAATGTTGCCTTACAGGTTGGAATTTGTACTTGAATTATTCATGTGCTGTAAATCTGCTTTTCCTCCAAAGTGTATGTATGCATGTATAGTATGTATGAATGAATGAATGAATGAATGAATTAGCCGAAAACTTTGTTCAGGTAAGTGTTTTGTGTTTGAGCTCAGTGTGTCAGGAAAGTGTGGTGCAGACAGGCGGACACTGCAAGAGGTGATGCTATCACAGTGATGGATGAGAGAGAGTATCCTCTTCCTCTTCTCTTCTGTCATCACCATCTTCTTCACTATCTGTCACTTCCTGTCTGTCCATCTGTCCTCTATCTTCTATAATTAACCGCATCTCTGTCCACTCTACACCTAAACAATGTATCGTTGTTAGATTGAAATCACATTTTGAAACAACACAACAAGGAATTTGAAAAGCAACCCCTAAAAATTATTTTCCCCAAATAACTGAAAACTTTCTTTAAAAAATAAAAATAAAAAGAGAGAAGATGTTGATTTTTGTTTTTGGGGAAATTAGGAAAAATAGAAAAATATTTTTTGAGAGAGAGAGATTGAAAGATCCCATAGCCCAGAAGTGCCAAATTAACGCTGCATTTTTGTGTGTATCTGCGTCATTACCTCGTTTCTGAAGCCCTGAAAGTCCTTTTACATATATATAACCCATACATGGAATTCATTGCTTGAATTTTGTTGTGTGGTAGTGCTCTATCACATTTCAAATCCATACAGGGTTCCTATGAGTCCTTGAAATCCTTTAAAAATGTTTTGGTCCTTAAGTTGTTATTTCGATGAATGTATCCCATCATTGATACAAGTGCTCTTGTTTGTTACGACACCACCTACTGTCATGCCCTGAATTGCTTGCTGTATACGTAGACTAGGCCTACACAGAACAAATGTAAAGTTGTAATTAGTAGCGGTGTAGTGGGCACTGGACAATGCATCTGGGTCACCAAAGAAAATTACAAAGACTGATTTGCCCAAGACCCCAAGGACAATCACTTGGCCGGATGCAGAGTGAGCTGCAAATCAATAAAGGTGGACAACATGGACGGAGCGGCTCTTATAAGTTTTCTTTAAGCTGTGTCAGCGCATTTTGTCTTGAATTTGAGGAAATTTGTCCTGGAAATCCTGTAAAGCCCTTTTGGGGGGACCTTGTCTATCATACAGTGAATGTTAAACCGACTAATAATTTATATTGTAAATTCAAGCACAATGGCAATGTCTGTTAGGAAAAAACACAATTAGACAGTTCACCCCAGTCCTCACTAGCCACGTCTCACTTTTCTACAAAATGTTATATGTATGTCTATATATATATATATATATATATATATATATATATATATATATATATATATATATATATAAATAGTGTGTGTGTGTGTCATGTATAAAATAAAGTCAATGCAGTTTCATGCAGCTATGCTATGATGTCTCCGCCTACGCTGAGGTGGTACTATAGTGATGGAATTTTTTTTAGCTCTAAACCTCAACATATCCACTATAACTGTATTTGGCACCTGTTCATCAAAGAAAAGACGAGGACGAAGGAACGCAGAGTCACAGTCATGCACGTGGGAACATCATTTTGCATGCTCAAACACACTGTCCTTCCTTCAACGCACATCAAGAGCTATGAGACCATTATCAATTGCCATGAGAAACATCCTTAAAATGATGTAATGAATAATGTTAGAGTAACCAGCAACACACTTTAATGTTAAACTCAATTAAATCAATCAGAAGGTGATATATTGAACATATTTAATATAATGCCAGCACTCAGCAGGAACAATACAGGCAATATAACATTGACAGCATTTTTTAAAAGGTAATTTTTCCAAAACAATTTTGCTCACAGCCTTCTAACGTTTCCTCTTGGGCTAACAAGGGCTGATGCTCAGGCTCCTGAACTTCTCTAGCGGAACTCGACACACTTGTAACATCACTGTAATTTTGCACTGACTGCATCCTCACTGTGTTTTGGTTACTTTTGGGGTTTTTAGAAAAATGTACATCGCTCATCTTTCCACCATGACAGCCATCAGGAGAAACATGGGGTTAAGTGTCTTGCCCAAGGACACATCGGCACGTAGACTAGCAGAGCCGGGAATCTAACCATCAACCTTCGAGTTGAAAGATTGAAAGTAATAATTCTCCATATTACACGTTTCAATAACAAGCAACTAAACTATTTACATGCTGTGTGTTACACCCCTTGTCAGTAGGATGTCGCAGCACCCTCAGCACCCCACTTCCTGTGCCCCTGGTCACAGACAGCACTGCTTCATTAAAAACTCAGTGGTCAACCTTTAGACATGAGACTAAGCCCAATTGAAACCACAACAAGTAGTTAAAACACAAAGTAATTTTCTTTTTGCTGCAAAATCGCGTGCTCATGGTGTTTGCAGAAATTAACGATGGAGACTGGATTCTTCCAACTTTGCTTTATTCCCTCATGTCTTTTACTTACTTTACCATGTCAAGCTTTCCTCCTCTCTTCCTCACATTCTCTCGCTCTCTCTTTCCCAGTCTGTATTTTTTCCATTATTGGCCATTTATCACCGTGCAGCTTTTTAAAGTCTCCATGGGGTTTGAGGTTTTTTTTCTTTTTATTATTTCTGTGCAGCTAAGATTAGACCAGGGCTACAATAATTCAATGCTGTTTCATTTTCCACGTGTTCTCCCTCATGTGAAGTCACATTGATATATTTCTGTGCGCTGTGTCGTGAAAGCAAACTTTAGTGGGTTGGGGTCAGTGTTCAAGAGAAATCTGCACCGTGTGTGTGCGTGTGTTTGCTTATACCCTGTCACCTGCTGTCTGCGGCCAGTCGAGGAGGATTTCTGGAAGGTGGGAGTCCCACATTCTGGTGAGCAGGAGCTCACTCATTGCTATTTTTACTTTTATTTTATTACAACTCAAGCGTGAAATTAAACTGTGTATCCTCAGGACCAACACTGTTCATGTCATTTATTTAAATTAAAATCAGAATGAGGGGATTTGCCAAATGTGATTAAAGTGCCTATAAAGCAAATGCAGAGATCCACCTCTTCACACATTATATATGTTAGACCCATGGTTCTCAAACTGTGGTGCGTGTACTGCCAGTGGTACGCCAGCTTCCTCTGGTGGTACTTGGAGGAAAATCAGAAATACTGTTCTACTGTATATACTAGGTAATTTGAAGTTTGGAGTGCGTAGAAAATAAAACGAACATTTATAATAAATTAAATAATAATTATTAGCCACCTAATCTCTTGCTCCATCTTAATCTAATTTCACTATATATCTTCACTATATAAATCTGGACCACTGTATTTTAACATGTGATAATGGTGTTATTTTGA
This sequence comes from Solea senegalensis, assembly GCF_019176455.1. Classification (NCBI taxonomy): domain Eukaryota; kingdom Metazoa; phylum Chordata; class Actinopteri; order Pleuronectiformes; family Soleidae; genus Solea; species Solea senegalensis. Next base: position 18,461,686 of record NC_058023.1, read on the forward strand.
GAGCTCAATATTTACTCATGTGGTGCTTGGTATAACAGGTTTGAGAACCACTGATCAAGAGAATCATGGCTGAGGACATTGAATTATGGAGAAAAGACTGATAACCGTTTCTCTCCAGTCTTCTCTTCAGGATGTTTTAATCATGTCTAAAAATATTGCTTGAGGAGACATAGCTAGCATAACTGAAATGCGGTGACAATGTAAAACCCTGCTTCTCCAACTGCCGTCTCGTTAACTGAGATGTCTTTATCCAGAAAATGTGTCTCTGACATGAGGAAATGAAGAACAGAAAGAAGAGAAAACCCCTGCTGTGAAGCTGCAGTTACAACCAATAGAGAAAGAGGGAGACAGAGAGCAGTTGTTTCACTGGAATCACAAAAGGTTTTCTTTTCAGAAATTAAGAAATGTTTGTTCTTCCTTTGAGAAGCACAAACATAAAAAGACATAGAACATAGAAATAAAGCGGTTGTACATCATTATCTGAGTATTTTCCATGCAGTGTAGAGGAGTCAGACCTTTTGTGAATGAATGTATTCAGTTGTGAAAGTGTCTGCATGTGTCTGCACCAGTTAATACCTCTCTGGGTTTGTTTCACCAGCCTGATAAGTACAAATGAATGCCTTCACATTAGTGGAGAGCCTGTTGTTTTCTCATAGCTTGTCTCTGGGCCACATTACAGGCGGAAGACAGAAACAAAGAGTGGCCTGGACTTGAAAGAACTGTCACTCCTTTTACCGACAGCAGACGCTAAAGCAGCTGTGTGTGTGTGAGTCTGCTGTAAAACGATCAGACCAGTGCCCAGCTGTACTCGGTGTCAGTGGGTTTAAGGTGTGTATGTGTGTTTGTGTTTGAAGCTGGATAAGTCACAAGTCAAATCACAGGGAGTTAAAGGAGAAGGCTGCACACTTTTTTGTCCCTCAGTCTATCTACAGTATTGGAGGAATGAAGAAAGGAGGTAAAAGGAGAGAGACAGAGCGATTTAGAGATGAAGAGATAAACTGTGTCAAGAGACAAGACTGTATGGCACATGGACACCAAACGAAACATAAACAACCGTTTTCTTTGTTGTTTTCACAAAGTACTGCATTCGGTGTCTACACAAAAATGCGAGGGTGGCGTATTTAGTTCTCCCAAAATGCCATTTCTGTGTGGATAAAAGGCTGATACAATAAAAACAAAATTGCAGATTCAGGTAGACTCACTTTAGTCTGGATTGCCCCTTACACAACAAGGATAAACATCTTTAGTTTAATTATCATGGAAGGAGAAGGAGTGTGGTGAAGAACTTCGAACTGTGGAGGGCATTACACTACTCAGTGTACAGCCTGCCAAGATGATTAGAAGAAGCAGACTTTACAACACAAATCATGATATAATGTCTTTCCAGGACTATAAACAAATATGTCTCCTTTGATATATTTTTACTCATCTGCCCTGCCGTCAGTGCTCAATCACTTGAAGTCTCAGCATCTCCTCCTCAGTATGTGCAGGAAATAAGGGAGCAGTTGACAGTTAATTTGGGAAATACTTTGGCTTTATTTTCATTTGGATTGTTGTTTGTTATAATAATCATGCTTGTGTTCATTCATTGTGATTTGGTGGATAATTTGTGTTTGGATGAGAGGGGCAGATAATGAGCGGTCTACCTCCCACTCGGGCAGTTTATATTGGGTTACAGAGGAGGCGACACCTATTTGCTCACAACTGGATTTAATTGTTTTGATTTGGACTTGCATTTCTATATTTTTTTATAAACAGCATTTTGGACATTTTTCATATTTATTTTGTTTTTCACTTGTAAATATATTTCACTGTGTGCACCGACCCAAGGTGCACTGTGTTGGGTTTAACAAATCACACCAAAACACGAGTGCAACTTTTAGATATTTAAATGCACAAAAGTTACATAATATATTTAAATAAATCAGTTGTGTCGACTGAACAGACATTCTGCTGTGTCGCCGTTTGAGGGCAGCTATCTGTGAACTTCCTAGATTCAGGATCCCAAATTGAAGGACACTAAGTGATACGTTCCTTTTCCTCTCTCCTGTTAAGATTGTCCTCCTCCCTGGCTCACGTTTCCTGAGGGAGGACCACAGAGAAAAAGTCTAAAGTGCAGCTGAAAAGGGGCAGGAAAAGTCACAAAAGGCTCTGAGGGAAAGTCATAGCAGTCTGTTATTATCTCTTCTCTGCTCCTGTAATTATACTCCCACTGTCTCTATGAGATATACTGACACACACACACACACATACACACACAGTAACAAGTACTAGTGCATGCACACATGTTCCAGCGGAAACATATGCAGTGTGCCGCTGCATTAGTGAGGCCGTTTGGCCTGTACTGTTTCCAAATCTGGATCAGAGTCGGACTGTTCAGTATAAGACAGGTTAAAACAATAGCTTAGGGGTTTTCCTAAAGTGTGGTTGTAGGAGACAACACGTAATCAGTAGCTATGTTTACATCTGACAAAATGTCTTCATTCTAGACAGATTAGTTCTGATTGGAATTTAAAATTCCATCGTTTACATGGACACAAAATAAAATGGTCCAACTGTGGTGTGGGCACACGTGTCGCAAGTGTTCAGTCAGAATGGACTATTTTGACATGCGCAGTGTTGTCTAATTTGTCTAAAAGTAGAAGCAGAAGATGAAGCTTCACTTTCACTTTTGTAGTAAACAAATGCTATGATACCAGCCCTCTCGTTCAGAATGAAACTTGATTGTTATGGGATCAGATTTTTCGAAATGGCATGGATACATAACATATTTTTATTCCAATCAGGCATTTATGCCAATTACTTGTGTCCATGTAAACATAGCTACTGTGCCATCCCCACCACTGTCCCCAGCACATACATCCACCCTCACCTAAAACATGGCTGCCAGTGTGTTTTTTTGCTAAGCTAAAACTGCTTCATTTCATCGACTCAGACAGTCCTGTTGGTTTACAGTCCCTGCTGTGCACATTTGTGTTCTTCATTTGAATATTTCATGTTAACAATACACATTTTGACTGGTCAGATGTGTACACATTTGAAGTAAAATGTCAAAAATTAGACCTCACTCCGAAAAGCAGCAATATGATGTATATATCTCTGATGTAGAAGCCCACACTGACTGCATTGAGGTGTGAAACATATTATCAACATTAAATTAAAACACATGTATATTGCATAGGCCTTAGAGTTCCCATGGCAACAGAAATCAGCAATTTTAGTGCTTTTATCGCATATATGTTGCTTGAAATGTAACCAACACACCTGTATACAACTTAATAATATCAAACAAGCGTTTTTCCTATTGTTCCTTTTGAACTTCATAACTTGCTATGCCCACCAATATAACACTACAAGTTCTCTGAGAGCTATGAGGACTTTGAAGCTTCCGTCACTGTGGCACACATGGCTAGCACTGTTGCCTCACAGCAAGAAGGTTGCCAGTTTGCATTTTGGTTCAGGCCTCTCCGTGTGGAGTTTGCGTGTTCAATTCAATTTTATTTGTATTGTGCCGATTCATAACATACGCTACCTCAAGGCACTTTACATGGTAAGGACCTTACAATAATATAGAATAAACTCCCTTTTCACAGGAAGAAATCTCTGATAGAACCAGACTTAGGGTATACGAACATCTGCCTCGACCTGTTGGGGCATGAGAGAGGAGAGAAAGGGGGGTTAGTGAAGGAGAGACCAATAAAGATAGAAGCTATGAAAGCTTATATTCTCCTTGTGTCTGCATGGGTTTCCTCCCAGTCAAAAAACATGCAGAGGTTAATTGGACACTCTAAATTGACCATAGGTGTGAGTATGGGAGTGAATGTTTCTCTCTGTGTGTTTGCCCTGCAACCTGATGAGGGTGTCACCCCACCTTTTGCCCTGTGTCAGCTGGGATTGGCTCCATCCGCCCCGTGACTCTCATGTGGAGGACAAAGCGGTCGACAATGAATTAATGAAGGAACCTCTGTGCCCCCCTCAGGAAGTTTGAGTATTTAATATAACACTGCTGGCTAACTGCTGAATATCCATGTATTTTTAACAGTAGAATCAATTTTAGAAAGTTTTCTTCATTTGAATGAATGATAAGTTAGTCAAAGCATCATGACTGAAACTTTTACCCTCCAGCTCCTTCATTGGAACATTCCTGTGGTTTGATGCAGGTCTGACTGTGTGCAGCTGCAGTGATCAGTACAGATAAAAAGGTTTTTAGTGTAACCTTTGGGCAAAAGTGGCGAGACGCTGGTCAGGTGACTGCTCTCCCTCTGCTGACCTCATGTCTTATTAATAGCATTATGGAAAGTTAACATGCCATCGGCCTCACTGCAAAGGATGAATCAACTGTCAAGCCTTTCTTATTACAGGGCCCTGTTGCTCTTTACAGAGACGCAGGTGAGGCAAGGATGTGTGTGTTTGTGGGCCAGCATGTGTGTGTGTTTGTGTGTGTATGAGAAAGAGACAGTTTGGTACAGTGGCAGCTTTATGCATGCCTGCTCTATGAATGCCAGTCTGTAGGCAGTGAGGTGCAGAGACAGACTGCCCTCAGTGCTATGTGTGTGTGTGTGTGTGTGTGTGTGAGGGAGAGAGAGAAGGCGCGCACACACACGTTTCTTTGATGAATCTTATTGATCTTTGTTTAGATCCTACACTTCACAGACAGCACATGGAGTACGAATCAGATGCACAAACGTAAAACAAGGTTACAGGATACAACACGATAAAAAAATCATCCTTCCAACATCATTGACAAAAGACTGAAACCACAGGATAAATTGTGCCACAGACAGCCTCTGAAGATCAGTGACATTTAGTGGAATTTTGAGAAGTTCCTGGTGGAGCCAGATGTGAAGCCTGTGATGAGGTGCCACCCATCGGTCAACATTTTTGTGGTCCGAGCTGACGTTCACAGACACAGAGGTTTATCAATTAGATCCATGGTCAGAATTATCTGTATGTTTTACACTTAAGAAAGAGGGGAATCTCTCACACCCAGTTTTACATCTAATTTCATCTGTGGTGTCTGTTTACAGTGAGGTTAATTATCATGAAGCCGCAGGAACACTGCTGAGCTCAAGGTTAGAGGTACAATCAGAAGAGGGCAAACCAAACTGACCTTTTTTATGTGAAGCTGCTAAATACACATGCTTTTATGACTTTTTGTCAGATTTGTATTTGATGCTGACACAAGTTTATGTCAGCAGGGGATTATTGGGGTAATGTGCGAACAAATAGCTGAGTAATGACATCAACTGTCCCGTGGGAATAGCTTGACATATCCAGAGGTCAGTGACTTCCATCACAGCTTCCTCTCTGCATCTACTGATCTCACCTCCTCCTCCTCCTTCTTCTCCTCCTTTACTCCCTCATCCTCAGTCTTTCATCAGATCTACACAAGAGTTTGAGTGACTGAGCCGCTTGAAGAGATAAAATAGATGACAGAAATCCTGATGAAAGAAGGAAGATAAGAACGGAAAAAAGTAAAGGCACCGCAGATGACCAGATTCTCTCTCTCTTTGGTTCTTTTCTCATGTTAATTACAGCATTTGTCCTCCAAGATGGTGTGTGTGTGTGTGGGGGCTTAGATTTGCTGCCACATTCATGTGAATCATGGCCAGATGTCTCTGTGAGCAGATAAAAAATCTAAGATTTTCATCAACAGAGCTGCTATTCACTTGCCACTGATGCACAGGCTTTGAAGTGATGGTGTTTGCGTGAATGGGGAGGCGTGGAGATCACACAGTGGGTGGGTATGAGATGAGGCCTTCTTCTTGAGCAGATATCACGCTGTTTATAGTGTATACAAGTAATTCATTCAATACGATCATTAAATATGTGCAATATGAATTACTGGGATACAGAATAGGCATTTACAGTGGAACACATGGCTAAGATTTTTGCTTTTCAGAGAGAAGGTTGCCATTTTGAAATGCTGTTTTCTCCAGGTTGTCCGTTTCTTCCCACAGTCCAAAAACATACAGAAGTTAACTTGACACTCTTGTTAATGTGAATGTGACAGTGAATGGTTGTTTGTCTCTGTATGTTGGCCGTGGCCAGGGTATGACCCTGCCTTTCACCCTGTGTCAGCTGTGATTGGCTCCAGCAATCCCGCAACCCTCATGTGGAGGATAAAGCATTAGACAATGAATGAATGACTGACTGAGGGCATTTTGGATCATTTACAGGGCAAAGTTACCAAATGTTGGAGAATACCTTGTTTCTTCTTAGAAGGTACTGTCATGGTTCTCAAAATAAAATTTAAGTCTTTTTAGAACTTTGGTCATACCACTTACCACAATTTAAATTCAATGTCAACTGCTATAATAGAGGATTGTAAGCCATGGAATACTATTATTTACCATGTTGCATAACAGACCAACATTCAATGACCCTCTGATATACTGCATATACATGCATGTGTATGTATCATTGCATTGCATTGTAAAAATGCAGCCAATGTTCACAGGCGTGTTGGACCATTTGCATTATTAAAATCAATACAGAAATATTCATGTAGGAAATAATTATAAGATGGTCACTTTAGCCCAGTTACAAGTAATTATTCAAATTAAAATAATAATGATATTATTATTATTTTTGTTGCTATTACTATTATTGTTATTATTATTATTGTTGTTATCATTATTATTATTATTGATAATAACAACAACAACAACAATAACAAAAATAATAATAATAATAATAATAAAAAACGTAATTTGTGAACAATATTTGCCATTAACCCCCATTAGACCAAATGAATGTACTTTTTGAGAAAATGCTATACAAAGGAAAAGGTATGGGGGCAGGTAGGATAATGTACTTTACATTGCACCTACAATTTCAACACATATTCTCCCCACCACATATGTAATGTTCATCTGTAGAGGGTGTTAAGTATGTAGTCATTAATATGTTCAATATGTTCTTTATTATGTTCTTCACAGAAAATGAGCCATGGCCATTGAGTCTGAGGTTAAAAAAGCCTTTTAGCAAATACTAAAAATGGGTCCTGCACTAAACCCAAACACAAGGATTAATAATAGTATAATAATCCTCTATACTTTAATACTTTTGTAGGATTGCAGGGTTAGGAGTTTGTGTGTTCCACAGATGCCTAGTTGGCCATTTTCAACACAGGCTTTGCAAAAGTTAACTATCTATTTTATTGGGCAGTAAAAGCCTCCATGATGTGTTTTCCAGCTGAAATTTCAGTTATTTCAAGGGCATTTGCTTCAAGCCATTTCTAATGTCCTACCCTGATACACAATAGTCACGTTTATTGTCTTGTAAGAAATTATTATGTATGTTCACACAAGATTTTAAAAAGGTTACTATATGGCTGTAATGCACATTTTTCAGATGATGGATAAACTTGTAGTTGTATCAACAAAAGAGACTATTGGCGGCATCTTAAAGCTGCTGACAGTTTTACAATGTACTTAAAATAAAATGTGTTAAAAGTCCTGTATGAAATACTTAAAGTGTAATTGAACCCCCTCATCTGGGGCGAAGTCCACTCAATGCCGGATGTTGAAAAAAGTCAAGACGTGTGCTGAGAGCTTAGTGAGGGAGAGGACGGAGAGAGAGTGGGGAGCAGTGCAGCGGGCATGGCCTTGCAGTGAATCTTACTGTGAAGAAAATCTCCACCGCTTATAAGGTGCTCAGTCTCAATCACTCACACTGTGCTTTGATTGACATAGCAACAGTTCTGGCGCTTATAAAAGGGGCTAGGAGTCTGGGATAACAAGCCTAGCACGATTGGACAACAAGGCGATGAAGAGTGTAACATTGATGAAATCATAGACTATGAAAGCCCATGGCAAAATCTGAATGTGAAGATTTGCATCCAGGAGCAGAAATACAACTTATTTTGGAGTCCTTCTGCAGCGCTCCATCACAGAACTCCTAGACCAGTATTAACCCTGGTCATATGTTTTCTGTTTCTCTGACTCCTTTCAACCAAAGTATTAGCTTTTTGGGGGGTAAATCTGAAGAGTTGCCTTCAGCTGTATACATTCATATGCTTAAGCTGACATAGCTCCCTGCCACACCTGCCTGCTGTTGTTACTGCTCAGGTGGTCCTCTATCCTCTTCCTTTAGTCTGCCTTGGCCTCTCTGATGCCCTTCAGGTTTGCTAGGGCTGTGCTGTAGAGTTCTTTGTTGCCGGACCTCCAGGCGGTGTTCCTCTCTTTTAGCAGCTGCTGGACCCTCCGTGTCATCCAGGGTTTCTGGTTGGGGTAGACCCAGATGTGTCTGGCCACTGTGACAGTGTCTATGCAGTTCTTAATGTAGCACAGAACACTATCTGTGAACACTTCCAGATCCTGATGTTCAAAGCAGTCCTGTAGCTGCTGGGAGGCAACCTCTGGCCATTTGGCAACAGTCTTCCTGAGGGGGGAATATGCAGGGATTAAAAGCAAGGACAAGTGGCCGGACTGGCCCAAGTCTGGTAGTGATCTTGCCTTGTTGCCCTGTTTGATGTTCTAGTATACCTTGTCCAAGTTGTTATCTCCCCTAGTAGCACACTTAACATGCTGGTGAAATTTAGGGAGTGCTGCCTTTAAGTCTGCATGATTGAAATCTCCTGCTATGAGATTCACAGCGTCATGATACACCTGTATGTAAACACAGTGACTGTGGTTACCTCACTTGAAAAATGCTGAACTGTCCCTTTAAAGTTGAAATGCACATTGTAAACCTTTTTAACCAATAACATTCATCTAGGCATGACTGTCCATTTCCTTCATGACTGCTCCGTCATGTGAAGGATCATAACATGCCACAGAGCTGCCTTTGTATTTTATCAAGTGATAAAAATGTGAAAATGCTGGTTTCCTCACATGTTCGTGATTAAATTTGTATGGTGTTGGTGTCCCTGAGGTATTTCAGCACTTCAGCTCTGGCCACTGTAGCCCTGAAAGACCACACTTATGTGATGGAGCTGAAATGCTGCGGGCAACAGTACAATCAATTTAGAGTCCTTGAGGAGACTGCGGCACTACCCTGGAGGAGAATTCAGACCCAAAGGAAAAATAACATGAGAGAACATGACTATCTTTCAGAATGAAAGCCTCACACTGCCATCCCCACCCCCTCAGACTCTTGGCATTCCTCCACCTCTCTCTTATTTCCTTCCTGTCAAGGTCCACTTCATCACAAGCATCACTGAATATGAAATGTGCCTCAGATGAATGCCAATTATATTTGCTCATACTGAACACTCAGTATCAGTAATATGCTCCAATATCATTATTTCCTCCATGGACTAATCTCTATATGGTCTGTGGAATGAGTCTTGAAAGAGATAAGTCCGTTAGAATAAAAATAAACTTAATAAACCTCTATCACAGTGTCTGTCTTCCCGTATATCTTGGTTCAGTTTCATTCATTTTAGAGTGCTTTATTGGCACAGCCAAGGAAATTATACAACAGCAGCACCACAACAGATGATTACAGAGATAAAAGCAATTGTTTTTTGTTGGTGAAAATCTCAACACCAAACAAAATCAATTAAAAATGTTCACTCGAATTAAATCCCAAACTATATTTTATGTATAATTATATGGAAATTTCCAGTTTACTCTATCAAATGCTTTTCTTGTTGAGTCTGCCCTTAATCAATCTTGTCTGGTCTGGGTGAAATATGAAGTGGGTCATTTTTTCCAATCTTCTCTCTAAGGCTTTTTGAGATCTGCATTTATGAGTGAGATAGTTCAATGTGTGTGAGTGTGGGGTCTTTATCAGTTTTCAGGTGGAGACCGATATGTTCTGTGTTTATTTTTGAAGAATGCTGCTTTCCTTAATTTATATTACCAGTTTGTAAAAATGGGTACTAATATAGACCAGAATATTTTGTGAAATTTTGCCTGGAATCCATCTGGTCTCTGGGCTTTCCTGTTTGGCATATAATGGAGGGCTTCATGGAGTTCAGTCATTAAGATAGAGGACTCCATGGCCCTGAGCTGATCATTAATAACCTGTGGTAGAGCTATAGAGTTTAAAAATGTGTCCGCTTTCTAAATGTATGTGGGGGAATTGTGGTGAGGTGAACTGGCAATCTGACTTAGATAGGTGAGTCTCTTGTAGTAAGACAATGTTTGCTTGTGGATTATTTAAGTGATTAAGAATTTAAGTATTTTATGTTTAGAGCTGATTCCGCACACATTCCAAGTGACAAGACTGTGTAGTCATATTAACTTATCTAGTTATCTAGTCTAAGCCGTGTGTATTCTCTTTGAGCAGGGGTGTGTGTGTGTGTGAGTGTCTGTCTAACTAGTTGGTGATTTGTAGTTAAGAGAAAATGTTTGGTCAAGATGCGCACCGCCATGTTTGAGCCTCCTCAGTGTGCCTATTTTAAACGTGGCAGGACACCTTACCTGTTCAGTGCCTTGTTATGCCTTGTTATGTAACAGTGTTACATAACAAGGCATTACTAGCAGTCATTACAACAATTGTAATTACAACCCACTATAATAACAAAACAACAACAATAATAATAATAACAATAACAATATTGATAATAACAACAATAATAATAATAAGAAGAAGAATAGGATGGATGGATGGATAATAGGAAAATAAACATAACCAATGACAAGGCACTTTTGGTTAGAAATTACATGCTGAATTAAAAATAATAAATAAATAATAATGAAACAAAGATCAATGATTATGTAAATCAATCATATAACAGTATACAGTATATTGTGGAACACATGGCAACACACTGAAATCCTCAACCAATTTTTCCCAAACTTTCTATATTGTGAACCAATATTTTATTTTTTTTAAATGATTATTGTGATCCAAATCAGTCATTATGAAATAATTGATCATTCCAAAATATATTGTAACTTAGTTGCATGCATCCAAAGTCCAAAATCCATCTACGCATAAATCTTCAATTAAAGTTTGGGGACCCACCTGAGGGTCCCGACCCAGACATTGGCAACCACTGCCATAGTCTGTGGGTGGAGATGGCTGTCTTTAACCCAGTTTAACAGGATTTATGGATGTGCAACGAGCAGAGGCTTGTGCATCAGTTTGTAACAGTTCTAACATAGTGCAGTTTTTCTCGAGGGCAAACCTAGTAAAAACACATTTTCCCCCAGATTCTGATGCTGTGTTGTGCACCAATAATCAGTTTTTCCCTCATGTTTGCATCCATTCAGACCCTTGACTTTGCCTGAAGAAGGTTGAGCACCGACGTGTTGCCAATATAGTGAGACAGTGTGTGTGTGGGTTTGCTACTTTAAATCCATTTATCATCTTCCCACACACCTGAAATGCATTCTTCTGCTTCAGCTTTATCATTTATCTTTTTTTACAGCTCACTAATGCACACCATGTAATAAAAGACAAAAGTAGCAGTTTTAGTAACTCCTACATCACGATACAGGTGAATGCCCTCCAAAAAATTTAACATGAATTTCACAGCACTGTCTCTTCCTCTCTCAATCTCCCTCCATCTTTGCTCCTCCCCGACCAGATGGAGTTGTCAGGAGGGGCAGTACTTCACCAGGCCAGGAGGGATCAGGTAGTGGATTCTTGTCGCATGTACAGCGCATCCAGCCGCAAGCGGCGAGTCCTGACGCCCGGAGACCTCAAACATCTTGTGGTGGACGAGGACCATGAGCTCATCTACTGTTATGTGCCCAAGGTGGCATGTACCAACTGGAAACGGGTCATGATGGTGCTCACTGGTCGAGGCAAATACAGGTGAGTCTGCTACCTGTGACACTGGCCAGTGAGAGAGAGTTGCCTACTGACTACTATTGCTCTGTGATGAAATAGCTTTTTCAGTGATCTGCATATTTGATTTAGGACAGATTTATAGAGATGAGCAAATACCATACTCAGTATCAGTTTCGGTGTGATACTGATCAAAATCACTGGATCAGATATTGGCAGAAGTGATTGCTGTAAGACAGCAAGGGAACCTCTGAATTTCATAAAATAAATGGTCAAATATGTATTTAGTACACTTCATTACTGCACTAAAACATGATCAACTCTATGACTAGTTTGTTTAGAATCAGCTTTTTATCACAGATCGTCTGATGCGAGCAGAGAGTACAATTCATGTATAGATAACAGGGCCTGAAATTAGCTTCCTATCTTTCAAAGACCAGCATCTGCCTCTGGATATCAAACAGAGAAAATGTAAAATCCAGTACAACCCAAAAATCCTATACATTGCATGCTTTACTATGTACAGACTGTTAAAATGGCATGTTGTGAGATGTTTAATTTGTTACACAGTTGTAGAATTAAGTGTTAGAAATAGCTTGAAATGGAACAACAACGTGTTTTTAACAGCTTCATATTTTAAAAGGTTGAAAATGACTCTATCACACTGATATTGCTAGATACTCAAGTTTGTGATATCGGTATTGGTATCATGCCATCCCTAGTTGTTTATGCCGGATGGCCTTCCTTACCACCCTGTAGAGTCAATTTAAGTCATATTCACACCAGCCCTTCTAATTTTAATCTAATTTGTTTGGTAGGCGTGAACGCGCAGCCAAGCTCTGATCCGCACCAAAAAAGTGGTTAAGCACAACCAAAACATGCACATGTGTAGAACGATAGCCGGGAGAAATGTTTGAGCCTATTGCTGCAGCGTGTATGTGTTGTGTGTATGTTCACATAAAACAAAATAAACAACCCAAGACCAATAGGATTTGATGCAGCACCATGTTTTGCTCTGATGGGGAGGAAACAAAAGTTGTCCCGCATTAACCAATAGATGAGCGAGTTTTCGTGTTCATTTTTTGTCTAATCTTCTCCTTCAGTAATTCTTGATGCAGTGCCACCTCAGGCGAGGAGGGGAATACAATATTGAAAGGTTCAGTTCGTTTCACTATAGTGCGGTGTGAAAGTAAACTCAGACCAGCTGAATGTTGGAACCCCCAATTGAACCATGATCATCAAGCAGTCTAGCGGACTGTGAGGTGTGAATACAACACTCGAGTGAGCAATTAACTGAATCAATGGGGGGCCTTGTTCAAAGGTACCCTAGTCCTTGTTGGGATTTGAACTGGATACCCAAGTTTCCTTTCGACAAGCCATGGGCTGTCCCGACTTAATCATTGAATAATTGATTTATTGTATATTTTATTAATGATTAATAATAATTTTAGAAAATGCGTTTGGTAAGACACCAAGAGGCACAGGTTAGCATTGAATGTAGTAAACCAGGTTAGTGGGTAGTAGCTTATTGCTAATTATGCAATAAGCTACTACCCACTAACTGTATTTTGCAGCCAGTGGTAAGCACAATTGAGAGCATGGAGACTCTACTGTAGCTTGTTGGAATCCAAAAGAATCTGATGTGTCAAGCTGTCCCAGTGAAATAGTGGACAGGGTGAGATGTGTTTTTTTAATGACAGACCTGCATGAAATTACTACATCAACTTTTCAGTGAAGAAATAGAACGATAGCCGGCAGACTTTCATCTGTTTTCTCACAAACAATGATCACTCTTTAAACATCTCTACCTACATATTTGCATTAATCTTTTCACTTTCCCCTCTTATGTGACTTTGACAGACATGCAGCCTTTACATGCACATATCTGACTCTCCTCAGCATCTGTTAAGTGGTATTGGTAAACAAAACCAAATCCTTCCGGTCTGGGATGGAAAATATAGCCAAACAGGCAGCAGCTCACAGTTCTCTCTGGTTAGGATTGGATCTAAACAGGGCCTCACATTAGCTTTCCCTGCTGCTTCTCCACATGTGAAGTTCCGAACGGAAAAATACAGTTATTTGAATTTAATTGATTGATGTAGGTCCAGAAGTCTGCAATCTGGGATGATTTATGTCACACCACGTGATCATAGAGCAGAGGATTATCTTTGATCTGGTGTAAGGTGGATATAAATATCAGGCAAAACAGGATAAAGCTAAAATTGTGACTTTGGGCATGACTTGGTTCTGCTGGTGGTTAAAATATCAGTCCAAAAAGGAAGTGTTCATGGTTCAATGTATTTCAGTCAACTGTATGTAATGTTTTTAGATAAAATAAAGGGAACCAATGACAACGTTTTCCTTCTTTTTTTACAAAAAGCAACTAAGCTCTATACAAATCTGTTATGATAGAGAACATTCTACAAAGGATGAGTAAAGCACAATATGTGTCCAGCCATGGAAAACCAGCAACAAGTGGGCCAAGGGACATTTTGAGTTATTTACAGATTATGAAAGTGTGATTTCTAAGATGTCCAACAATGTCTAACACGTGTAAATCTGAAAATATTTGAAGAGGATATGGCCATTTGAATGTAGGCACTCCTCTAACTGGTTTAGAGATAAATTCAGTCTGAAAGATTTTGGCCTACTTAGGGAGCCCAGGCAGTAGTTTGCGTCACATTTACAAAGTACAACCCCCTCCCAGTCTAGCTGCCAGTGACATATCTGTTAGCCCACAGGACAGAAACTATTGTACTAGTTTGAACAATGGTTATCAATAGCAGGTCTAAGGACCCAGAGGGTTCTATCAAGAGCTCCCATAGTTCCCAGAGAAAGGAATGAATATAGTTAGCTTGTAGTTAGAATGTAGCTTAAATGCTAACATTAGCAATAAAGCATAGCAGAAGAGAGATCAGCGTCAGCATGGCCAGAATCCTCTGTCTTCATTAGAATTGTATTAATCCCCTTAGGGAAAGTATTCCTCTGCATTTGACCCATCCTAGTTTAATTAGGAGCAGTGGGCTGCCACACTGAGTGGCCACAGGCTGCGAAAGATTATCTTAGCATTATAGCGTTGTAGCATTATTATAGAAGAGGAGTCCCACTTCTTAATATGCAGTAGCGGGAACAAAAGCACTGGAATGTGGTATCACCACACTCTAACTATGAATTGATTCATAGTTAGGGTGGAGCTGGAACTGGAGATGATAGACCTCCATTATATTTTTTTTATTTTGTTCCTCACAAAATCCTGTGCTTTTTCTTTCAGTGACCCCATGGACATCCCCTCAAATGAAGCCCATGTTCCATCCAACCTGAAGACACTGAACCAGTACAGTATTGCAGAGATCAACCACCGCCTCAAGCACTACCTCAAGTTCCTCTTTGTCCGTGAGCCCTTTGAGAGGCTGGTCTCTGCATATCGTAACAAGTTCACCCTCAAGTACAACTCGTCCTTCCACAAGCGCTTTGGCACCCGTATAGTCCGACGCTACCGAAAGAATGCCACACACGATGCCCTGGTCAATGGTGATGATGTTAAATTTAAAGAATTCGCGGAGTACTTGGTGGACCCAGCCACTCTGCGAGATGGCCCTCTCAACGAACACTGGCAGACTGTTTACCAGCTTTGCCACCCATGTCACATCCACTATGACCTGGTGGGCAAGTACGAGACGCTGGAGGAGGATGCAAACTATGTTTTACGCTTGGTGGGTGTTGGCGACTCCCTGCACTTCCCAAGCTATGCCAAGTCCACTCGTACCACAGATGCCATGACTGCCCAGTTCTTCAGCAATATCAGCTCTCAACAGCAGATCCAACTCTACCAGCTTTACAAGTTGGACTTCCTCATGTTCAACTACTCCACACCCAGCTACCTACGGCTGGACTAACAGAGGACAGAGCTGGTACTCTGAGATGGGTTGTCTTGTTCAAAGACAGGCAACAAAATGAGTGATGGCCAGAATTTATTTGGGGAGCAAACCTGATTTCAAATTTTTTATCGTACCTTGCAGATGTGGTGTCTGAAATGAACAATATAACAAATGCTGAAAGAAGGAAAATAACAGTGTTAGTCTGGGCATAAGTGGAAGGATTCCCAGTCAACTCTGGGTAACAAAGAGAGCACTGATCGGGGGAGAATGTGGACTAAATGGACTGAACGCATGCAGAGACTTAAGTGAGTGGGTGAAGCAGGTCTTCAAGAGGTTTTAAAAAGGGAACTCATCCTCATAGGACAAACTTGAAGATGGGCTCTCCAGATGAAGTTCCTGACATGTTTAAATAAACTGCTGACAAATTAGGCTGCTTTAGATTCTGCAAAGTAAACAGCGGCCTCGCACGCGCCCTGACCCCAATGCATCGTGGGAGCAAAGCTTGTCTCCCCCTTTCCTGATCAATAGAGTCACTCCGTCAAATTGTAAAAGACAGTTCATGTCCCTTGCTGCTTGGCCAGCCCCCGTCTTCCTTGCCCTCATTAGATTCATACATGTCAGAGAGAAACTGGCTCAGCACCACCTCAAGGATGCCTCAGAATGGATGGCTATTAACTTATTTCTCAAGACCTCCACAACTTACTGTATGTTATGATGGCATGGTTTTCAGCCATCAGTTCCAACCGAACGACTTCTGTCACAGGTCTCTGTCATTGTGATGACGGCAGGAACCTCTAGTGTTGCACACAGAGGACGCCTGCTGCAACTGTAAAGTATGGAAGTGTTTATGATTTATTGCGTGTAAAGATCCTTGACACTTTGATCTACTGGATGTGGTTTGAAAGGTACAGCAAGTACTGAGTCCACTGAGTCCACTGCTGAGTTGTAAGAAGTCAGTATGGTTATAAAAGTGTTAAATGTGTTGGATCTAAAACTACGCTTACCCTGCCCAGCTGCTCCCGGGTCACCATATCCAGGACCACAACCCTAAATCCCCTGTTCTGATGACTGAACGTGTGTTTCTTTAAATTAAGATGATCCTTTTTGTCTACATGCTTAGTTTTGTTTGTACTGAAGCATTGCTGCGAGCAGCAATTACAAACGGTTATTTAATTTTCTCTGTTCATTAAATTGAAAAAAACAACTTGATGTTTTGTTTTCTCTTAACTCATGAACATATTGAAAGGTTGTTTAAGAGTTTTTTTGTTCCTTCACAAGTCCCCTCTGATGCCATTACATGATTAGTACAGCACTTTCATTTCAGGAGGTATATTTTAGCCAGGACCTTTTTCCTTCTATGTCTGACATCATCAGAAGTTTGTGGGTGATTTTATTTGCTGTCATCAATCATTTGGTGCCAAAAATAGCTGTGACAGCATCAACAATCCACACTTAGTGTTAAGTGCACTTCAGTGCCGTCAAGCATATTCATGGTCTGACTCGCTTTTACCCATCTGGAACATGAGAATTAGCTGTATCAGTATTTCACTGTCCATATCTCACAATCAGATTATCAATCACATACTGTAATGTGACTAATGTTTGCAATTTTAAGCAATGTCAAGGTTAATAACTGCACTCTCTATCGCGCTGTGAAACAGATTACAGGCTGTGGAAGCATCATACAGGAGGGAACGAGAGAGGGTGAGAAGGAAACACAAAACACCTGACTCATCTCTCTTGCACTGGAGAGAGGTAGAGAGAGAGGGAGTGTGTGTGTGTCATTTGTTCTCCTCCACCCTCTTTGTAAATTCTAAACCACTTGAGTTCCACAGTAAAAGCAGCATTTGTGGAAAAGCTGCATCTCTTTGTTGTACGCTAAACCAGAATTTACATATTTTTCTGTGTCCCTGAGTACATTGTAAAGGGTTTATATTTATATAGCGCTTTATCCTCCACCAGAGGGTCACAGGGGGTGCTGTGCCAATCTCAGCTGACATAGGGCGATAGGCAGGGTACACCCTGGACAGTTCGTCAGTCCATCGCAGGGCCACACACACATTTCAACCATTCAATCTCACGGTCAATTTAGGGTTTCCAATTTACCTAATCCTCATATTGCATGTTTTTGGACTGTGGGAGGAAGCCGGAGAACCTGGAGAAAACCCATGCACACACAGGGAGAACATGCAAACTCCATGCAGAAAGGCCCTTTTTGCAACCTGGGCTCGAACCCGGGTCTTCTTGCTACAAAGGCAAGAGTGCTAACCACTACAGTACACCGACCGTGCAGCCCATGGAATCATTATATTTAATTTATTAATTATTATTATTATTATTATTATTGATAAAGCTGACAAATCTGCTGTACCTTTAAGGAAACTGCTCAGTGGCTCTAGAACCCCCAAAGAACCAGGTTCTCTGAATTGGTTTGTGGTAAATTAATTAATTGAGTGTAATTCCTTTGGATGAACTTGGAAATGCATGACTAAAGCACAATCTCAGGCTGCCGTGGATCAGTGGTAAAGGGGGATCTGCATTCAACCTAGAGGGTTTGGGGTTTGAACTGCAGGTCTTTGTTTGATCCATAGCTGTATGCAACGCCGTGTTAGAATGCTATCCTGTTATCCTATTGGTCAACATCTAGGAGCACATCATAGGAGATGTCAGACTAAGCAGGAAAATAGAAAAAATTCAAACAAGCTAGACTTCTCATCATGGTGTCATGGAGCGTCCCAGACGCCAAATCCCTGTTCTTCAATTATGTTTCACTTCAGGGCCTGAATTCATGTAGTCAGCATAAGACTGGATAATTAATACCAGATCCTGAGAAGTTTGAAAAGTCAGGGTTTTTAAGACCCCATAAAACAAACATTAGAGCAATTTGTAATTTGGTTATTACTTCATCCCACTGAGTGGGAGTGTAGTATTGTTTTCAGTGTCTCTGTGTGTCTGTCTGTTTGTGTTTCCGCACTTGCACTTGACCAATATGACCAACGGAGGCCGACATTGCGTGAATGGGGGAAAGACTGCCATCTCTGATTGCCTTGTTTATGTATGTTGGGAATAAATAAGGGCCACACGGTTGGTGGAGTGCTCAACACTCTTGCCTTTTCAGCAAGAAAATCAAGGGCCTTTCTGCATAGAGTTTGCATATTCTCCCTGTGTGTGCATGGCTATTCTCCGGGTTCACCAGGTTTCCGCCCACAGTCGAAAAACATGGACCGACGACCCTCATGTGGAGGATAAAGCAGTAGAAGATGAGCGAGTGAGAGTGAGTGGAATAAATCACTTCAAATGCTTGTCAGGCACATCACTGTAACTGCAACTGTTGTCAAAGACTTCCCCACCACCTTTAGCTATTTTCATGGATCTAATCCATGCCTGTGTGTCCATCTTAACTGGTAATTATAGTCACAGAGAGTGAGTCAAACATTCCAGGAAACTTCATGATTTAGAATGATATAAGAGAATTTTGAGAAAAGGAAATACAGATATTTAGGTTTAAAAATACACTTGTGTAATGCTTTTTGAAAGATATTTGCAAATAATGAGATTTAAAAAACAGAGATAAAAGTTCCTCTGGAAATACATGTCACGGATCAGTAAAATCTTGTTGGTGTTAGACGGCCTTTGCCAACTGGAAACTGAAGTTTGGAAACCGCTCACTCTCCCACACCAAAGTCCACAGAGAAAAAAAAGGGTTTTTAGGTCTTAGAGGAATTGAGCTAGTGGTCTACTGCTGACTGATATGCTAAGATTATGTCAGTTAAGTAAATCCAAATGTAGGATTTCAATCACCAGAATCACAAAATAACACATTAGAAAAACATTTTGGGTCTCAACCTTTTTATACTAAGTACCACCTGAGAAAATATGGAGCTCTCAATGTACTTTTTTATTGTTATTTGTTTCATTTTCTTCACACTCCGGTTGGAATTCCTCTGCTCCACTTGATTACATACCCTGGTATATAGTATTTTTGATTTTACTTCAAGTACCACCAAAGGAAGCTCAGTTTTACTAGGCAACACACAAATCAGGAAATATGTCCGACAACTCATCTCGCTGGCTGTTTTCATCATAAAAGTGAGGATGGTGGATAGATGTTGTGCCAAAGCAGAGGCTAAAAGGAGAGCATTTTAGATCCAAAGAAGCAATGGAGGTGAATCACTGCTTCTGCTCACTGTGAGGAAGAGACGGTGCGAACCCACAAGCGACACATTTTGTGGTTAACTCTAGTCTAGACTGACTGTTAACTCTATAGTCTTCACAGCAACATTAACACAGCAATTAATTACATTACACTGTCTAACATCATGCTGTGTTATGCTGATGTGACACTCTTCCAACAACATTATCTTTAGTCAGTAGACTCCAGAGTTTAATGTTTGTCACAAAGCCAGATTGTGTCCATATGTTCTCCTCCAGGCTCTTGTAAACTTTCAGTAACTCTCTGGAGTAAGATGAAGGGAAGTTAATCAGGAAGTTGGAGATGTCAGGATACTGCAGGTCTGGAATAATGTCCTCCAAATGTGTAAAAAACCACACCAGGGGCATTATAAGTCTTTAGAGCTGCAACTATTGATTATTTTACCAATCGAGTATTCTACTGGTTATTCTATGGATTCATCAAGTAATTGGATAAAATATCTTTCTTTTCTTTTTTTAAATTAAAGAACAATATTAAATATACAAAAAAACAGATGTGTCTCTAAAACTGGATTCTTTTTTACAAAAGCAAATATTGTATTTGTTTCATTGCACATTTCTGAACATGTTTTGGCAAAAGTAAAACAAATAAAAAATAATAAATTACTTAATTAATTAAATTAAATTTAAAAAAAAAGAAAACATATAAACACAAGGTGAATTTAAGACATAACCAAAATAAAATAAATAAATAAATAAATAACCGTCAGGTCTTAATTTTCAGAACCAGTTGAGGCCTAACATAAGCCTTAAGTAAAGTCGCAGGATTAAATATAAAAACCAAACCAAAACCAATAAACAAGCACAAAACCCTCACATTTATTGGATAGCATGCTGCATTTGGGCTGTGTTGTCTTTTCTTCCCATTGTATCTACTATGCCACTTCTTCCTCTTCCATGTGTGCGGCGGTTAGCATTCTACGTGTTGTGGTATCACTGCTTCCCTGTCCATGAGCAAAACACAGTGCTCTGTTTAAACAGAAGTCAAACCTCGATGCAAAGTATTTTTGCCTCGAGGACTTTCTATATTCCAATTACTGGAGTTATACTTGAGGAATCGTTTCAGCCCTATAAGGATCAGATATACTGTATAATATATATATATATATATATATATATATATATATATATATATATATATATATATATCTCCATGGATTTAAAGCATCTTAGGCTGCCAACATGGCAGTTCATAGAAAGTGAGTCGTGTGACATCCGGAGCTTTATTAATTATAAGCAGACATGGATGGATGTTTTAGCTGCAGACCTCATGTAGTTTCGGAATCATTACTGTATGTATGTGTGTGTGGGTTGTAATGAGTTTTATTTTTACACAGACATCTGGCTCTAATAAACGAGAAACGCTAGCGGTCATGCCTGCAGCTGTGCCGCTGCACAAACAATGGCTGTATTCTCAGTGCTGCCTTCTCACATTAGCACTTGTGCTGATGTTGATGCCACGCAGCATCTTACTCAGCAGTTGCAAGCAGAGGCACAGGCAGGCATCGCTATTTCACTTGAACACATTGACTGAGTCTGGATTTAAACTGCTCATTTAGCCCCAGAATGGAGGAGAAACAATCCACAAAGGAACATTAGTCTGCAAACAACTCCTTGCAGTGGCCTCCGTTTTCTTCTCTCGGAAACCTCGCTTTAAAAGTATATAAAAATGAAAAAGGAACAGAAGCCAGTTGGTGTCAGTGATCCCTGCTGTCCCTGCAGGATAAGGGCAGTTTAAACAAACAGAGCTGAAGTAAAACCTCCACAGGGGATTTTCTGTTTCAGACAGAAACAGACGACCACAGTCTGAGTGCTTTTGTCTTTATTCTTGACTCCACAGTCTCACAGTCTGCATAAATCCAGGTTCACTGCCCACATGTGCCAGAGTGTAGGAGTGTTTATATTCAAGCTGAGCCAACAGGTTTATTCCTGTTGTTTTTGAATGTCTGGTTTTTAGACTGGATTAAATCTGCTTTTTGTTGAAGGGACACAGGAAATCCTCTGGGGGCTGGGTAATGATTTGTGATCATTTATTTTGTTATTTAATGGCAATAATAATGCAAGGTTTTTATTTTAATGCACTGGATCCACTGGAACAGGTGAACAGGCACAAAGATCCTCAAATGAGCGTCAAAAAAGCCGCTGGTGCGAGATCGATGTGGGACAGGACAGGGACTGGAACCGGTAAGCAGAGGTTAGCAGATTCACGGAAGCATGAACGTGCAATAATAAATAATATAACAATAATAATAATAAATCCACTGAAGAGTTGCAAAAACGGGGAGAGCTCAAAAAGAACATATGACAGTGGCGACACAGGAAATGGGAGTGGTTAAATACACTGAGTAATTGTGAAGGGAAAAGTAAAGAGCACACAGACGAGGGACGAAAAAGACTTCAAAATAAGAGGGGAAATTCATAATAAAATGACATGGACAACGGAACATGACAGAAGACACACAACTAGTGATCAAGACCATCAACTCCTTAGTGAAATGTTAACTGATTTTACTACCCAAGTGAGTGTAGTAAATGTATTCATTATGGAATATTCAAGAAGGCCCAGCTGGGGAAATGATTATTTGATTCTCTTCACCGCGTCACAACATAAAACACAGGGAATCCACATCCACACCACAACAGTGTGCAAACATCGCCTGACATTTTGTCTCAAACTGTGGTCTGCTGCTTTTTTGCAGGCATTTCGCTGTATTAGACACATGAGAATTGTGCCTCAAATACATCTGAACTACATAAAAGCAGTGTTTCCCAGACTTTCAGTATGGAGACCACAATTTTAAAGATGGCAAACTATCAACATACAAATCACAGTGTAAGTCATGACCAGATCAAATTTGTGGCTAATGTAGTAAATAATTCACAGCCATATCTGTATGTCACACCTAATATCATTTCTGAATTGGTAAATTAATAACTTCTCAGACTTTAAGTGCCCAGCCATGGCAAAACCAGCAACAAGTGGGCTGAGGGACATTTTGAGTCATTTACAGATCATGAAAGTGTGATTTCCAAGCTTTTCATCAATGTCTAACAATGGCCATACTCCTCAAACTGCTTTAGAGAGAATTTTAGTCTCAAAGATTTACACCATCTGGGAGCCAAGAGACAGTATCATCACATTTACATAGTAGTAGTTTGAATAATGGTTATCCATAACAGGTCTAGGGACCCCGAAGGTTCTATGAAGAGGTCCCAGGGGGTTCCCAGAGAAAGGAATGAATGTAGTTAATAATGATAATGTTAATGTTAATGGTAATGTATTGTTATTTGCCTTAAGCACTTCAGTGGACTGATAAGAATCAGAATTTACTTCATTGATCCCCAGAGCGAAATTCTTCTGTTACAAAAAGCACTTGAATAAAAATTAAAAACAAGAAAGGTGATATACTTAAGAGTTAGACGGATCAAATATCAGATAAAATACATTTAAGTGGCTCTCTGGTGTAGTGTGGGTGGATCAGTCTGTTGCTGAATGAGCTGAAAGGATGATGATTATATGCTAACTTTCAGGTAGTTTCTAAATAATTAGCATCACAGTCAATACTTCATACACAAAGCTGCAATAGCAGATGCTCATGTAGTATTTGATTCAGCTAAGTTGTCTATACAGTATAGACAATTTAGCTGAATCAGATATGCACATCTCTAACACAGTATAGACTACACTGTGTTAGAGATGTGCATCGAGAAGTAAACAGGAACTTCCTCATGAGAGAGTTGACTTTGCATCACCTACAATCTGGGTACAACAGAAGTCTGTATGCCAGACCTGAAAACAATGCTTGTAAAAGAAGCACAGATGCTTCCTGTGTTGACTGAATGGCACCGATGTCAAAACCTGAGCACTCTAAGATGTACGATCGTGAGAAGGTATAGAATGAGCTGACACAACTTTTCCCAGGAAAAGGGGGGAACCGTCAAATGTGGGGTTTAAGATAAGGATGTGAAAGAAACCCTTAACAGTAGGAACTTGCTCCTAGCAGGCAGAATTGTTCAGAGATTCAGCAAGAACATTCTCCTGAGCTGCTGCAGAGCTCGGTCTGATGCTTGACTTCACTAAATAAAATCCCTTTTGTTCGGTACGAGTCTTGTGTCAGAGGGGTTCTTTCTACACCATCAACTCATCACCTATTATTCGTAAGAAGAAGGAAGCCTGACAAAAACGACACTCACATGCTCCAGTTACAGCAGGAGTGTCCAAACTTTCAACAGTAACTTTTACATACAAATGCACTGTTAAATTAAAATCTAATTTTCATTGTCACAATTATCGTTTTTAAATTGCAATGTAACGACATCTAGGCCACACAGGAGTGAAAAAAGTCTTCGTTAAGAAGTACAGCCAAAGATTTGTGCTGCAACAGCCGCAATTTAGTTCTTCTGCAGTGTGTTTTTCCTTGACCATCTTCATTGGAAGCAGCAGTAACAGTAATAAGCAGCAGTAGCAGTGAGGCTCTCTGCAGCAGCAGCAGCAGCATATTAAGTAGCCATGTGTTTCCTCTGTGACTAGCAGCTGATTGACTGAAAAAAACAATAAAAGCACTGGAATGTGACATCGATTCATGCAATCAAACAACACTAATTCAAATACAAAGTTTATGGTTTTAAGATGCACAATACTGTGATTTGAAGCATGTAGTGGCTTCTTCAAAACTTCAACTTGCATAATTTTGAAAAAAACGGAAACGAAACGAAAAAATCCCCTATTTAGTAAAAAAATAATAATAATTCTTTATTTACTCGGTTTGCGCTGGGCCGACTTGTTGCTACTTTTGGCGTGGCGGGTCACTTGTTTGGTTCATTAATGAAAACAAAATGTACCTAAAATGTTGGGAAAAGTGTGTACTGGGGCTATATAGACAATCATGCTGGAATAGGAAATAGACCTCCTTAAACTGTTCCTTAAACTGAAAGCAAATATATGTATCGATTGCCATGTAGAGCAGAAGATATCTGGAGTATTTCTAGTTTTTCAAGTGTAATTCTGCACACTACTTGGCACCAAACACATAATATATGAAATAAAACACCTCTAAATCTGTTACTGCATCATACAGCATCAGAAAAGAGAGACACAGTAGGTAAGTTCTCACTTTCTTTGCCTGTTTCATTATTGACGTATCAATCCCAAAGTGGGTTATTTTACAGTGTACTCATTATGCACATTTTGAGCTGTCATGTTAGGCTGTTGAACAAATTACTATTACTATTGATTGGCTGTCTCAGACACACACACACAAACATAAACTTGTCACTTACTCAAACAGAAACAGCAGTGAAATTAGCTGGAGGATCTGGTATACTACAACATTAGTAAACGTCAGGGGGTTTAGAGCCATGAGCAACCACACAGGTTCTGGATAAGCCAATAGTTCATCAAAATAACTTCCAATACTTCCAATGGATCCTTTGGTTCATCTACATGTAAACAGCTGAAAAATCAGGGCTACGTTTAAAGGTGAATGAATAGAGATTAACATTAACATTAACAGTAACAGTAAAGGGAAATGTTGCAACAGGACATCTGAAAAGAGGCATTTTAATAGAGTTTGAAGACGAGAGCTGAAGTCACCCCAGGAAGATGAATTCAAACAATCGCTCATCAGACATTAATAGTTTAGTCAGAAATCAGTATTCCGATAGATTGGCTAGAATTTAAGAATTTAAAGGAGTTTTTCATCCATTCCTTCTATTTTTAACCTCTACTGAGAGGACACCATAAGTGCAAGTCAAGGGTGTGGAAATTTCTTCAGCTATATTACACAAGAGAAAAGTGTCATCCAATGCACTTAACTGTCTAGTTTCTGGTGTGATGGAGTATAAATTAGGCTGAACAGTGATTCCTGCGAGGTTTGGTCTGATGCCACCTCACTGAGTAGAGGTCACACACCTCCTGTTTTGCTACCAGATGGTGTAGATGTTGTGCCATGATCTATACACTGATATGTGTGTGACCTTATGAGTAACAGGTCAAAGATTATATAAAATGAGGACATTTATGAACTTTTTAAGATGTGTAACTGTGTAACTGGGTAAAGGTTATTGCCGTTTTCAGTTTTTAGTCACTCAACCCAGTCACCAGGATTATATATTGCCTTTATATTATATAACCCTCATCATATTCATGTGAGGTCATGTTTCCAAACATAAATCACTTGTGAAGGTGATTAAAAGCTGTGCTGTGGTTATGAATGTGGTTAGCTTTAGTCAAAAACAGAACCTGGTTAATGCCCTGCTCAGTAAAAACTCACAATGTTGTGAAAACATGATGTTCGCAAAATGGCAGCCCTTGTCTAAAAAAAACTAATAAGTCTTCTTTTCTAAGGCCGTGAAAACGAAATGCTTTTTAATTTTAAGTTATGATACACTTACAACAAACCTATGGGTGGAACATTGCACAAAACCCTTATTATTATTATTATTATTATTATTAAACACTAGAAACACCTTAGGTCCACTGTGGAAGAGTTAGGTGAACTTTGGAAGAAATGGAATATTAAATAATTATCCTGATAATTAATTGTACAATGACCATGTATGAATTGTTGCTTTCATAACCAGAGAATAAGCCCTTTATATTTACATTAGGAGTGGGTCTTCTCTGATGTGGCCACTGTGTTAGATCACTATAATTTTGTGCAAACTAAATGTGCATCACGGAGCTCTTCAAGTCAACTTGTTTCTTCTTTTCTTCTTGCTCTTGTGCCAACTTCTGTGCAACAGTATGGTCTGCAAACCTTATTACAAAGACAGTGTCATTTTGGACTTTTCCATCCAAGCACGCTAGAGAGTCCAAGCACGCTGGACTCTCACCCCAAGCTAACATGCTATGTAGACTTGACGCAAGGCCGGCCCCTAACAGGGAGCTTCCCTGACAACAGACGGGGAAGAGTTGAACAAAGGCTCCGGCGAAGATTCCGGTGCTTGGCTAGCAGTGGAAAGCTAACCCTCTCGGTCATACAGTGCAAACATCAAGTCTCTAGAAAATAAAATGGATGATCTCCACACTCAAATGTCCACGCAGAAGGACATACAGGATTGCTCCATGCTGGGTTTCTGTGAAACACCTGTAACTCTGGACGGCTGCACAGCCTTCAAAGAGGCCTGGAGCGCTGCGGAAAGTGGCAAGTGGCCATCCTTGTCAAACAATCCTGGTGCACCGACTAGAGGATTATTTCAAAATCTTGCTCAGAGAATGTGGAATATCTGACCTTAAACTAAGGCTGTTTTACATGCCCAGAAAACTGCAATGCATCATTGTGAGTGCTGTGTACATCCCACCATCTGCCAAGGAGGAGCGTGCACTCAAGCAACTACGTACACGACATTATCAGTGAGCATGAAGACACGTATCCTGATTCTGGGAGATTTGAACCACTGCAAACTTCAAAAAAATATATCCAAACTGTATCTGACCTTCCCCATCAGAGGAAATAAAATCCGGGACTACTGCTACAGCAACATTAGAAAAGCTTGTTCAGCTGAACTAAAACCTAATTTTGGTAAGTCTGACTTAGGACTGTTAACACCTGGACTGGCAGTGCACAGGCTAGCCTGCAGGGCTGCCTAGAGACCACAGACTGGAACATCTTCAAAGAGGCTACAGATGACAACCATTAATGAGACTGTAAATGATTACACCACCTGGTGCATGTCCATATGTGTCCCTCCCAGAACTGTGTGTGTGTGTTTCCCAACCAAAAACCCTGGTTTAATGGGGACATAAAACAGGAAAGCAGGATCAGGCGGGAAGCCTTCAAGTCAGGAGATCAAGTGGCACAGACCACAGGAAAACCATGATGACCCCTGAGACACCACCCTTCCAGATAGTCTTAATACCTTCTATGTCAGGTTTGATAGACTGAACAAAAACACTCACTCAAAAGCACCCTGTGATCCCATGGACACTGCCTTTTAGGTGACACATACACAATTCCTGAAGGCTATGAAACAGGTAAACCCCCACAAGGCTGTGGGACCAGGTGGCATTCTTCCTAGAGTCCTGAAGGCCTGTGTGGAACAACTAGCTGGTGTGTAAAAAGACATCTTCAACTTGTCTCTAACCCAAGCAGTAGATCCTCATATTTTCAAATCCTTCACCATTATACCAGTCCCTAAAAGACTAAACACATCCACCTTGAATGACTTCAGGTCGTCTCAGCCCCAAACTTGTTCCACTGTACACATGCAGTGCTGTCGAAAAAAAGCAGAGGGAATCATCAGACTCACTCCATTCAGCTCATTCTCTGCTCACACAAACACTGCACATATAACCTCAGACAGTATCATTACATTGTGTATGTCACACATTGAGTAAATAATCTTTTAATCATTGCAATAAGCTGGTTCCTTGTTTTTACAGCCCCTTTGTCTTCAGGACCTGGTTTATTTTTATTTTTTTTGTTATTTCTATTTTATTCTATTTCTTTTATTGTATAGTCTTCTTACGCACCTCTCCTCTGTGATCTTTCTTGCTGGACCACAAGAGATCTTCTGCCTGGTGTGCCTGGACTGTACTGGTTTTATGTACAAATGGCAAAATAAAGAATCTTGAATCTCTTGACTTTTGAATCTATCCCTCATCTACATGCGACCAAACCATCTTATCCTTGACCCTCTCACTTAATTATTAAACTGGTCAAGCTGAGCTGTCCCTGGAATATGCTCATTTGTAATCCTGTCCATCCTGGTCACTCCCAATGAAAACCTCAGCATTTTCTGCTCTGCCACCTCCAGCTCCTGTCTTTTAGACAATAGATGGTAATAGAAAAGAATTTGTATTTATATAGCAATTTTCTAGTCATCTTCTAGTCTAGAGTCCTTCTCTAAGTTTGGGCAAATGAAACATCAATGTTTTAATAATACCATTGTTACCCTCCCTATGTCTATGAGATATTCAGCTGCAACATACAACACCAGACTGTACCTTTAAAACAATTTAAGGATGCAGCAACAATTGGACTCACTGCAGTCTCATACTATGGTCTTTTGCTTTGCTAATGTCACTCACTACGTTATTAGGGAACCACGGATGAGCTGATAAAATGTTCAGTGTCGGTATTGGTCCTGGTCAAAATCACTAGACTGGTAAATTAAAAACCTAAAATCTGATACAGAAAATATGTAAATGGTTCATTAAGCAGAAGCTGTAAAGAGATGTCATGTGACCATGATGTGAGTGAGTGCTTTTCTGCAAACATTTCCAATGGTTTGCAGAAAAATAAAAATGGCTTTGTTTTTCGGGGGACCAGACTGTGGAGATTCAGGAATGTGTGTGTTGTATCTGCTCAACCTTGGAGCTATATTTATTTATTTATTGTACCCTCACGTCTTCTCCTCAGCCTTAACACTGAGTTTCCTCTTCATTTCCACCCAGGATGACGCCTGGCTTCTTTTTCTGTCCCGTTGTACCCAGTTCATATTCAGGCCAACTCTCTGAGATAACAAATAATTGAGTGTTTTCTAGTTGGGTGTGAATGTGGAAGTGTGATGTTGCTCCTGCAGCTGGTCTAAGCCTTTCAATGATGTTTTCACTAAATCATAACACTAAAACAACAGCATCTCCTATGCCTTATTTCATGTGTGAATGTCAAATGTGTGCAGCTGCTACTGATAATGAATATTTATCATGGAGAAATTAATTATGTGAAAGTTCAAGAGGAGAGCAGTAAGTCTTTGTATTTCCTCCTTTCTTTTAATGTAGTCATTTGTAGCCTGTCCTGTCAGCCAGTAATCATTTCTGCTAAAGGTTATTAGAGCTCTCTGCTGTCATTACCATCTGTGCTGCTGCTGCACCATCACCAGACTGCCACATCTATAACTCCACAGGGATGGAGCAGGGAATCATTGAATAGCTAGCTGGCCAGCGGTTGTGATGTCACCCGTAAGAATCCAAACTCCTATTTTAAAACCTCCAGAATCACAATTTGGCCAACACCAGGTTGACATTGTGCAACCAGGCTCCTATTTAATACAGACATTTAATTGACAGCTATTAAAGAAGATGTGAGATAAGCAACTCAGCCACATTATGGAAATGTTTACTGATGTTGTTACTCAAACAATCAAATGAACTGTTTTTTAAACGAGTGGAGTCAACCATAATGGTTATTCAATATATTGATACACCCAGGTTGACTTCAGCAAGGAAACTAGAAGACTATGTAAAAAATGTACAGTCTTTAGTTTAAACCATATTAATTGTCACCGTGTTGATTTCTTAAACTGAAGCATGTGCACAGAAATGTACTTTCAATACACTTTAAGACAGATTATTTAAATGTGAGCCAACAAAGAGGGACATACTGTATATAGAAAAGGTAAAAGTAAAAACAAAACAAAGGGCAATAAAGATGCTTTGTTGTAATGTGACCAACAAAGCAGATGAATTCTTTATATTTTATAAGAATATAGATAAAGGCGGGCTATTATAGATTCACAGGCATGGGTCATTAAAGCTTGTTGCTGAGTCACCTGTAAGAAAACACTATTACTGTACACTAGTACTACACTCTGTTAACATAATGAACAGCACAGGTTGATGAAATGATCCCTCCTACCTGGCAGAGAAAAGGAGCTGCAGCACATTCATGCACTGCTGCCCGAGCAAGCATATAATGCCTGTCTGCTCGTGGTGATACATAACGGCTTCAGTTGTTGGACCAGCAGTTTTCTATTCAACATGATGGCAGTTTGGATCCACTCATTATAAATACATGTAACACTGTATTTCAGGATAGATGGGTCCTCCCAACATGACCAACAATTCTCTGGATAAACTGATCTCTGATCTCCAGACCTGTGGGCATCACCGTGGACCATGGCCTCGGCTACATTCAAATTACCAGGCCAAAGTGAGCCATATCAGACTTTTTCAGTTGACATGACTGATACAGGATTTATTCTGTGTACATGTACTTTAACATCAGTATTAAGTGTAAAAACAGATCCAAGCTTGTAAGTTACTTACTTTTCCCCTTAACTGCAGACTAGGAAGCTTCAGTGCTGTGATTAATGACAGTACGCAGTTATCCCTCTACAAGGGTCTATGGGTTCGCACCATTCCATCTTTTACTGCCACAATACATATGCGCAATAAACTTTGCATTTACTCCCTCCATGATACTTCCAGGTGCTCCCTGGCTCTCCCCATGCCTCAGGCTGCCCTACCTGGCTGCACATGGCACTTGCTCCCCCAGGCCAATGCTCATACTCCTGGGCTCTGTGGCTCCAATAACTGGAGCTACAAATAAACAGCTACAATATACAGAGTCCAGTTCCCTCATAATAGATAGCCTGGGCTTCGAATATTGTAGCCGTTTATTTGTAGCTCCATTCATTTGGAGGAAGGGATGGGGCCACAGAGCTCCACAAAATATCGCAAGGAGCACAAAAATATTGCAGGGGAATGTATGTTCATGTGTTCCTCAGGGATGGGCAATGTAAGCTTTAAATAAAATAGATAATTCATCAAGACAATTAATTAGATAAAATCATATCACAACAAACCCTTGCATAGACATTGCAAGGGAATTCATATTTTACCTTGGGAAAGCAAAGTTATTGTGGGGGAATGCAAAACAATGGCAGGGGAAAGCAAAACTATTGTGAGGAAACACACAGTTTTGCAAGGGAACGCAAACATATTGGGAGTGAACAGAAAAGTATTGCAATGGAAAGCAAAGTTTTGCAAGGGACATAAAAGTATTGGAAGGAATGCATAGTTACTGCAAGGGAACGCAAAACTTTAGCTTAGAAACGCAAAGCTTTTATGAGGTGATGTGAAAGTATCAGACTGTCCTCCAATGAAACGTACATATAGGTCGTATTCAGGAATTAAGACTTATGTTTACGTTTTCAAAACCAGCTCCCCTAGCGGTTGTATACTTAACAGCAACCACTTCCACCTTAGATGCGGTATCTAGTAGCCTCGCTGATGTCGGCACCGGCAGTCGGCTCAGTGGCGAGAGCACTGCGCCGGAGCGTGGTCGACAATGGTACGATTCCTAACTATACCACCTTTTTAATATTTTTTTTATTTTTACTACCTAACCCTATCTTTTTTGCCCTAACCCTACCCTCAGTGACATCTGTGCATATTCGAGTTGGAAAATACTAGTAAAAACATACCTTTACGTCGCATTCAGGGGTTTGAAAAAAACGACCCACAGTCACGTTTTCAGAAAACGACCTATAAGTAAGTTTCAGTTGGAGGACAGGTTGCAAAGTATTACGATGGAAAGCAAAATTATTGCAAGAGAATTTTGTGAAGGAATGTAAAAGTATTGCAAGTGAAAGCGTAGCTATTGCGAGGGAACACATAGTTATAGTGAGGAAACGCAGAGGTTTGCCACCCTGACCCAAGGGGGGCTCTAAAGAAATTATCACACGACTTCTTAAGTTTTGTCAAACATAGATTATCAAGAGTGTCAGGTGGTGGGGTATAAATCAAGCTTAACAGTGGTATACTTCAGAAATGGTGTCCATACATAAAATACAAATACAACCTCCTGCTACTAACTATTACAAATTAATACTTTTTTCCAAATGTCTTGAATCACAGTTTTTGTAAAACTTTCATCATCAGTAAAAAATAAATGACTGTGCTATAAAAAATATCTGGGTCCCACTCACGAGGAGCATTTAAGATTGTGAACTTTTATGTTTAGGGACCGTTTTCTTAATTGCACTCCAAAGCAATTTTCTGACATAAAAAAAATTGGGTCTGCTCATTTTCCATAGTTTGCCATTCTGTTTGCCCAGTCTGAAAGCAGCTTAATGAGGTCTTACACTTTTTATGTGTCCATGCTGAGTTATTAATGTTGTTAACATGCTCACTCGACCAAGTCTCAACTGAAAGAATTTGAAGCTGTGTTTGGACAATGTCCAAACAAATACTCAAATTGTCCCAGCAAATGATCCTACTATGGAGCCAGGACACTGACATTACATTTTGGCATTGAAAATTGAATTTGGCAATGTAGAAAAAGTTGTTGGCACTAAAACAAGTATTGGCACTGAAAAATGTTCCATTGGAAAAAAAAAATACAGGCATTCAAAAAATACAATATTTCATACCCATGAACACAGCCATCAGGAGCAACATGTCTTGCCCATGAACACATCAGCATCTAGACTAGCGTAAACTTTTTTCACTTGACAATTTCAGTGGCCCCCAGGTCATTTGAATTTGAGGCTCCTGACATACTCACACCAACTTAATCTGCATGTTCTTGGATTGTGGGAGGAACCCAGAGAACCTGAAAGAAATACCCACGCTCACACAGGGAGCACAAGGAAACTCCACACAGAGTGACCCTCAGTCAAACCGGAATTTGAACAACTGTGCTAGCCACTAATCTTAAGTTTAAGTTTAAGTTTAAGTTTAAAAAAGCAATTCAAAACGTGTAAGTAAGATGAAGAGACACTTTTCTTACGACTTACTTGTTTATGTTTATATATAGTTGTACTTAAAATTTGTGGAATGGACTTATTTATTTATGTTGGATACTTGGATACTGACTTGTGACTGTGCTGTGGCTCATTAAATCTGCACCAGCTGAATGTGTCACCACTAAGAACCTGTCATCTCTCTAATTACTCCAACACTGAGCTTTACTCCCTTCAGTGGCTTCATTAATGTGGGAATGGCCCTAGGTCCAAAAAGGACCACATGGCAGTGAAAAAACTTCACTGTCCTCACTTAGGATCTGATCAATGAATAATGCTGAAAATTTGAAATTGACTATAGTAGAGAGAGTAGAGAGAGCGAGAGAGCCAGTGGGTTTGTATGCATGTTAAAAGTCAGATTATAGTCGAAATAAGACAATAATTCAGTTTGCTTAATGTCACGTAAACAGGTTAGTCTGACTAACATATCTGGATAATGTGATTCATAGTCCGATTATGAATCAGACTTGGCGGACTGCACATGCGCCTGGAACTAGAAAGAGACGTGTTTTCGGTTCTACGGTGGCTGTGAAGACTCAACACAAAGGCAAAAGCTTTTTGTCAAAAAAAGCTTAGTGCCAAATCACAACATACATTATCTCAAGGCACTGTACATAGAAACCACAATGAGCAAGCACTAGGCATTAGTGGAGAGAAAAAAAACTCCCTTTTAACAGGAGAAATCTCTGACAGAACCACACTCAAAAATGCATGGCCGTCTGCCTCAACTTGTTGGGGTGAAAGGAACAATGAGGGACACAGGAGAGGTGGGGGAGATAAAGTGAAAGAGTATAAACTGCTGTACTGTTGCCAGAAATCATACCACAGAGACGCTTTTCTTTGGACAACACAACA
Organism: Solea senegalensis; assembly: GCF_019176455.1. Classification (NCBI taxonomy): domain Eukaryota; kingdom Metazoa; phylum Chordata; class Actinopteri; order Pleuronectiformes; family Soleidae; genus Solea; species Solea senegalensis. Next base: position 18,495,789 of record NC_058023.1, read on the forward strand.
ACCACAACCACCATGCTCAATCTAATTTGTATCACAATAAACATGTGGAACACGTGTGAAACGTACAGAACCACAGCACCTCCATCTCACCATCCATCTCGCCGTACGCAGTAGCTTATGAAAGACACAGTACCACCCACTGAGGCAGACATACACAGCCAATGAATCTGTTGTTTCCTACTTGGACTCTACAAGTTGTCCAATTGTCTGTCTTAGTCAGACTACTGCAATGAAACTGTGCATGTAAATGATGTACTGACTGATCCAGACATTGTAAGCATAAAAGAAAGCGTACAACACTTTCTAAACTCTAAAGGTTTGGTATTTATTTTAAAATAAAATTAGTGGGGAAACATGGTACCCTAGAACACTAACGTCAGGGGGTGTAAAAAAGATGTAAGGTCTCATTTAACTTATATGTGATTATGTTCTGGTTTATGGCAGTGACGTTGACGTATCCCAGCAACGTACTAGTTTGGACACAACTGACCACAACCATACTGTTCAGTCTCACCTGAACCTTGGCAAGTCTCTATAACATTGTTGCTGTTATGTTTAAAGCACTGTGTGTCCTCGGTGCTGTAAACAGGAAATGAACTGACAGGGAATGGAGTTGTTTTGATGGGCAACCACCACACACACGCACACACACACACAAGTGACCTTGTGGTGTTGACTAAAATACACTGCTGCTCTTCCTCTGGTCGCCAACCACACACCCTGTCATTAGGGTGAGTGTGCGTGTGTGTGTGCACTAGTATTTGTTACCTCTTTAGACCATTTTATGTCAAAAATACTGAGTAGACCAGGGACCCATTTCAGAAAGCAGAGTTAGTTAACCCTGAGATGAGGGAAACTGGTTTTTCGGTTTCACAAAGCCCAGCTTAACTGTGAGTCAGTTACCCCGGCAACATACTCCGTGAACCTAACCTGCTCTGTGGCAGGTTTTCTTCAACAAACCCTGAGTCTCTCTGTCTCCCCCTCCTGGTGAGCCTGAAGCAGCTGTCTGACACTCCGTCTCATTTCCTCATTCATACAGTCGCTATCAAAACACGTATCAGAGCGCATTCACCTGCCAAATTAATGACATTTACATCTTTAAAACATCGAAATCCCAATCAGTTGTTACTTCCATTGTGCAAACTATACTGCGGGTTTCGGGGGGCTTATGTATATTGGGTATTGGGGGGGTTGTAGGACAGGCGCTTGCACGTGCCTCAGAGCGAGGACTTGTGGCGTATGTCCACCGGCTCTACTTGCCTCGACGCGGCACGACTCGGTTTAGGTTACATCTCCACTACATAAAAAAGTACATACTCAACTCAACACATCCATTATCACAAGCCTGTACGTGTTGTAGTCAAGACCACCTAAACCGAGACCAAGACCACAGTCTATCGAGACCAAGACAAGCCCAAGACTTTGAGGGGCTGAGACCAAGACCGTTAGCGTCGCTTTGCAGAATGTGCACGTTGCGCTGTGTTTTCTTTTGGAGGTATTTATGCACAAAAAGTCTTTGTGGTTCAGGTAACCAAATTGTATTACAGATGAGTTGGCTGACATCTTCTCACGGCCTCTTCTCCTGTCACTCACATGCACCTTTGTGGGGGGTGTGTGAAAGGGGGCGGGAGGGGTGACAGCCGTTAACGGTGACAAAAATTTCAAATGATGAATGAGTCAAGTTATTGGTTGTACCCGAAGCAATACGATTTGCGCAAATAGTGTTGAGCAAAATGTTTTAATGTAAAATAAAAAAGTCAAAACAGTGAGTCAGTTTGAACATTGACACTTCAATTGGACTTTATAATTATAGGTCAGTGGTGCTCAGTACGACGATCGCAAAGGTATTGTGGATAGATTGCATAAAGTAAAAAAAAATAGATGTCAGCCTATCATCCATCCGGTCACTTGATTGATATACAGGGCAGCCAGTCAGCTGACATCTGACTTTTTCTGACACTTAGGTCACTGTGCATGCGCAAACAATGGCGCTAAGTGCAGCAGCAGAACTAACAAGATTGCTCATTTTTAGCCCTCGGTTTTTTCTCTTAAACTTACCCTTAAAAATGAGTGGGGATCTGGACCAAGTAAAAAGACAAAAACTTATCACTTTCATACGGAATGGGAGGAAGACATTTTCAAAGTGCGTTTGATGATCATTTGGAAGTGTGTTGAGGCTGGCTGTCAGCAGCTACTGTCCGGATTATGCATCCCTGGCTGATTCCATTCAGTGCAAGTCATCAGAGTAAAGTCAGGTAATGACAAAAAAAGTACATAGTTAATTGTGTTGTGTTGTGCAATATGGGCTCATTTTTGTAGTAGGTAGATCATTTTGACTTGGTCATTTTATAAGTAGCTCGCATGCTGAAAATGTGTGAGCACTCCTGTTATACTGTAGGTCCATAAGTAAACTATGTTTTATCGGTTTGATCCATATTCTCATCTTCAGTTTCTGTCTCTGAATAAATATCAAATCAAATGTAACATATGGTAGGACTACAGCATTTCAACATGCATTAATGAAATTAAAGTCTGTTATATGATGAATGAGTGGATTACACTGTATAAAATGTAATAGCGTTCATTTATTGACTCCTCTTTTCACTCCTGTTTTTGTCCATAAATGTCATGGTCACTGACATGCGTTTTAATCCATTTTAATGATATTTTAAAGAAGAAATATGATACTATTTACCTGTATTAGATGTACCTGTGTAACTGTGTGTAACTCAGTGTTTAACTGCTGTTTTTCCCTCCCTGTTATTTAGTTGTCTGTTGTTGTGTCGCCCTTGTCAGATTGTCAGTGTCCAGTCTGGGCAACCCTGACTCACTTTCCTGTCACTCTACCCACACACCTGCCATTCATCATGTCGATTTCCATTCATAAGCCACCTGCTTGATTTTCCTTAGTCTTTCACATTCACATTCACATTCACTATAGTCTTGTGAATGTGAGATGTTAAGATTTTTTTAAATATATTGTTTATTCATTTATTTATTTTTTTTACCTGTGTTTTATGTCATTCTAATGTTATTGTACAGCACTTTGGGCAACTGTTGTTCTTTAATGTGCTCTATAGATAAAGTGGATTGGATTGGATAAAAAGTGCTTGCGAGACATCCTGAGTGAGTGGATTATCTGATGTGATGATAACTCTGTGGAGTTAGATCTAGTTTGGAACTTTCTAATCCCAGTGTCATTGTAGTCGCCTGTATAGAGCTAATAATGACACTGTTTTGTTGTGGGTTTTTCACAAAACTTGACTAAACTTGTCTGTGTATAAATGTGATAGTACTTCAACTGCTTTGGCTCTTTTGGTTGAAATGAGGCTGATGATAAACATTTCAGGTTATGAATGTGGTTAGATTTAGACACTAAAAGCACCTGGAAATTATTTTCATTTTTCCTCATGGCATTAAGCTCCTCTTCATAAAAAAACACCCTGGAATATCTAGCCTAGTTAATGCCCGAGTCTGGAAAGGGTGTATTCACCTCCCACTTCCAAGAGGCGTGACCAACAGACGTAGATGAAAATGCTTCTGTATGCAACTGGATAGACCAATATGATGTTGTCATGGCTTGTCATTTACAGAGATCAGTGGCTGACATTAACATTTACTTCCATCTGCGTCTTTATGCATAAACATAATCCCAGTTTTTATTTAATCATTCCACTGTCAGAGGCTTAACTGATGCCTTTTTAATTCTATCTGCATTAGGTTAAAGGTAGTGACACACTTTGAGTTTGATCCCCTTGCTGGCTCCTAATGAAATCTATGTCTAAGTTTACAATATTGTAAGAGTATGTTCGCTGCTTTCACTCACCATTAGACAGCTAATTATTGACTGGAAACTGACATTCGTGTCACTTTGTAAACTCCTCACACTTACATCACTGCACACAGGAGTTATTGATCCACTGTTGCCTCCTAAGTGTAAATGTCTTATTTTATGTCTTCAGTGTTTGAAAACTTACATTCTGATTAATTTAAAGGCGACATAGACCGGAAGCTCCAATTAACGCTGCGTTTGTGTGTGTGTATCTACGTCATTACCTCGTTTATGAAACCCTAAAGTTTCAGAACAAACAGTTCAGCCACTGCTGAGAAAATAATGTTGTATTTTTTTCCTGGGCTCTGCGAAGCGGATCGGCACTCCATTAATTTGATGTCGTCATCAGAAATCCTCACCACTCCTCTCACCACCGTAGCGCCTCCTGGTGCGGCACTAGTCTGGGCACATCCGGTTGCGTACATTCAACCGCAGAAGAACTACTCTCGTTGTACCTGCTGAGATGCAGAGCATCCACCGTGCCAGAGGGGGAGCTGTGTATCTGAGAGCTGGCCTATCTATTACGTCACTTCCAGGTACCTGGCTAATCACTGGACAGTAGGAAAGCTCTCGTTGGCTGGCCAATCACAACACAGTCCACGCTCTGGGGGTGTGGTTTTAGTCTGAAACAGCGCGGCTGACGAGAGCGCCAGTGAGGAGATATTTTGATCGGCTCGTTTACAGCGATTAGGAGGTTTTTAACCATGAAAACAAGTTAATATATGTAAGTAGACCTCCATAACTGACATATGTGTGATACAAGCATTCTATGTCGCCTTTAAGACATGAACTTTCCAAATGAGATGGCAGTAGACCAGCAGCCCTTGTGTCACTGTAAACTATAAATAAACTGATATTCTCTATGGATTTTGGTTCAGGAGAGTTTCCACTAAGAAAGGTTGTCTTACAACGTAAAATGGTGAATTTATGCTGAGGATATCATAGACTAATGCTGGTGAGCCTTTGGTCAAGTGTCTAAAATATATGTGTCTAAATGTATGTTTTCAGTCAGATTGTTCATCAGTACCTCATTAGGGGTCAGGATTCTCCAAATCCTTGAGTCAATTCGATTTTCCTCAAAGTGGTGCTGACGATGTGCTGCAGGAATCTCAGCTGTTTCTCCACGTCCACTAAAGCTGCTAGTCCCAGGCTGTTGAAAGGAATCCTGCTGCCGGTCTTGTGTCCTGGCCTTGGCTGCACACCTGCCTTGACAAACGCTATTGCGCTGGTGATGTTCCGCACTCGACTGCAGCTGCTGATACCCTTTTTGATGGCATCCGCAATAAGTTTCAGCACCTGGTTATGGCACCACGTGTACCAGCCCTCACCGAGAGCTTTTGGGCAGGAGCTCAGGATGTGCTCCAATGTTCCCCAGATGAAAAGGTTCGCCAGGCTAGGCAGGACTGCCAGAATCAGGAAGGTGATGCAGTGTGGCTCAGCCTGCCATAGGTCTGTCCAGGTAACTTTTCGGCCCATTGCCTGCTCCCACCTTGTCCAGGCCCCTTGTTGCTCCGCTTGATTTTCCTTCCTCCACTGCAGCCCTCACCTCCTCCTGAATTAGCCTCTGCTTCTCTTTCCCCTTCCGCTCCCTATACTGGGGTGTTGAAAGCAAATGAGAAATCCATAAACAGTCGTGCCTGAGCTTTTGATCCCTCAAGGTGGCAATACAGAAGATGTAACAGTGTGACAGTGTCGTCCTCCACACCTCTACCAGGCCTGTACGCAAATTGTAGGGGATCCAATAATTCCTCTACCTGCGATAAAACTTTACTTTTAATGAGCTTCTCCAACGTCTTCATAACTAAAGATGTCAACGCCACAGGCCTGAAATCATTTTTATCTTTGCAACAGGGACAATAGTGGAATGTTGCCATAACCTAGGGACCTTTTGTTGCTCAAGGGAAAGTGTAAAAATGAAATGGAAGATGTTGCACAGCTGTTCAGCACAAGATCCAAGAACATGACCACAAATATTGTCAGGTCCAGGGCTCTCTTTTTAGTCTATTTTAAGTGTTTTTCCACCATTGACGTCCAAAGCAAAAGCAGGAAGAGTTGTGGTGCTGTCCTTTAATGTATTCATCGTGTCCATGGAGTCATGATTATCAAATCTTAAATAGAAAGAGTTTAAATCATCAGCCAACTGCTTGTCAGAATTAACACCAGTCAGGGCAATGTTCCTATGACCTCTATCAGTACATCCAGTCATAAGTTTCATAACATTCCAGGCTTCTTTTAAGTTACTCCCCAGTTCAGCTTCAATTTTGTCCCTTTTAATTTCAGACCTAATCTCCTTTTAAGTATCTTTAATCTCCATAACATTACCCTCCTTTACTCCTATGACCCTCCGTTTTTCCTTTTTCGAATCAAGTCCTAAAGTGCTGATGACGCCCAAGGTTTATTATTAGGGAAAAACTTCACAATGTTAGTCAGAATGACATTGCTGCATATTCAGCATGAATAATTACACTGCAACACAAACTATGCAACATTTTACCTCCAGGCTGCAGTGCAGCTGAGATGCTACTCTTCTGGTGAGCTGTCTGCACTGAAGCAGTCTCCAGCTGCAGGCTGATCCAAAGACATTACAGGAGCTGGACCTCCTAGTGCTGAGAACAGCCACATGTCACTGAGCTTGTCCTATGGCAGGAGCAGCACGTCCTACAGGCCCAATTTGGTCTTCACCACAGATGAATCTTTTGGTTTCTGAGCACCTCAGATTCACTTTACTGACCAGTCTATTTGGACTCAGACTATATATTTGGAAAAGTATTATAAATTATAATAACTAATAATACAAATGTGTCACATGAGGAAGGATGGAATTGTGTGCTGCATTGAGTTCAAGTGAATGCAATCTGAAAAACTGCAGATCTTTCAGATTTTGGCTCAATCCCATTTCACCCCTTGCCACATTAATTTAACATACTATACAGCACCCCCTGACCTTGGGAAGTTTACGATTACAAATGGAGCACACTGTTAGCCCTGTCCTTCCATTTTGTGCATTGATATGTAGATGTAGTGTGGCCTACTTCTTGATGAGGTATAGCGGGTAAGTGTGAAGGCTAACTATTCAGATGGAGAGTTTTCAGGTTGAGGTTTTTCCTGAATTAAACATAACAAAAAAAAAACTAATGCTAGCATCATCAAGCTAATCCATGTTAGCATGTTGTGTAGCTATGTTGACCACAACAAAACTTGTTTAAACTTGTCTCTTGTACATATACTGGTCCACCAGTATTCCCAGGTGATGAAGACATTTTCTGACATGTCTACACTGAATGTACAGTCCACAGTACAAACATGAAACCATATATTTGTTTTTTTTTTACCCAATTTGGATATGATTTGTTCACCAATTCAGAAACGATAGGTGTTACAGACTTAGCTGTAAATTAGTTGCTACATTATGCACACATTTATATTGTCACAAATTGGCATCTTAAAAAATCTAGAAAGTGTGGGAGGGCTGAATGTTTACCATTACCACTTTACACACATTCCAATGAGAAGGGATAGGGATTAAAATTAGAAATGGGACTGGGCCTTAAAGTATCTAACATAATATTAGCATTCATTCTTTAGAAGGAAACTCAGCTGAGAGAGTATACTTCTAAACCTGGGTATTTGGGTGCATGCCAAATATAATAATAAAAAATAAAACATAGTACAAGTTAATGCAACTAATTGTAACAGGGTCGGGAGAGGACCCAAATGCAGCACATTTAGGCAGACAGTCGGTAATGACTTTTATTTTTCACCTTTTCAAAGGACAGCTCACAGACACTGAGGAGATAACAGGAAATGGATCTGAGGCTGAGCTGTTCCGTCACAGCAAGCAGACCGAAGACAGACGGGGAGCAGGCAGAATCCGTAGTCGGGGGTGAAAGGCTGGGTCAATCACTGGGACATAAACAGCTCAGGGACAGGCAGGGTCGATACCAGGGAATCAGTCCAAAACCCGCTGGAGAGACTAGTACGAACAACATAGAACAATCTGGCAGTGAGTGCATGGTGGAGAGGAGTATATATAGTGGACTGATTAGTGATCAGGTGCAGCTGCTGTGAACAGGTGAGTGGAGTTGAGCTGATGAGGAGGGAGTGGCTGGTGATGAGAAGGAGGGAGAGAAGAAGAACTGTGAGGGGGAACCATGACACTAATCATTAACTCATTATAGATAATCATAGCTAATCTCCCCCTAATGATTCTCTATCTCTTTATATCTTATAGTAAAATATTATTTGGCTTTTCTTAATTTACTTAAATGTTATTGTTTTAACTGAGCAGGCAGGAAAACAGCGCAAGTGTCATAGACAGTAGGGACATTATCTTCACGCATGCTGCCTCCTCACCACTCCACCATCTTGATGCCTTGTGTGACAGTTTCATTTGTGTTATAATCAAACTCGCTTAGTCTCCATGAGTGAGCTAAAAACACTAATGAAAAACTGTTGTGTGTCCTAATTTGGACTTGGTATACGGTATTTTTTGTTTGATTGATTGAAATTGATCATGATCTCACTTGAAAAATTGATTTCGATCTTATGGAAAATCCTGGTAGAATTAAATCAATCAGACGTGCATATGTATGCATAAATAATGTTTCTTCAAGTTGTTCATTCACAAAATTGAAGAAAGCGAGCTATAAGCCAACTTCCTGTAACAATATAACCCTTTTTTCCACTTGCAAATGCAAATGAAAGCCTCATAAAACGGTGGATCAAAGATTGTTAATTTGTTTGTTTCATTTCAATTTGGTAAAGGTGGTTAGTAACACATTTTCCTGGTGGTTGACAAAGTCAGAAGAGATACTTTTATTGTTTTACACGCACTTTAATGAAGCTGCAGCTGCTCTCTCCTCATGACTCATTTCTGAGGATGTTGGCTGAGTTTGCCAGTCCTGTCAGATGATTTATGACACTCTAAGTCAGTGTTCCTAACCTTTTATATGTGTACCCACTTTCTGAAGATGAGAAACCGATGTGTTCCACCAAATGTATTATTAATTTAATATTTCTACTTTGTATTATTTGTAATAGAAAAAGCAATTACCAAGATATACTGTTTATATTTCACTAATGCATCACCACTTAATTTTAAGATTGTCTTATTTAATCATTCTTAAGTTAAAAGGTCGGAAAACCCACCAGTGTAGTACTAACACTGAACAGCGCATACAGAACGTTATCAGTGTGTAGATTTGCAACGATTCATACTTATAATAGAACATTGGAATTTGTAATCTTTTGTGTTTTCTTTTTGCTATTTCATTAGATGTTGTTAAAAAACTTTATTTGGAAGAACAAAACTCATTATATTAAATCTGTCTTATATTAAATAACTATAATAATGGTGGCCTCAATTTTCTTGATTTTAGTACACTAAACAACACATGGATTAAGCATTACTTAAAAGAAACCATTATCTCACATCATGTTTTTTCTAATTTGGGCAATCTGAAGTTTCTTCTACTTTTTAACTATAATATTCATCGGATACATGTCTCTCTGTCTCTCTCAGATATTCATAAGAAACCCTTTTGGCATGGTCTATTAATTTTAAGCACATTTCTTTTCTCCTAAAAGATATTTTATATGGGGATGTTTGTAACAAAAATAAATCTTTTAATCTCTTTCAATCTTTTTTTGACAATTGGTCCAGGAATGGACTCACTGTCTGTGAGTAACTCTTCAATAAGGAGTGAAGATTTTGAATTACCAAGAATGTCTTTGTCATTATAAGATCCCTGTGACTTGTTTTTGACGCCATTCCATCTGGTGTTGTCATGCTCTATACGGGTCTTACTTTTCCACCTTCTATCATGACACTATCACTTGATCCATTTGACACACCTGTAGGGTAACACAAAAATCCATCCCTTCCCAATAGTTTTCTACGGCCAATAAAATTAAATACAATTCTTATAAGATCATTCATTGCTGTTACCCTGTCAAGTCATTTTTAGTAAGATTCAATAAGGACATCGATGTGTCTTGCACTTTTTGTAACATGCACCCAGAGACTGTTTTCCATTTATTCTGGAATCTATAATGTTTTATATTGGACTATATTTATGTTTAAGTACTTTTGTACTTTGGATGATTTATTATTTGCTTTTACAGACTGTAGGAGAGAAACACATTTTTTGTTTCTAATCTCATCATATTGCTGTTTTATGTTCATAAAGGTAAGGTGTTTTATTAAACCCTTTTTTTTGTACCTTTAAAAATGAGGTGGAGTCTTACAGTAAAACAGTATCTACCTCTTGCAATAGAAAAACTGTGAAAACGTTAGATGTGTGCTCCAAATTTAATGTATTTTTCTAACTTAACTAAATATATACACTAGGGATGCATCGAAATGAAAATTGTTGGCCGAAACCAAAAATCAGGAAACAAATAAAACAAATAAAGAAGTTAAAAATTTAAAATAAGTAAATTAATTAATTAATGGAAACGCAGCATTATTTGATTAAACCGGATGTTTCATTGCACTCAAGTGATGACGCGCTAGGTTCAAACGGAAACTTTTCATTCTGCCTGAAATATTTCCTCACTCTGTGTCCCTCTGTGGTGACAGGAAATGAATGTGTCTGGGGCATTCACACTTACATGAGTGAATGTAGATACAATGGCTATCAGCCTCCTCCTGCTGTCTGTGTTTGGTGCCAAATGAGAATGATACGTAACTAAATAAAGACAGATCGAGCAGTGTTTCACTCTGAGAACCCCAAGCTCCCGCTGAAAGCTGAGTCATCCCCTCTCAGCAGCAGCGACATCGATCTTCCAGTGTTGGGAGAACAGTTACTGTCAGAGCAAAAGACAGAGGACACTGTGGTGAAGGTACAGAGGTCACAGTGTCACGTCAGGCCACTTAGCTGCTGTCTCCCAGCCACTGTGAGAAATTACAACATTTACGAGAGCGGGATGTTGCCTGACAGTGTGGACAAAGACTCTATGGGAGGACAGAGAACTGCACGTCAAAGCACATCAATGTGAGAGATCAATACATTTCAGTATCAACACTGTTGCACATAATAAAGCTCTGTGACTCTGGCTCTCTAAGAGCTGCTGTTTCTTTGTCCAGAAAGGTTGAGCTGAGGTGGTTCAGGTCAGAATGCTTCCTGATTGACTACTTTGGAAGGTCTTCTGAGCACGAGCGTCAGGAAGAACCTGGGTTCTGGGATTATATTTCTCATCTGGCTTGGGAATTCCTTGGGATCTTCCAGTAGAAGCTGTAGAGTGAGGCTCGGGAGAGGGATGTCTGGAAAACCCTGCTTACAGGACGCTGCCTCCATGATCTGATCCCACATAAGCTTAAGCACAGAAGTCATGTGTTTGGGACAGATTAAACAGGATTTAGCTTCATTTTAAGATGGAGGTTCATAATTGTATTCTTTGTTTTAGCATGCAATGTTTTCTCATCATAATTTATTCTGTAAATCAGGGGTCACCAATCTGCTATTAACAAGGCAGGTCTACCTCAGCAGCAGCTTTACATTGGTTTTTATTCACAAATAAAAACCATTATACAGTTCTAGCACTACTCTGCTCAAATCGACTCTCCTTTTAGTACCTGCTCTCCAGATATCTGATTCGGTATCTGATTTTGTTTCTGATTCTGATTCTGATTCTGATACTGAAATGTGACGTCGACAGACTGCTGACCACTGATTGGTCAGAGAGTGTGTCGCATATAAACGACACCACAGCAGTTTTGTGCAGCCGTGCTATGACAACCCTGACCCACGTTGAGGAGGTACTATGAAGTCATGGAAAATGACGTACCTGATACCAAACCGAGTAGAGTTGAAGCGAGTAGAGCTGCTAAAACCTGTATCATAGAAAAGCCCCAAAAGAGCATCATGTCCACCGGCTGTGGCTCGTTCGCACACACTTTCACTACATCACTTTCGACATTGCTGACAAAGAACCAAGTAGAACTGTTCTACTGTGGGCACCTTCTAGGCTTCCTGCGGGCGACCAGGTGATTGTGGGCATTAAAGCTGATTTCAGAGCTGCACTGATGTCCACAAGTGTTGCTAAAATTGCTCATGTCTGAAAAAGGATATACGGCTTTGGAGCTGAGACCGCTCTAAAAAAAACACATTGGTATAAAGGTGATTATGTCATGTCAAATCCTCATCATACATCGGTATTTGATTACTGCTACTTGGTTGGGAGTTAAACATCGTTTTTGTGATGTCCAAATGCCCTGGCTTGACTGCGAAGACCGTGAGAAATCTGTTTCCAATTATGTTGTGAAGCATCTCTTGTTTTCCTGAAAGCCTTGCGAGCTGCTGAGGGATTCACAAGTAAGCCACCATATACTGCCAGACCTCCCAGAGGCCCTGGAGGATGTCTGGAGGCTTACAGCTAGACATAAGGGTGGCTGGAAGACTGAAAGATGAGGAGTTATATTTCACAAGTAGCTCCTGTCTGGGTCACTGCTGCTGAACCATACCTCCAAAACCTCACAGCTCCATTTATCTGCCAGAAGTGCACTCCAGCTTGTTAAAAATACACTGTTGGGGCTTATTTCAGTGGTGCCAGCCCACCTGGTATGTGCAAGTACTGTGAGAACACACAACCTTTTCACCTAAAGGTAATGCAACATGCAGAATAAAGTATAACCAACAGCTTGAATCAAATTTTCCGATCTTACCAGATAAGCCACTAACGCTTAGAAGTTTAGTCTTTGTGCACATAAAAAGCTGTCCAGTCCTGATGAGGACAATGTGCGGATACTGAAAGAATCTTAACACTGACAGACAAGAAATTGCAGCACGGGAATGTAATTAGTTATTAATAACTACTGTAATTCTATAACTACCAGATTGAACATAGTGGTAATTTTGAGCATTATTTGTATTCAGGGTTCCCACACATATTTTACCAAACTTCCATGTCTCTATTGAAGTGGTTCAACAAAGGTTGGCCCTTATAGTTACTATAGGACACTCTCACTTGAAAATGAGCTCTTACTTCGATGTCAGAATCAGAATCAGAATCACCTTTATTGTCATTATACAGTGTACAATGAGATTAAAGGACAGTTCTAGTAGTGCAAGTGAAGAGATAAGAGTAGAAGAAGAAAGAACGAAACAGTGCACCAACACCTTCGACAAAATTAGAAGGATATGTAAGAAAAATAATAAGTATTCAAGTATTTACAGTGGGAGCCAGTAAGGGAATATGCAGTATATGATACAGTACATTGTACAGCAGAGTGGATGTATGTGGGGTGTGTATATTGCACAGGTACGAAGTGTAAGAATATTGCACAGATTGGAAGAGTTACTTAGTGTTAAGCACTCTTATTGCACTTGGATAAAAGGTGTTCTCAAACCTAGAGGTACGGGATTGCATGGACCTGTACCTCTTTCCTGAGGACAACAGTGAAAACAGGTTGTGCCCAGGGTGTGAGCTGTCACAGGTGATGCTGGTGGCTCTGCGCAGACACCTGGTGTCGTAGATGTCTGACAGAGAGGACAGCTGCACTCCTATGGTTCCCTGGGCTGACTTTCTGACTCTTTCCAGAGCCTTCTTGTCAGCCTGAGAGCTGCTCCTGAACCACACCAAGATGTTGTGGGTGAGGATGCTCTCCACAGAGCACCTGTAGAAGGACAGCAGCAGGTCCCGGGACACGTTGACCCTTCTCAGTGACCTCAAAAAGTACAGGCGCTGCTGTGCCTTTTTCACAAGGGCTTTGGTGTTAGTCCCCCATGTGAGGTCCTGAGAAATGTACGTTCCCAGAAACCTGAAGTCACTGACCCTCTCCACCAGGTCTCCCCCAATGAGAAGAGGAGCAAGAACCTCCTTTCCTCTCCTGAAGTCCAGCACCAACTCCTTTGTTTTTGAGGAGTTGAGTGCCAGGTTATTGAGGGAGCACCAGGTAGCGAGGTTCTGGACCTCCTCCCTGTAGGCTGTCTCGTCACCATTTTCAATCAGCCCCACCACAGTGGTGTCATCCGCAAATTTCACGAGGACGTTGCTGCTGTGGATTGGTGCGCAGTCACGGGTGTACAGGGTGTACAGCATTGGACTGAGCACACAGCCCTGGGGAGCCCCGGTGCTCACAGACAGGATTGAGGACTGGTGGTCCCCCGCCTGACTGACTGCAGGCGATCAGTGAGAAAGTCTCTGATCCATCTGCAGGTGTGCTCGCCGATTCCCAGACCGTGCAGCTTGGACAGCAGTCTGCTCGGAACAAGTGTGTTGAAAGCAGAACTGAAGTCCACAAACAGCATCCTCGCATAACTGCCAGAGTGTTCAAGGTGTTTACACACTGTGTGGAGGGCTGTGTTGATGGCGTCCCCTGTGGACCTGTTGGCTCTGTACGCGAATTGGTGCTGATCGAGGCCGGGAGGCAACAGGGTTTTATGTGCCTCAGAACCAGTCTCTCAAAGCACTTCATCACAGTTGAAGTGAGAGCCACAGGTCTGTAGTCATTCAGGCCACTGACCGACGGCCCCTTGGGGATGGGTACAATGGTGGCGGTTTTCAGGCAGCTGGGGAATGTGCAAGCAGCCAGCGAGAGGTTGAAAATGGTGGTAAAAACCCCCGCTAGCTGGTCTGCACATCCCCTCAGTACCCTCCCCTGGACGCCATCAGGACCAGCAGCCTTAGACGGGTTCACGCTCCGGAGCACCTTCCTTACCTCCTCCGTTGTTACTGTGAGGGCCAGGCTGTCAGCGGGCAGCAGCGTAGAGGCATCCTCCTCTCTGACCTCGAACCTTGCGAAAAACTGATTCAGCTCCTCTGCAAGGCTGATGGTGGGAGCACTGGAGCTGTTCATGTTTACAAGGTCCCAGATGCCCTGCCAAACACATCGGGGGTTCCCCTCTGCAAAGTGCCCCTCGATTTTCCTGGCGTACGCTGCTTTCGCCCGCTTAATGCCCCTCCTCAGGTTGGATCTACATGAACTGTACAGCTCCTTGTTACCAGACCTGAACGCAGAGTCCCTGTCCCTCAGCAGCTGTTTCACCTCACAGTTCATCCACTGTTTTGTGGATGAATGTGATAGCCCTATAGCAAGCTGTGTAGCGATAATGTTACTTGTGGTCTTGATGACCACTCAAAGCTGCTTTACAGTACAATTTAAAGCACAATTTCTCTCGCTCATCTTTCATAGCCATTCACACGCTGCCAGAATAACCACATCTAAACTAAACAGGAGTGAAAAGAGAAAAGAAAAATCTGACTGCGAGGTGGGTTTCAAACCAGGGTTCCAATTCCTTACCAGCTGAGCTCATGCGGTTGACACATGACCACAGCCGATTCTTTTTCTTCAAGTCCCGCCCATAAAGTCCCTGGCCATAAATAATACATTATAAAACTGAACCTGCAAGTCGTACAAAATCTCACCGAGGGCCATGATTGGCCCGGGGGGAAGGACACAGGCTCATATGTGATATCAGATCATCCCTGAATTAAATTTTTGAAAAAAATTCACTTAATCCCAAACCATTTCCAGACCTGGAAAACAGTTTTTCTAATCTCAAAACACTCTCAGGAATTTAATGACTGTGGGAACCCTGTGTATTATTTAAATATCCAATCCAAATTAAAAAACAAACAAAAAAATCCTGCAGTGTCAAGATTGGCGATAATAAACATCAGTATAAACACATATAAAACTTAACATATAAAAGACAGACAAATATAAAAAAAGAGAAGCTAAACTGTGTTTACTAACTGTTGTGTACTAAGTGTAGTATCATCATGAAAAATGAGTAAAGCCAACTCTGCCTTTAGTGTTTCATAGGTTTAGTGGGCCGGCCTTTTTCATTAAGCAGGAAAAATGATCAAAAGCCAACATGCTACGGCATTGATCTATGCACTCAAGGACCACTATGGACACACTATGGACTTAGAACCCATGTGTGTTTTGTAGTAATAAAATAAAAATATCAGATTTTATATTTAGGAAACATAAAGGTTACATAGGTGTAGGCATGGGGGATTAATTTTAAAATGGATTTTAACTTTCAAACAAATAAACAAGTAAAAATGACCAGCATGTTCAGAAATGATGTGAGTTTTGCATTTTTCTGTCACACGATTCACATATCCCATTATCAATTAGTGCCAATTTTGTCCCAAACGTACTTAGATCTTCGCATCAACTTTGTATGTAATCATATATTTATTAGGTCTTATACTATAAAGCAGGGGTTGGTTAGTAAATTTGGCCTAAGCCAAAAATTATATTTTAAGAATAAGCCTTTGGCACACAGAGAGCAGTGTGTTGCTAATCCCAACGAATGCTCACACACTTGCTGAAATAAATTAGTCATAGCTTCTCTCCTTAATAATAATAAAAAAAAAAGAGTGCACCATGATGTGAGCTGTTGTTCAGATATCTAATAATGAGGAGTTTTTAGATGAAGAAAAAAAAGAGTGCAAGTGATTCTCTCAGCCATAGAGAAAATCTATACGCTTGAATAATTGACATGTGCTGCCTTGATCACATGAGAGGTGAGAAAATCCATTTGACAATGTAAAAAAAAAAGTTTTGTGAAGAGTGTGAGAATGAGCAGCGTTAAAACAAAGGAACTGGAAATCCATCAGTTACAACCAAGAACTCTGAAGTTAGACCACAGTCACGGTCTGACACACACACACACACACACACACACACACTGGTATTGACGTTTAACGTTTTAAATTGTTTTCATGAGAAGCCATGCAACCAGAGATACATGTCTATGCTTTTATCTGCTTGTGCTTCTCTGTAAAAGAGCTTTTTTTTCCAGACAACATTATTTATTTATAGCCATCAGAATGTGAAGAGAATTTCACCAAATTACATCAATATGGCATAGGTTTTGTGCATTCTTTGTTCTG
Organism: Solea senegalensis; assembly: GCF_019176455.1. Taxonomy (NCBI): domain Eukaryota; kingdom Metazoa; phylum Chordata; class Actinopteri; order Pleuronectiformes; family Soleidae; genus Solea; species Solea senegalensis. The sequence continues at coordinate 18,512,470 of NC_058023.1, forward strand.
TTTGCACATTTGTCTTGTAGGCTCATACTTTTATGTTTCATGCGCGTATACTTGGTTTTGTAGGCTTATTCTTGATGTTTTGTAAGATCATACTCTGTTTTGTTGTCGTATTCTTTGCTGTGTAAGCATGTTTTGTTCATATACTCTGTGATTTGTAGGGTCATACCCCGTTCTGTTCGCATATTCTTTGTTTTGTCCTCCGAGTAGATCCAAGATCCACAGGAACATAGCACACAGATGCATGTATGCAACTTATTTGTCCATGCTATGGATGGCGTGATATAATTTTTTCTTGTCAATATCGCAAACTCGAGTATCTACCGATACCGATATCAGTCACATTCAGTCATTTCAGACCTTTCAATGATCAGCATGAAAAACAGCATGAAAAACCTGAAACATGAAAAGCTGTTGCTGATTTTTATTTCCATTTTTTTGTCTGTGTATAATGAATTTGTATAATTTTTAAATTGTATCGTATTGTGTTTTGTATTTTACAACTTTATCTCCCCGATATCAAATCCAGAGATTTTGACCACTATCGGACCAATACTGATACTGAGTATTGTATCAGCAACAGAAGAGTATGCCCCAAGTTTTTTGGCCTCTCAGGGATAATCATTCCAAGTTACGTTTCCTAATTTCCATCCATCCTTTATCTACCACTTTCCAAGGATTCAACGATTATCAGAATTGTTGATAAATTAATTCATCGATAAATGAAGACAACTAGCTTACTTTAGTTATTAATTTAGGTGTAGTAAAAACTTTCTTTTCCCCTCAGTCTTATATATACTGTGTGTTTCTTTTGAACTTTCATTTTTGTGTGTTTAAATATTCTGGCAATGTTATATTAAATGCAATCATACCAATTAATTACTCGAGTTTACTAGCTGATTAGTCACACTAAATGTGTACACACATAGCTGTGTCAACACAGTGTTGACATGGATATAGAGAAACTGTCAAGAGGAAGAAAGTCTATCTATCTATCTATCTATCTATCTATCTATCTATCTATCTATCCATCTATCTATCTATCTATCTCTATGGGGAATAAATAAGGAAGAAAGCATCCATTTTGACTGGGTAAACATCATGTTAGTGAAGCACAGAGCAGTGCTACAGAAAACTGACAAATATAAGTAGTAAAAAGTAATAAGAGACACTTTCATGTTCCTCCTTGGAGACATGAGCAGCTGTATGTTCGGGTGGGGGGGTATAACGTGTGACATCTGCACACGTTTAATGAAATGGATGAGCGTTGTCTGATCGTGTTGTCATGGAGACCATCTGAGAACATACTGTACATCATATTAGAACTGGGAACTAAAGTTTCACCTGCTGTACTTGTGCAATGGCTGTCATGTGGATCAGAGGATGACTGCTCGCCAGCTGCACGATCAAGAATATAACCTGAAATGAGACACTTTCAAAGTGAAGAACATTTATTTAGGCTTGGTGGCTTGAATGAGCCACCAAGCAAACAAAAGAGAGAGAGAAGAAACTTAAGACAATCAGACAATGTGATATACAAGTACTTTCATGCCAGTGAAAAAATCTTCAAAAACAGAATAGTCACTGGCATACAGCTTAAATTTGAGTACAAAAGGATCATCATGTTATTGCACTGTGTTATAATGTCTTAGAAGGAAACTTGCATTCATGGCATGACAGAGAGAAGTACTTCACCTTAAATGGTGAATCTCAAGAGGCACATATCGGGAAAAGAAAGAGCACCACCGGCCATATTCACACGCTCATGATAAGCTGCTCAATTATAACAGATTGAAGGTGGGTGGATTTTTTTTAAACCAGAGGATTAACCGCACCATTTCTCCAAGAGTTGCAGGGACTGTCTGGGCAATCGGGCTCTCACGTCTATATCAAACTTCTCTAACCTTTTTAAACATCCAGAAAAGGTATTATGTGCACAATATTAGTTTGATATGAGACTGACTTCAAAAAGCTGATAATTAAGATACTTTTGAGGTGAAACTTAGTCTGCACTAACTGGCCCTGCACCTGGAACCAACAAACATGGCTGCCAACAGGGACACAAGAATACAATTTTAGATCTTGACCCTTTTAACAGAAATAACCTAATAACATCTAAGCCTGCTTAGGTCTAAATTATCATAATCTTTGCCACTTTATCTTACAATTCAACATAAAACTAAGAGAAAATCAGTGTTTTTAGCTCAGGGGGACACAAGAGCTGCTGGTCCACTGTTAAGTTTGTGTCATTAGGGCAAATCTTAATGAATGATTTCTAAACACTAAAGTCACAAAACAAATTTGAACTCACTGATACAGCCATTACTAGATCAACAATTCCTGTATGCTGTGATGTAAAATTGCTGGTTTTCTCTATGGAATCTGGAATGGGAGAGTGATCAGTCCACAAGGTGACCCAATCTTCAATTTCCTGATGGAAAAATATTGGAAGGTGAATCAGGAAATTCTTAAGATACCATAGACTTAAGATGATTTCTTATTAGGCAAGTCTTTTGTTAAGGGGCTAATATATACACTATATTTATATATACCAGTCAAAAGTTTGGACACACCTCTTCATTCAAGTAAATGGAAAGGTGTGTCCAAACTTTTGGACACACCTTTGATATATATATATATATATGTATATATATATATATGTATATGTATATATATATATATATATATATATATATATATATATATATATATATATATATATATATATATATATATATATATATATATATATATATATATATACATATATATATATGTATAGTGTATATATAATTTAAATCGTGTCCATGGAGACGGCCATGTTTTCACTAACAAATTTACTTTAAGAAACTTAGCTCAAAGAAGCTCATACATATGTATGTAAACACTACACATATGTGGACAGCATGTGAAAACAAGAATGATGGAGCAGTGTGTAGCTGTCATTTAACAATGCACATGATGATTGATCTACAGCAAATCATGGTCACTGGCCCCGACGTCCTTAGCTCCAGCTGTCATGGCTACATACATACTGTACAAGACTGAGGCTAAAGCTCACTCTAAATACAGCCTTACTGGTGCCTCCATTGGGGTCAAATCCAAGGCGAGCTGTGAAGAAATGTCATTGCTGAATACCTGCTTTTCTACAATTGGACGATGTCTGTTTGGGGGACGGTTTTTGGCAAATTCTCAACACTTGACTATGCTTTGATGTGTTTTTTTAGTGTTGGCTGTCAGGCTGCAAAGACACTTTAAATTACCCTTTCCATTACAAATGTATTATTGATTTAATTGTGCGCCTCTTCCAATGCAAACATCACAAACTTCAATGACTTTAGCGAGTTCTTACTTCAGACACACAGTAAACACAGTGACAGTGCTGGACTGTAAACACTGGACTTACTCTATAGTCCCGAGAACCAAAATGACACATGAGGCAGATTAGAAATGGGCAAAACTGGTAAACACCACAGTGTCCAGAAGGTGATCTGATATATAATAATTATAATAACAACAGGTTTCCCCTCTCTTAGCCTACACCCCATTTGCCTCTATCCGTGTCCATGCGCTGACAAAAAACAAATGCTTTGACACAGATGGTGGTAAATCTGCAAAATATAATCCAGCCAATCAATTTTTTTTTTCCAGGAGAAGACCTCCAGTTTATACTCATCCAGGTTTCTTTAGCATTGTGGCCTGGTAATTTCCTGATCGCCTTTTTCAAAAGCAGCAATATACGTGTGCTTTGTTGCAAATAAGATAAACATTGCTACAGTCCAGATTTATGAAATATAATGTCTTAAAAAAATAGCCGGGAGCAGGAAATAGTTTCAGAGCCATCATGTGGTTGAAGTTCATTCAGTATTTCGTGAAGCGCATTGCAGGAATGTGCCGGCCAGTGACAAAGCAACCGATTTCCCGTAAGGCTTAAGATGTCAGCTGGCGGGCAGAAGAGTTACAGTCGTGCTGTCGTTACCCTCAGTCACCCACATCACTGTCCCGGTCTCCTATGAGCCACAGGAAGTGGAAGCTGAGAGCCAGGAAGGCGGTGCCCAGCAGGTCTCCCAGAGCCGTCAGGTAAGGGATGGAAAAACTGTCTGGGTCTTTGCCGCTCCGCCACATTGAGTGCACCATCCAGTCTGCAATACACAACAACAACAACACCTGAAAGAAAGAGAAAAGCATTAGGGATTGGAAATGGTCTGTGTTTATACAGCACATTTTCTATTCCCATTCACAAGCTGTAGTCAGGAGCAACATGCGGTTAAGTGTCTAACATCGACATGTAGACTAGGGGAGCCAGGAATTGACCCCACAACCTTTGAGTTGAAAGACAACTTGCTCTACAACTGAGCTACTGTCACCCCAAAGCCAAAAAAATCATTTGAATTTATAAATATGACATCAGAAGAAAAACTAATTGTGATTGTCTACATGGTGTCATGAGTGATATAATGTTGATCATTTGTTTGCAATGTACCATACTAAGGCCTAATTTAAATACTTTATTAACAATAGTATTGTTACATTCATGTTAACAATATGAATGTAACAATAACCAGTCAATTGGAAACTTAACTGTAAAAAGAACAGAAGTCATAAAGAGTTATGTAGCTGTGTTGCTCTGATGGTCCAGCAATCGGTTGTTAAGGCCACTAAATCTACTCAGACCTCCAATTAATTCTTCCTTGACATTATCATACATGGAAGGCAACACCTTTGTAGTAACTTGTGTCCTGGTTCCAGTACGCTAATTAAATGCTTAAATCCTGAATTTTCCACCACTGAATAAGGTCACAAACACGCCTACAGTTTCCTGTGATTGGATGGTACCTGCCCACTTGTACGTACAGGTGTAAATACACCCGAGGACAGATTGTTATCAGATCAGTCAAAACACTTGGGGAGGTAGTAAGAAACGCACTACTGTTCAATCTGGTCATAATGCGTCCCCGACCACCTCCTGAAGTGGTTTGGCAGACGGGAGGAAGCTGGAGTACCCAGAGAAAACCCTCCACACAACATGTCAACTCAGGATTCAAACCAAGAACCCTCTTACTGTGAGGAGACTGTGCTTTCCACTGCATCACCATGACGCCCAGTGATGAACATTACACCAGCTTCATATTTATATGTTAGCTAAGAGCAGCAGAATGCCTCAGTACAGCCTCACTGAGCTGCTAACAAGGCAGCAGTCATGTTTTCTTCAAAATGACAACTATAAGGGTAACAATTATGGTTTCACTAATTTCACTAATTACTGTATCTTGTAGAGGTGGGTCTGAGTGTTCATTCATTTCAAAAAGAAGTTTATTCTACATTTGTTCTTAATGGTGATAAAAGACGTTAAGACAAGGTAGACTGAGTGTAATTTATAACCTATAATTACGACAACAAAAAGCCTCAAAAAAAGCAATTAAAAGGCTTGTATTGTGACAGGTGCTTGTTTCACAATGCCACACAGAACGGCACTATCACTGGCCATTTAGTGGAAACAGCGGAGGAATAATTCACAGAGAGCAACCGACTGTCAGAGGAGATGAGATCGTGTGATTCATAATTCAAGTTTCCACTCAGGAAAGAAGCGGGGGGAAAAAAGAGAAAAGTCTATTAAATGATAAGGACAAGTCTTTAATTTAAGGGGGAAATGAGCTGTCCAGTGTCTGGATTGCAAACATAAAAAAAAAACTGCTGCAGTTAAAAGATATTGAAATGCTAAGAATTAAAGCTGGGATGATAATATCTAGGAGAAGTGGGAGGAATTGATTATTGGGCATTGGCTGATTAGTATTTAGTGATTGGCTAATTATTACATATTATGCATTTTTGTTATCAGAATCCTGATAAATGTTGATAAGTAGGGCTGCGACTAGGGCTGAACGATTTTGAATAAATATCTAATTGCGATTATTTTGGCAGGAAACGCTAACGTTGAATGGTCATTTTTACATCATTATTCTCATTTTCATTCAAAAAAACACATTTAAAAGGATTAATGTGTGATATTTGTGCCGCTCTGTGGGAAACAAAGATGTTCTCTTCAGTCTGTGGAATAAGATGTGTAATAAAAATTAATCTAAAACGATATTTTGACACACATTTTGGCTTGAACAAATATTGCGTCTCCTGCGATTTGAAAATTTTGATTAATTGTTCAGTCCTAGCTGCAACAAATGACTATTTTCACAATCCAGTAATCTGTGGATTATTTTCTCAATTCATCAAGTTGTTGTGTGGTCCAGAAAATGGCATTCAAGTTTTTCATACCTCAAAGTGATGATGTTCTCAAATGTCTCATTTGACCAAGAATCAAAAAGATTCAGTCTTAGTGCGTTTTTTGTTGATGAAGCAAATATTTAGTTTATACATTTTTTTTTTATTGCACTGCAGTTTTTGTAATATTTGTGATTATTAAATGGTTATATTTTATCAGATGGAAGAGAAAAAAAAAGAAAATCTGCAAAATATATATAATATGGGAGAATGTATTATCTGATATTGGTGACCACGCCAAGCTAAATAGGCAGCTACCTCCTTGACTTCTATGCTAGTGCCCTCCACGACTATTATTTTTTACATTTATTTATTTTGCACAATGAATAAAAATTCTTTCCATATTTGCTACGAGTATGGAAAATATGTTAATTTTGTGAAAAAATAAACAAAATGACCTCTGTATCAGGGTATCATATGTATCTATTGGTTATGGGCCCAAGCACTTTTGATACACCTCCAATTCAGATATCAGCATTCATAGACACAACAATCACCAACATCAATTATTAGCTGTTGATTTCTGAAAAATGGCTGTAAAAAAAAACAAAAAACATATTGGCCAACCTATAACTATGACCAAATAAAATGTAACTTCCGACAATCTTTTTTTTATTATTTGGGAAATTGATGTGATCAAAGTGTGGAAAAGGTTAAAAAACAACAACTGTCAAGCCCAACTATTCATGTGTAAAGGTGTCATAGCTTTGTCTGTTATTCATGATGACAGGGCAGCACAGTTGGACTTCCTCTCTGTTGCTGCAAATGCTGGTTTAATGCCATCACCTGCCTCAATACTGTCAACTACAATGCACATAATTTGCAGTACACAAGACATCTGTTTGTTTCTTTCCCCACAGACAAACAGAGTTCTGATTTGTCAAGCTGTCTGCTTCCACCTGGTATTAGTCAAGGTTTTCACATTAGACACACAGTCACCGGCGACTGAGCGTGTTTCAATGCATGGTGACAGAATCAACAAATATTTTAAAACACAACGTACACACACACATGCACGCACGCACGCACGCACACGCGCACACGCACGCATGCACGCAACATGCAAAAGTAGTTCTGGGAGAAGACAATTCATAACCCTTGGACAGTCTTTAACTTCAGCTTTAAAGGTCATTAGACAGATGAGTATGTGTGTCATCTTGATCTTCAGAATTGGAAGTAGTGTCAGACTATGTACATGCCTGTCCTGATGTTGCCTCTGTTCTCCTTGGCCAAGTATTGTCAAATAATGGTGGTTTTCCTTCATACAGTTTGAGTGCTACTCAGCTCTACTCGATTTGATATCAGGCACACCGTTCTCCATTACTATAGTACCTCTCCGGTGGGGTTGTCGTAGCACGGCTGCATGAAACTGCCGTGGCGTTGGTTTATACGCAACGCAAACACTCAAACTAGTGACGAGTAAAACAGCTTGTTTCATCATTAGAATCAGTTAATTAAAAACACTTTTTAATTTCAATTTACTAAATTGTTCAGTACTTCCTGTATAAATCTTGAGATTTTCGAAAAATTTTTGCTAAATGTTGGAGATTATTGCACGTTTTTGAGATTTTTAAGTCTACAGTTTGGCATTTTTCGATGTGACTCTTTTGTCGGACATCGCACTCATGACGGCTCAGCTTGCTTTGGAACCTTGCCAGAGCAGGTACCAGGTACAATCCCTTATGGAGCCAAACTGTGCTAGAACTGACAAAAATTCTCCAGGGCCGTCTTCTCTGTTCTCCAAAACCTCAGTAGCAAATATTACCAAATGCATAAATTTATTGTCACCAAACATGTGGGTATCTTGAGATTATTATCTTTTGGAGCTCAGGGTGTCCCCCAGTGCACTATAAGCCTGGCGGGCCGCCAGGCCACCAGGCCTTACTTGCCTTATTTACTTATTTATTTTAAATAGATTTTTTTATACACCAGAAACGGCGATAAACCGTATCACCAAGCGCCATAGTGACATCTTATGGTCAATATGTGAACATAGGGGGTGTGAAGTCATGTGTATTTTTCGTCACCTGAACCCACCAAAACCACTGCCTGTCTCTATCTGTCTACACACTAACAACTTCATCAAATAATGCGACATGTCACAGAGAAAGGGTCAAAAAACGTTGGACGTTCTTTTTCGGAGTCGGAGGAACACTGGAGGAGACGATGAGCCCGCTCGGTCACTTGCTGAGCTAGCGCGGATGTTAGCATATCGTCAGAGCAGCCTTCCACGAGCTGCGGTGGTAAACACTGAACTAGCGGAGGTATGTTTTGCTGGGTGTGTCGCATCCAGAGTCCTCAATGAAGCTCCTTGTATGACTTATAGGCAAGATGTGCTAAACGTACATATTGGCTCTCGACACCATCACACTAGCATTGAGATGGCAGCAAGCAAATGTAAAATTAAAAAAAAATTAAAAATAATAAATTAATGTAAAAATATTTGATACATTGATTCAAATTAAATATCCAATATCTTTCTCGTTTTTCATGTTCTAGGCTTGTCAATCACTAAAGCCTTTGAGCCAGTGATTATCACTGAGCACACAGCAATATTTGGTGAGTTTAAACGCCTTTACTGGTTGCTAAAACATGAAATTGCCTACCAAGCAAATTATGGAGCCTTGCTTGATCTTGCCAAATTACTTGGCTGTGACTACTTCTCCAAACTGCAGGTAAAGTATTTAAATGCATATTTTTTGGTGTTGACAAAGTTTTCAAAACACTAAACATGGTAAGTGTTATATTACTCTCTCTTTTTTGTTTAGATTGACAAGAGGGCCCTAATTAGAATATAACTTCAGTGAAAATAATTGATTTTTCTTGTGTTTGTTAAAACAGTATTTCAAGAGGGTGCCTTTTTGTAAGACTCTGTAGTTAGTGTTTAAGTATTGTTAATACATGTCTTACAATAATACATAATAGTCATAATTTCAAATTTCCTGATGGCCCTACCACCAGGCTTAGCAGGTTTTCTGGGGGAAACTGGGAGCTGATAGGTCGAAGTTTAAGTTCAAGGTCAAAATGAATTACAAAAAAACACTACTTTTCACTGCTATCAAGCTCATTATTGTGCTCACCTGCAGCATAGCAGCAGCCAGGTATACGGACATAAAGATGACTGTCAGGGTCGTGTGTCCACTCTTCATCAGGTGGATGGTGTAGAGGAAGATGAGGTGACCCGGAATCACCAGGAGGAAGAGCACCTGAGCAGACCTGTGATTGGCTCCTGGGGAAAAAACAAAAGGAATGGAAGGCAGGTTAATCCGGAGGAAACTCACCCGATGTCTAAAGCTGTAGGTGTGTTCTTCATACAATGATTCAACAGTCAAGTGTAGGCAGATATGCCAGCTACAGTCCCCAGGATTCAAAAACTCCCTGCTGCTTTGTTTGGTTTTAATTCTAGACAAGGAAATAATTTACACCTTACAGAGCAGGAGGAGACAGGAACAGACTACTAAGACACAGAAAGAGATGCAGTTCCCTTAGAAAAGAGCTAAAAACCTAAAGCTTGATTATAATGAGAACAACATGATATCCAAACCTATTTCTAACATTCTAGATCCCGTGCCCTCACAGCACAGAACTCACGTAACTTTTTCAGGTCATACCCAGGATACTGCACCTTTAGCTTTGATAAATGTTAAAGAAATTCCAAATATAAAAGCTTCCTAATCTTGCACTTGGACAGAACTTTTCTTACACACACAACAGCAGAATAGATCCTCAAATTAGCAGCTATATGTACTGAATCAAAAACAAATGAAACATTTTAATTGAAACATGACCCAAGGAAATGGACAGAGGAGACGGAGGTGATCTGTTGCACACAGGCAAATATTTTTGTCCCCCCTTTTCCTCCATGCCTTCTCCTAAAAAACCAACAACTAGGTAATTGGCCAACATGATCACGAGTCAGGCTCATCAGGGCCTGAGGAAGGTGGCGGTAACTCTAAGCCAATGGGTCGGGTTGGTCCAGGTTTGGCTCAGGCAGAGATTGATGATTTTATTTAATGGGGAGTATTAAATTAGATTTTATTTAACCTTTATTTTACCAGGAAAGTCCCATTGAGATTAAAAACCTCTTTTTCAAGGGAGTCCTGGATATGCTTACCTGTACCAAAGAATGTGCGGCAGGGGTAGTAGCAGCCCTTGGCCTCATCAGGAACCTCCCCAGGAGCACAGTGGAAATGTAGATGAGTGGAGATTCTGCTAGACTGAATAGCCACCAGGTTTCCTCCAATACCTGGACATGAAAGACATGTTCATAGTTCAATGGAGCAAAACATTTAATATTAAACAAGTCAATGTGACATAGAAATAAATATACCAATTATTATCACAGCAATTATGTTAATAATTGATTAATCATATCATACCAAATATCATCTCTGGCAAAGACATTTCTAATATTCCCAAAGTAATCCATTTGTTTTATACATATATTAAAGAAATGTACCAAAACTTTTTAGCTACCTTAATGTGGAAACAACTTAAACAAATACTGGAACAAAATGCCGAATGTTTCACCACGAAAAAACACTTATACCAGAGTATAGTATAATTTGAAGTCACATCTGTGACTGACTGGTTATTGTTACAGTCATATTGTTAATAAATCATTTAAATTTGAAGAAACCACAAATTGCTTAGCAACTTTGCTGATAAAACAAACTTTGCTGCATCTTGTGTAACTATTTTATGCTGATTGGTTCATGTTTGTTCATGTTTGAGTATCTACCGATACCGATATTAGCCTAATACAGTCATTTTAGACTATTTATAAACTATGAAGCTTTGAAGCTATGAAACACATTTATGCTGAGTCATTTCAAACACACTTCAAACGTAGTTATCAAAAAAGTAAACAGACAATACATGACTCAGCTAAAATACTTTTGCTGATTTGTGTTTACATTTGTTACAGTCACAGTGCATAGTGAAGCATGAGACACATAGGATTTTTGGATTGTATTGGATTTTTATCTTTACGATATACGATCCAGTGATTTTGACCAGTATCGGACCGGTACCGGTACCGGTACGGACTGATACTGATTCCCATCCCTACATGACTTGTAATGCACTCACTGCATTAAAAGGATTTTTTTTCCGTCTCAGTACGCCCAAACAAACAAAGCCTGACATGGGATTCAAAGACGGCTGCCAACATACAAACACTGCTATGTGTACCATTAACTCATTGACTGCCAGCCATTTTCAGAGCAGTGGCCGAATTGACGTCTATAGCAGTCAATGGCAGCCAATGATTAATAACACTTCTGTCATATTTGTTTCACAGAAAATCAGTCATAAAAATAGTACAGGTGGGGCTGTTTATTTACAATAGCAAGCCCGACATATGTTTTGAATTACCGACTTCTCAACTGAGTTCCCAAGGTGAACTCATCACTCCAAGTTCCGAGTTCTGAGGTACATGGACCACAGCCTAGAAAATTGGGGGCTTTCGATGATCAGAAGGTCTTGTGGAAAAATGTGTAATGTGAAAAAAATCTACTTTTTGGAAGAGAAACCTCTAAAAGAGGAAATGTCTCTATAAATAAAATTAGGCAAGAGAAAAAGCAAATATGCCCAGATGACAAACAAATATTAAAAGACTCAGCTGGGTGCTATATGGTGGAAAAACATAGCTATGATCATATACTGTATACAGCTTCAGATTTATGACTATAACACCTGCAGGGATGAAATTTAAATCCCAATGCAGACAATTCAGCCAATCTCATTTCTGAGGAGTCATACTGAAGTTAATGAAATTGGCAGACACTTCCTCCATTCTAAAACACCTTTTAAGATCTTATATATTAATATAATTTCTGCAGCCATAGATACCTTTCCCTGCCAAAAAAAGTCATTAAAAAGCTTGAATGTTGTAAATTATGAAGGTCAGTGTGGTCAAATGAGGATTTCTCCCTCTATTTTTTTATTTAACCTGTCTTTGCTTATCAAGGTCTACACCTTTTTTGTAAACATCCACACACACTCACTCAGTCATTCTGCTCTGCTCTTTGTTCAGATGTAGTTTTTAATAGGACATGATCCTCTGAAATACATAAGAAGAGCATCTCACTGTGAGCTGGCACATTTATAATGTTGGACACTGCAAACTTAACAAAAAACATGACAGAATAACACACACTTGACGCCACAGATGCTGTGTGCAGGATGCGTCCCAATGGGAAACCACTTACAAGTCCAAATCGTACTCCATCTTGTTAAATGTTTCTCATTAATGCCATATAATTAAAGGCTTATCTCTTGTTGTTGAGGTGCCAGAACCCTGGCAGCCGTCGCTGAGCCTGTTAGTGGGAGATGGAAGCAGGAGGAAATGGAGGACTAGTTTTATGAAGTGGAGACAGATGGGCTGTGGCCTCAACCAGTCTCATTAGGTAACCTGTTTCTGTTTATGAGCCTAGTTTATTCAGTGACTGTTGACTGAGCACACCTTTATCAGATTTCACTCTCACATACTTTCACAGCTGGAAGCCACACACCTCAAGACAAATATGACCCGATCTTACACCCAGCACAAGCGGTGCAACTGTAGCACAAGTGTCATTGCTAGTTTCCAACCAGCACCCATCGTTGTGTATGTAGGAAGCAAATGCAATTGTGCTTATCGATGCGCCTGTGGTTATGTCTTAAAATGAGGTTTAGTCAGGTGCAACGCTGGTGTATTGTTATCTTGAGGCAGCAGAAAGCCACTGTGCCCTTGACCAACAAAAACCTGATTCAAGTCAATGGCGCAGTAATTTCATGCTTATTTAAGGAGTAATGTAGATGCACCAACATAACAGAGGGTTCACAGTCCACATACGCTGCACTGGTGTCAATCAATCGAACACTTTATGAATGTCGATGCATTTCTTTATCCTGTGCAGTCTAATGAATTTGTTGTTGTGAAAGTGAGTCAGTAGACGGTGGAGGCAGAGCATCCACCCACCAAGGACCACATACTCATTAGGGACCGCAGCCCCCTCCTGTGCATAAAAGAGGCACATCTTTCATCTTTCACCGTGAGATTACAGGACATATCTACTACTGTGCTTCTGTCTCTTCCTCCTCTCTGCACAACTGCTAAAGGCAATAGATGTCATTTTAATTAGTTTAATTTTACTGTGGGGCAGCATTCCAGGGAAAATGAGAACCACCATTTTCTTGAGTAGAAATTAGATCATAATTTTCTATCAGGCTTTTTGCCAGTTTAATTAGGGTTCGAGCAACAAGGTTGCAAGAACCCTATTGAAACTGGAAGGATTATTATTATTATTATTATTATTATTAGGGTTCGAGCAACAAGGTTGCAAGAACCCTCTTGAAACTGGAAGGATTATTAGGGTTCGAGCAACAAGGTTGCAAGAACCCTCTTGAAACTGGAAGGATTATTATTATTATTATTCTTATTATTCCTTAAAGTAAATCGCCTTTTTGAGGCCTTTCCCATACCCCAAAACTCACAGATTTTTGTGACCGCATCAATCGTGGTGTAAATTTACGTCTGAAAAAGGTTCGGGGAATGTGCGTTGAAAATTGAATGTGGGAGGGGCCAATAAGTGCGGCGCCACCTGTCCAAATTCACCATGACCAACACAAATATCGCACATGCACGAAATTCGGTACACATGTGTAGTGGGTCAGGATGAAGAAAAAATTACATTATGACCATGATCCAAACCCAACAGGAAATCCGCCATCTTGGGTTGATTGGCCATTTTTTGGCGATTTTGGCGAATTCGCAGCAATGGTATTTGAACTAACTCCTCCTAGAGTTTTCGTGCGATCACCTTCAAACTTGGTGAGGTCCCTGTGGACCAGTTGAGGAGCTCACGGTATCAAAAGTTTTTTCAAATGTCACATGGCGCGCGAGATAGGGGGCGGCAAAGTTCGTGATGATTCTGATGTTTCGCATCAGAAAAACAAAACTCTTATAACTTTGCGATGGAAGGTCCGATCCGAACCAAACTTGCTATGATTGATGATGGGCCATGGCTGAAGACGTCTATGAAAAAACGGTGAAGTTTGAAAACAGCGCCTCCTTGTGGTGAAAGAAAATACACAAAAAAAAAGTTTTTTTACGATTTCGGGAATAACTTTTACACAGATAATCGTACCGCACTCAAAATTGGTGACAACAGTCAAAACACATGGTAGATGATGTGTGATCAATATGACGACAAATCGTTTAACGGTGTTGCCATGGCAACGACGCAAAGTCGGATTTTTGGGACAAAAAATCAAACTGCTACAACTTCGCGAATCCTGGTCCGATCTGAACCAAACTTGCTAGGATTGATGACAGTCCGGCCCTTAAGACGTCTATATGAAAATATTCAATTTCGAAAACAGCGCCCCCTGGTGACAGCAGACAATATGACAGCTTGTATTTCAATTATCTCCTCCTAGAGCTTTTGTGCGATCACCTTCAAACTTGGTGAGATCCATGTGGACAAGTTGAGCATCAAAAGTTATCAAAAGCTTTTTAAAATATTGTATGGCGTACGAGATAGGGGGCGCCAAAATTGGAGATAATAATAATTTTTCACAACAGACAATGAAACTCTTATAACTTTGCGATGGAAGGTCTGATCCCAACCAAACTTGTTATAGTTGATGATGGTTAGTTCCTGAAGACGACTGTGTTGCTGAAACGGTACATTTTGAAAACAGCGCCTCCTGGTGGTGGTAGAAAATTCTAAAAAAAGAAACTGTAACAACTTTGCCAATCCTGGTCCGATCTGAACCAAAGATGCTGGGATTGATGATAGTCCGGCCCTGAACACGTCTATATGAAAATATTCATTTTCAAATACAGCGCCCCCTGGTGACAGCAGACAGAATTACATTTATAGTTTTTGATGCTGCTCCAACAGGGATTGTTGTATCCACTTGAAACTTAGTATGTGGGACCCCAGACCCTTCCTCAACATGTCCGTAAAAGGTCACCTCCCTACAGGAAGTGGAACGCACGAAACAGGAAGTAAAGTCTTACATTGTCCGATTGACACGAAACTAGATATGTAAGTTACGGGACCTTCCCTGAACATGTTTACGGAGACGAACAGGAAGTCGGCCATTTTAAACAGGAAGTGCCCTCTAACTTTGCCGTACGTTGTCCGATTTGCACGAAACCTTATATGTGAGTTAGGGGACCTTCCCTGAATATGTTTACGGAGACGCCATTGACCTAACAGGAAGTCGGCCATTTTAAACAGGAAGTGCCCTCTAACTTTGCAGTACATTGTCCGATCTGCACAAAACCTTATATGTGACACCAGGGACCTGTCCTGAGCATGTCTGTAAAAGGTCACCTCCCTACAGGAAGTGGAACGCCCGAAACAGGAAGTAAAGTCTTACATTGTCCGATTGACACAAAACTAGATATGTGAGTTACGGGACCTTCCCTGAACATGTTTCCAGAGACGAACAGGAAGTTGGCCATTTTAAACAGGAAGTGCCCGCTAACTTTGCCGTACGTTGTCCAATTTGCACGAAACCTTATATGCCACACCAGGGACCTGTCCTGAGCATGTCTGCAAAATATGACCTCCCAACAGGAAGTGGAATGCCCGAAACAGGAAGTAAACTCTAAGATTGTCCGATCTGCACAAAACTTGATATGTAAGACAAGGGAACTTCCCTGAACACGTTTACGGACGCGCCGTTGACCGAACAGGAAGTGGGCCATTTTAAACAGGAAGTGCCCTATAACTTTGCCATACGTTGCCGATCCCCCCCGAAATTTGGATCGACATGTGCGGGGACGCCGCTGAAAATAACTAGTACTGAAAATAACTAGTACCGCGCGCGGTGAATGAACGGGTGAGAGCGCGAGGCGCGCGGGGAGCCGTGGCACACGGCGACTCGCGCGGGTCGGCTCGAACCCGTTCAGAACCGCGCGCGGTACTAGTTATTTTCATTATTATTATTCTTATTATTCCCCCAAATGAATTGCCTTTTTGAGGCCTTTCCCATACCCCAAAACTCACAGATTTTTGTGACCGCATCAATCCTGGTGTAAATTTACGTCTGAAAAAGGTTCGGGGAATGTGCGTCGAAAATTGAATGTGGGAGGGCCAATAAGTGCGGCGCCACCTGTCCAAATTCACCATGACCAACACAAATATCGCACATGCACGAAATTCGGTACACATGTGTAGTGGGTCAGGATGAAGAAAAAATTACATTATGACCATGATCCAAACCCAACAGGAAGTCCGCCATCTTGGGTTGATTGGCGATTTTTTGGCGATTTTGGCGAATTCGCAGCAATGGTATTTGAACTAACTCCTCCTAGAGTTTTCGTGCGATCACCTTCAAACTTGGTGAGGTCCCTGTGGACCAGTTGAGGAGCTCACGGTATCAAAAGTTTTTTCAAATGTCGCATGGCGCGCGAGATAGGGGGCGGCAAAGTTCGTGATGATTCTGATGTTTAGCATCAGAAAAACAAACCTCTTATAACTTTGCGATGGAAGGTCCGATCCAAACCAAACTTGCTATGATTGATGATGGGCCATGGCTGAAGACGTCTATGAAAAAACGGTGAAGTTTGAAAACAGCGCCTCCTTGTGGTGAAAGAAAATACACAAAAAAAAAGTTTTTTTACGATTTCGGGAATAACTTTTACACAGATAATCGTACCCCACTCAAAATTAGTGACAACAGTCAAAACACATGGTAGATGATGCGTGATCAATATGACGACAAATCGTTTAACGGTGTTGCCATGGCAACGACGCAAAGTCGGATTTTTGGGACAAAAAATCAAACTGCTACAACTTAGCAAATCCTGGTCCGATCTGAACCAAACTTGCTAGGATTGATGATAGTCCGGCCCTAAAGACGTCTATATGAAAATATTCAATTTCGAAACCAGCGCCCCCTGGTGACAGCAGACAGTATGACAGCTTGTATTTCAATTATCTCCTCCTAGAGCTTTTGTGCGATCACCTTCAAACTTGGTGAGATCAATGTGGACGAGTTGAGCATCAAAAGTTATCAAAAGCTTTTTAAAATATTGTCTGGCGTACCAGATAGGGGGCGCCAAAGTTGGAGATAATAATAATTTTTCACAACAGACAATGAAACTCTTATAACTTTGCGACGGAAGGTCTGATCCCAACCAAACTTGCTATAGTTGATGATTGTTAGTTGCTGAAGACGACTGTGTTGCTGAAACGGTACATTTTGAAAACAGCGCCTCCTGGTGGTGGTAGAAAATTCTAAAAAAACAAACTCTTACAACTTTGCCAATCCTGGTCCGATCTGAACCAAACTTGCAAGGATTGATGACAGTCCTGCCCTGAACACGTCTATATGAAAATATTAATTTTCAAATACAGCGCCCCCTGGTGACAGCAGACAGAATTACATTTATAGTTTTTGATGCTGCTCCAACAGGGATTGTTGTATCCACTTGAAACTTAGTATGTGGGACCCCAGACCCTTCCTCAACATGTCCGTAAAAGGTCACCTCCCTACAGGAAGTGGAACGCCCAAAACAGGAAGTAAAGTCTTACATTGTCCGATTGACACAAAACTAGATATGTGAGTTAAAAGACCTTCCCTGAACATGTTTCCGGAGACGAACAGGAAGTCGGCCATTTTAAACAGGAAGTGCCCTCTAACTTTGCTGTACGTTGTCCGATTTGCACGAAACCTTATATGTGAGTTACGGGACCTTCCCTGAACATGTTTACGGAGACGCCGTTGACCGAACAGGAAGTCGGCCATTTTAAACAGGAAGTGCCCTCTAACTTTGCAGTACATTGTCCGATCTGCACAAAACCTTATATGTGACACCAGGGACCTGTCCTGAGCATGTCTGAAAAAGGTCACCTCCCTACAGGAAGTGGAACGCCCGAAACAGGAAGTAAAGTCTTACATTGTCCGATTGACACAAAACTAGATATGTGAGTTACGGGACCTTCCCTGAACATGTTTCCAGAGACGAACAGGAAGTTGGCCATTTTAAACAGGAAGTGGCCGCTAACTTTGCCGTACGTTGTCCAATTTGCACGAAACCTTATATGTCACACCAGGGACCTGTCCTGAGCATGTCTGCAAAAGATGACCTCCCAACAGTAAGTGGAATGCCCGAAACAGGAAGTAAACTCTAAGATTGTCGGATCTGCACAAAACTTGATATGTAAGACAAGGGAACTTCCCTGAACACGTTTACGGACGCGCATTTGACCGAACAGGAAGTCGGCCATTTTAAACAGGAAGTGCCTTATAACTTTGCCATTCGTTGCCGATCCCCCCCGAAATTTGGATCGGCATGTGCGGGGACGCCGCTGAAAATAACTAGTACTGAAAATAACTAGTACCGCGCGCGGTGAATGAACGGGTGAGAGCGCGAGGCGCGCGGGGAGCCGTGGCACACGGCGACTCGCGCGGGTCGGCTCGAACCCGTTCAGAACCGCGCGCGGTACTAGTTATTATTATTATTCTTATTATTCCCCCAAATGAATCGCCTTTTTGAGGCCTTTCCCATACCCCAAAACTCACCAATTTTTGTGACCGCATCAATCCTGGTGTAAATTTACGTCTGAAAAAGGTTCGGGGAATGTGCGTCGAAAATTGAATGTGGGAGGGGCCAATAAGTGCGGCGCCACCTGTCCAAATTCACCATGACCAACACAAATATCGCACATGCACGAAATTCGGTACACATGTGTAGTGGGTCAGGACGAAGAAAAAATTACATTATGACCATGATCCAAACCCAACAGGAAATCCGCCATCTTGGGTTGATTGGCCATTTTTTGGCGATTTTGGCGAATTCGCAGCAATGGTATTTGAACTAACTCCTCCTAGAGTTTTCGTGCGATCACCTTCAAACTTGGTGAGGTCCCTGTGGACCAGTTGAAGAGCTCACGGTATCAAAAGTGTTTTCAAATGTCACATGGCGCGCGAGATAGGGGGCGGCAAAGTTCGTGATGATTCTGATGTTTCGCATCAGAAAAACAAAACTCTTATAACTTTGCGATGGAAGGTCCGATCCGAACCAAACTTGCTATGATTGATGATGGGCCATGGCTGAAGACGTCTATGAAAAAACGGTGAAGTTTGAAAACAGCGCCTCCTTGTGGTGAAAGAAAATACACCAAAAAAAAGTTTTTTTACGATTTCGGGAATAACTTTTACACAGATAATCGTACCGCACTCAAAATTGGTGACAACAGTCAAAACACATGGTAGATGATGTGTGATCAATATGACGACGAATCGTTTAACGGTGTTGCCATGGCAACGACGCAAAGTCGGATTTTTGGGACAAAAAATCAAACTGCTACAACTTCGCGAATCCTGGTCCGATCTGAACCAAACTTGCTAGGATTGATGACAGTCCGGCCCTAAAGACGTCTATATGAAAATATTCAATTTCGAAAACAGCGCACCCTGGTGACAGCAGACAGTATGACAGCTTGTATTTCAATTATCTCCTCCTAGAGCTTTTGTGCGATCACCTTCAAACTTGGTGAGATCAATGTGGACGAGTTGAGCATCAAAAGTTATCAAAAGCTTTTTAAAATATTGTATGGCGTACGAGATAGGGGGCGCCAAAGTTGGAGATAATAATAATTTTTCACAACAGACAATGAAACTCTTATAACTTTGCGACGGAAGGTCTGATCCCAACCAAACTTGCTATAGTTGATGATGGTTAGTTGCTGAAGACGACTGTGTTGCTGAAACGGTACATTTTGAAAACAGCGCCTCCTGGTGGTGGTAGAAAATTCTAAAAAAACAAACTGTTACAACTTTGCCAATCCTGGTCCGATCTGAACCAAACTTGCAAGGATTGATGACAGTCCGGCCCTGAACACGTCTATATGAAAATATTAATTTTCAAATACAGCGCCCCCTGGTGACAGCAGACAGAATTACATTTATAGTTTTTGATGCTGCTCCAACAGGGATTGTTGTATCCACTTGAAACTTAGTATGTGGGACCCCAGACCCTTCCTCAACATGTCCGTAAAAGGTCACCTCCCTACAGGAAGTGGAACGCCCGAAACAGGAAGTAAAGTCTTACATTGTCCGATTGACACGAAACTAGATATGTGAGTTACGGGACCTTCCCTGAACATGTTTACGGAGACGCCGTTGACCGAACAGGAAGTCGGCCATTTTAAACAGGAAGTGCCCTCTAACTTTGCAGTACATTGTCCGATCTGCACAAAACCTTATATGTGACACCAGCAACCTGTCCTGAGCATGTCTGTAAAAGGTCACCTCCCTACAGGAAGTGGAACGCCCGAAACAGGAAGTAAAGTCTTGCATTGTCCGATTGACACAAAACTAGATATGTGCGTTACGGGACCTTCCCTGAACATGTTTCCAGAGACGAACAGGAAGTTGGCCATTTTAAACAGGAAGTGCCCGCTAACTTTGCCGTACGTTGTCCAATTTGCATGAAACCTTATATGTCACACCAGGGACCTGTCCTGAGCATGTCTGCAAAAGATGACCTCCCAACAGGAAGTGGAATGCCCGAAACAGGAAGTCAACTCTAAGATTGTCCGATCTGCACAAAACTTGATATGTAAGACAAGGGAACTTCCCTGAACACGTTTACGGACGCGCATTTGACCGAACAGGAAGTCGGCCATTTTAAACAGGAAGTGCCCTATAACTTTGCCATACGTTGCCGATCCCCCCCGAAATTTGGATCGACATGTGCGGGGACGCCGCTGAAAATAACTAGTACTGAAAATAACTAGTACCGTGCGCGGTGAATGAACGGGTGAGAGCGCGAGGCGCGCGGGGAGCCGTGGCACACGGCGACTCGCGCGGGTCGGCTCGAACCCGTTCAGAACCGCGCGCGGTACTAGTTATTTTTATATTTTTGACCCAGGCAAAAAAAATATCTTGCAATAAGTAAATTTCGAACTCCAGATATATATTATTATTATTATTATAATTGATAATCATTATCAGTTTGGAAAGATATGGATATGATATAAATGAAAACATAATAAAAAATAAAGTACCTTCAATACTGGATTTTATTCAAAATAGAACATAACTTACACCTATAAAAATATGATTAAAATTTTTTACTCACACTGGTAAATAGTACATTTCCACTCCATAGATACAGGTTTAATTTGACTAGAAAGTCTATTTATACAAAAACTTGTTGTACCTAGTAGTACATCATTTTTATTTTGGTATAATATGGATCACATTTAAGAAAAAGTTATAAAATTTCTGTCAAAAATAATAATATTTGGGGCATTTTTACTGCTTTCAATTGTCCGGATGTATTCATTTTTTTCAACTGATAAATGACATTGTTTAATAAATCTGCGGTTGCAACTATCAATTATTTTCCATCTGTTGAAAAACGTTGATCAGTGTATCCCAAACCTTGAAATGACTATGTTCTCAAATGTATAAGCAAATAACCTAGAAAATATTCACATTAAACAAACAAAACAAATTTGGTTTGTTTTAATTGTAAAAAAATGATTAAAATAGTTGATTCATTTAGTAACGGATTAATAATCAACTCATCGATTAATTGTTGCAGCACTCACAATAACATTAAAAATGTAACTGACTGAATAACTATGCTTTAGCTGACACAGTGGTACAGTTGCTCCTGGGTGCTTAAGAGTAAATTACAATAATGTTCAGTAATTGATCACATTAATCAACCGTAATTAATGTGCAGGTCTACTTCAGTCCTCGGCTGCACCTTTAACACCCTTGTGGTCTTCTTGTGGTTTTAGTGTTCGGTTCTTTACAGACTACACAAGTTTAACCAACTGTATCAGGTTATTATTGTCATGTTGTCACTGGTTGAAGGAGAAATGAAGCACTTGTTTTGATGCAGCTTGTTGTCTCTCAATAGAATCACTGTCATTTGGAAATGAGGTTGCACATAGGTTTGACATTAGATCAAATTAATCATGCAGCCCTACTTCATTCATTCATGCAAAAGTAATTAAGACACAAAGGACTTGTTTTATACTCGTATTAATTTCCAACAAGTAACGGAGCCTGTGGTACCTTTTCTCTACAGACTTAGGTACAAGAGAATGGGTGGTTTTTACAAAGCAACACAAACTTCAGTTTGCTTTCAGAACGTGACATATTCTTAAAACATGCCCTCTGACGGGAAACAACGCTGTTCACCTCACAGTAAACTCTGAAAAGGTTGAAACCATTACCGGTCCTGATCATTTTTGTGGCATGTCAGGCTGCCAACGTGGTGGTTCAAAGAAACCAGTCATGTGACATCTGACATCTGACATCTGAGTTGAGCTTTTTCAGTGCAGTGCTAAGCCCAAAAGGTGGATTTATATTTTAGTTTCTTTGGTCTGGCAGCCATGTTTTCAGTGTGAGCCTAATGTCATTTCTCAGAGCAAGGTGCACTCATAACACAGCCAGCAGTGACCATGAGTCAGTACATCATACAACCACATTAAATAAACCTAAACTATGAATTTAACACAGACTCTTGTGTCAGTGTAATCTTTTTACACACATGTGCATCTCTTATCTTGATCCCAGAGCATTTAGGAAGGAATTATATAAATAGCTTTGATGCTGATGAGTCTTTGACCAGAGTCCCCTCCCCTCGTCTGTTTGTGGCTCAGGGGCAAGCAAATGCAAATCAAACAGAAACACTACGAACTGAGTATTAATTCTCTAAGTCACTCACCATTGATAACTGGGGTGTATACCACGATGCCGGCCATATCTGGATGAGACACTGTTTTGTCCAGGATGAGTCCTCCAATACTGCAAAGCACAACATAATTAGACCAACTGGTGATATGGTGGTGGTGGTGGGGGGGAGAGAGGGGGGCAATGCATGTACAGAGACATAACACTGTCTTATCTAAACGATGTGCACAGAGGATAAGCGCATTAAACATTTTGTGAAGCTACACTGAGAAGAGACTGGTATTATTAGGATTTTATCAATGCTGTTACTGCTTATTGATACAGATGACTAATAATACTCTGAGTGATAGTCACGAAGGTGTGGTAGAGAGCTTTTACCACACGTGTCTTAGTTTAAAGTAACACAAAGTGGAATTTGCTGTTCGTAAAAGGTATTGTGTGTTAAAACTGTCGTAAAATATATGTTGTGGTAAAATGTGCATTTGTGCAATATGATTACATATTGATTCATATTTAAAGATTTTTCAAAACTAACCCTGAAATGATCCTTTAGTTTGTGTATTTCAACCCAAGGCCATGACGTATGTCATAAAGTAGAATGTTGTAGTTCTTTTTGCAGCATGGACCCAAAACCAGAAGTTCCATAGTGTCAATACAGGGCCTTTCCATGTGCAAAATTGATAATTAGGTTAACTGGACACTTTAAATTGACCATAGATGTGAATGTGAGAGTGAATGGATGTTCGTCTCCGTTTGTCGGCCCTGCGATGACCTGGCGACCTGCACAGGATGTGACCCCACCTTTTACCCCATGTCACCTTGGATTGGTTCCAGCTCCCTTGCAAAGGGGATAAAGACATCAAAAATGGACGGACGGCTAAAATATAGTACACAATACAATACACAAGTTAAACACAATATTAGTTAAGTATTGTTTTAACTGTGAAATGACCGAAAGGTTACTAAGCACGTTGTTACTAAGCACTTTTTTTTAATTCTGAATGTATGGTATATTTTTTTAATATTTGTACTGTCATGACATCAATGGTGCCGTCGGTTTACCTTCATATGGATTCACTGTGTGTGCCCTTACATTTTCTGGTTGCGCCCCTAAGATTTTCAGCTGGGGGCCACTGTGCTCCTAGTGAAAAAAGTTGGTCTGGAGCCCTGCATTGCTTGACATCGAATTCAAGGACTTTTCAAGACCTTTCCAAATTCAAGGACTGAATGTGCTGGCACAGCTTGAGAGGGGAACTTGTAAGAGCCGCTTCTCCCATGGTGTCCACGTTTATTGATTTGCAGCATGCTCTGCAGCTGGCCAAGTGATTGTCCTTGGGCAAGCCAATCTATGTAATTTTCTTTGGTGAGCCAGAGATCTTGGTATTTGCATTTCCCAGGCATCACATAATTGGCAGAGAGAGACAGTGTACATACAACACCACTAGTAATTAAACACACATGGTCTCCACCAACCAAAGGCCTGCTGCTTCCTTGTAATAATATATGTACTACTAACTGGTAGGGATACAACAATTCTCTGTATATTATAGGGATGACACATTACCACTTTTCCATGCCTGATACGACATCACATACTTCAGTACTACTGATACTGATATCAGTCTGATAGTCATTTCAGACCTTTAAAACTATGACACTGTTATATGTAAAACATTTGTGCTGAAGCATTTCGAGCTACTTCAAAGACATAATTCACAAAACTTAGAATTAATGCACCATACAGATGCTTATTAATACTTTGGTATTAACCAATAGGGGAGAGATTTCAATTTAATACCAGCTATTGATACCAATCCCCTGAACTGAGTGACAG